>NC_056744.1:541563672-541728672 GCF_019279795.1 Protopterus annectens
ACTCATTATTGAGTTCTTGATGTCCTTTCTGAATTCATCATTTTGCAGGAGGTTACTCATGATTTTACCATTGTTTTTATTAAGAAATGTTTTTTTTTCTCTTTTCCCCAGACCATTTATTCAAGATTTATATCATAACTTCTACATACTGCGTACATTTTTATCACTTGCTTTCCTTTTCTGTCTGTTATGTTTATCCATAACATATCCAAAAGACCTTACTAACTCTTACAATTTCCTTTTTTCGGGCTTCCCATACTGAGATTTCAGGGAAAGTGCATTTTACTGGGCATTCTTTCTGACTATACTATCTGCATTTAGATTTGCTACTTTCCAATACACTTTTTAAAGGGGTACCACCCCCCCTTATCCTGTTACTTATCCTGTTTGAGACAACATTTCTTGCTGTGGTATGTAAGTGAGTATGAAAGGGTTAAGGTGAATGCCAAAACCCCTACAATGCACAAAATCAGTAACATTAATATGTAAAAGCATACTTTTTCAGTGTGTTAGGAATTGGTATTCCAAAAATACATTTATGCAATTTCACTATGCCCAATAAAATTAATGCTAAAACTTTTAGCTTTCTTCATATACAACATTTAGTGTGTAGATCTTTTTCTGTTTAGCTTCTTTAGGGCCTCTTTTACAGAGTGTCCTTGTGTAGACAGTTTTCAAATCCAACACAATTCTCTGTGATTAATTTTTCCAGATGTTTAGTTTTTTTAATACCTTAACAGGACTCGACCACATTCCTAGGTCAGGGCATAATAAACACTCATGAAATTCTCTGGTGATGACCTTACCAATAAATAATGAAACTGTATGATAAGCTGTCTCCTGATGGAAAGCCTTCTTGTGTATTTCAGTATTTGTGACAGCAGGCGTCAGAAACAACCTCCATGTATCATCAGAGAGCTGTGCAGATACATTCCCATCCACATTACAGCACAAGCATAATTTGTAGTGAGGAACTGCACCGCTGTCTGACATACTCAGCGTGTTACAGAGAAGGTACGTTTACTTTGCTAAGGCAGTACTATGGTAAGTTGAGAGATAAAACAGTGTAACATGTTATTGTAGTATGTATAAAGCAGGGCACAAAACATGGTGGTATGTACACCATGCAGAATCACAGCACACTGGAGCTGAGGAAGTAGCAACACAAGACATGACACACACATAGGCATGTATTCCATATGGCACCTGCACTTCACAGGTCATGGACATACAGGTATGCTGGCATCATGGCCAGAATCCAAAGGCACAATTAGTGGCATCCCACACCTGTCTGCATGCAAATAACGGAAACTGTATTGTGCTCCCATTAGTGCTACCAGCACTATAAATGTAGTCCTGATTAAATGTAGTGTGGTTGGGGTGCAGAACATCACAGTGTGTGTCTTACAGAGCACTTGACTTTGCTACTAGTAGAATCCATAGGTATGAATCATTGGGACAGCAAGGTGTGTAATTCACTGTGTGGTGACATGCACAGATACTCACACACACATATCCACTCACACTGCCAAGTGTGTGTGTGTGTGTGTGTGTGTGTGTGTGTGTGTGTGTGTGTGTGTGTGTGTGTGTGTGTGTGTGTGTGTGTGTGTGCACACGTGCACGTTTGTTCATGTCTGTGTGTGTGAATAGAATGGTAGAAGCCCACAAAATCGTAACATTTCCTGCAGACAAATACAGACAAATATAAAATAAAGGAACAGTGGTGTAAAAAATAGCAAAGTAAAGAGCTCTAAAACTGCAAATAAAAATGCTGGACTATCACACAAATGAAGCTGGTACAGCAGACTGTTGTACAACAGTGAGGAGAGGAGACAAAGGAAAACGAACACTGTAATGTAAAAAGATCATGGCATCAGTACTGGGTTGGCATGCAATGTGTTAATATGAGAGACACTGAAAGGGAATCAAATCAAGTTTTAAAAGGCCCATGTGCAGTACATTCTGTGAACATACAAGAGCCAAAAGGCAGGGAACCAGAGGCTGGAGATGAGGATGAGGGTATTGAGCATAGGCAGCCACTAAAGAACACAATGTTCAATTCAGAGGGTAAGCCAGGATGAATGGTTATGCCAAATGGCAGCAACTACAAAAGCAGAGAGAGGTGGGCAAAAATGACAAGGAAAATACAGTTAATTTTGTGGAACATTGGGGGTTCACCAAATCATACCAGAAGAAGAAGAGTACAGGAGAAATTAATGAGAATGAGGGGCATTGTTTTATTACAAGAAAAAAATAAAATCAGAGATGGGGTGAAAATACTGTCTTATGACTATCCAAAGGGAGAAATGGACAAGAAGGCATGGAAGAAAAAAGGACAGTAGCAAATGTTCATAGAGTGCTTCCACAACCACACAGGAAGTGATACAAGTGGGATAGGTGGATGGGTCATCTGGCTAGAAAGGGTAGAAGGTGCATGCTTGACAATGCGAAATATATATGCACCAAAATGGGGATGGAGAAGGATTCAACAAGAACTTTTTTTCTATATGGGTACAGGCAAAAAGAGATGGAATGGACAAAACAGGGTGAGAATGGGGTACTATAGTTTTACCATAGAACCCGAAAAGGTAGGCTGTACCAATTAAGGGAACAGAATAAAAAGATGAGACAAGATTTAGCCCAATGAATGAAAGAGACAGGCTGGCTCAAAATATGGATGGAAAGGTATCCAAATGAGATGGAATACACCTTCACAAGAAACATTTAGGTACAGGCAAATAGGTTGGACTGGTTCCTGAGGAGGAAAACCTAATGGAAATAATGGAAGACATGCAAATACAGGAGTGATGCATATCAGATCATGCAGCAGTGAGAGTTAAGATAAGTGGCAGTAACAGAAACCAATGAGAAGGGGGTGGAGGTGGGCTTACTATAAATGGAAGTAGACAAAGTACAAGGGAACACTGCAAAGGCAGGAACAAACTGGAAGAGTGCTAGTGGAATAGTTTGAAGATATCTGTGAAGGGAAAAGTGATGAATGCAGAAAGAAAGAAAGAAGGAAGGATGACTGAGCTGGAGAGAGGGAGAGGAAGAGAGTTGTGTTACATAAGGAAGCTGGAAGAAATGAAAGTAGAAGGGAAGTACTACAGATCGCAGAAAAAGTAATAAGAATGGAAGCAGTAAAATTATTGCTGAACAAGAAATTTAACATGGCACAGGAGGGACTACTGGTGGATAATGACGGAGACACAGATGAAACACCTAACCAAAAAATATAAGATGAAGCAGGCAGAGGCAGAGCTACAGAGGATAAGAGAGGGATGGAAAATATTTAGACAAGGATGAGCCAGTTAGGGGAAAGATTTAAGGAATACGTCTGGGAAATTTACAAACAAGTGGAAGAGGCAGTAGTCTCAGAATGGAAATGGAAAATAATGTAGAGGGACATACAGTGGATTAATTCATTTTATAGAAAAGTATAAATATTTACAAATACATACAATTATTTATGTTTCAGTGAAGAACTTTTACATTAGTTATACATTACTATATGTTGCAAATGGAAATTAATTACTGATGTAAAATTAGTTAGTTACTTGTTAGTGAGTGATGTCCATTGTCCAACCTTTCTGATGTAGCCATTCTGTGAGTCTATTGGTTAAATAATATGTAGTTAAAGTTTTGTATTTTTCATTTCAGCACACCTTGCTCTCCCAACAAGTACAAAACTGAGACCAAAAGAAAGTCTGTATTCTTAACCAATGGATCCCAGTATCTTCCATAGTCTCCAAATAGACATTTTTCAATAGTTATAGGAAACAAATAGGGAATGTCATATTTCTTCTGTATATATGACCAGAAATGTTTAGCTCTAGGACAATTTAAAAAATATATGTTCTGTCATTTCCAGTTCTACACATTCATTTCTTATGCATTTTCTAAATGAAAAGGCTTTATAAATAAATGTAGCTGTCAAAGGCAATTTGTTTAGAGAGCATCTCTATATAAAGTCTCCCCACTGTGTTACTTTTCTAATAAACACTTGCCTATTTCTTATTCCATATGTTCTAAATACTGGATAATTACTATAAGCATTAATTGAATGATACTTTTCTAATATTTGTTTATACTATTGTTTCCTAGTGTCTATTTTAGTAAAATCTTGTATTCTGTATTTTGAAATTATCAATTGTACATTTTTCAATTTGCTGTTATTAACATTTTTAATTTTTTTCCCTTTCATACTAGCTGTCCAAAATTGTTTATTATTAGACATAGGCATTCTTCATACTAAAGAAACTGATTGTTCAAATATTGAAAAACTGAATGTGGATACAATAGTTGTAAAAATAATGCAGGATGTTTTAGTGACACCCCTCTTTGTTGACTTGGAGAATGTATTACGACTCTTCTGATTGGATTTATTCTTGTTTTACAAAAAACTTAAAAACTGCATTTAATAATTCTGTTGTCCAAGTTAATGGGAAAAATAAATTGTAAAAGTATAAATAAGCTTACTAAGAAATGCTCCATTAATCAGATATACTTTTTTAACATATGAAAGATTCCAAAAATCTAATATTCTACAGCTTTTTTCTAATATATCTTTACATCTTGAATTTATGGATGAATCATCATCTTCTTTCAGCTGTTCCCATTAGGGGTCACCACAGCAGATCATCTGTTTCCATTTCTTCCTGTCCTCTGCATCTTGCTCTGTCACACCAACCACCTGCATGTCCTCTCTCACCACATCCATAAACCTTATCTTAGACCTTCCTCTTTTCCTGTTACCTGGTAGCTTCATCCTTAGCATCTTTTCCCAATATACTCAGCATCCCTCCTCAGCACATGTCCAAACCAACATAATCCTGCCTCTCTGGCTTTGTCTCCAAACCTTCCAACCTGGGCTGACCCTCTAATATACTTATTCCTAATCCTGTCCACCCTCGTCACACCCAGTGCAAATCTTAACATCTTTAACTCTGCCACATCCAGCTCTAACTCCTGCCTTTTTGTCAATGCCACTGTCTCCAACCCATATAACATAGCTGGTCTCACTACCCTCTTGTAGACCTTCCCTTTCATTCTTACTGGTACTCCTCTGTCACAAATCACTCCTGACACTCTTCTCCACCCACTCCATCCTGCCTGCACTCTCTTCTTCACCTCTCTTCCACACTCACCATTACTCTGAACTATTGATCCCAAGTATTTAAACTCATCCACCTTTGCCACCTCTACTCCTTGCATCCTCACCATTCCTCTATCCTCCTTCTCATTCACCCATGTATATTCTGTCTTAGTCCTGCTGACCTTCATTCCTCTTCTGTCTAGAACATATCTCCATCTCTCCAGGGTCTCCTCCGTCTGTTCCCTACTCTCACTACAGATCACAATGTCATCTGCAAACATCATAGTCCACGGGGACTCCTGCCTGATCTCGTCTGTCAACCTGTCCATCACCATTGCAAATAAGAAAGGGCTCAGAGCTGATCCTTGATGTAATCCCTCCTCCACCTTAAATGCATCCATCACTCCCACTGCAGACCTCACCACTGTCACACTACCCTCGTACATATCCTGTACCACTCTTACATACTTTTCTGACATTCCCGACTTCCTCATACAATACCAAAACTCCTCTGGATGAATAAGGAGATGAATACAAAAGTAACAAGAGCAAAGATAAGGGCAACCATATACAAAATGAAGGTGGGGAAAACTGGAGGGCCAGATGAATTCCTCCCTAGAGTTCTGCAAATCAGGAGGACAGGAAATGATGAAGGTCCTACAGAAGGAATACAAGAGAATATAGGATTCAGGCAAAACATGTAAAAATATGAAGAGGGCCATGATAACCATAATACCTAAAGAAAATAGAAAAGGAGGAAGCGGGAAATTCTTGGCCAATCTGTTCTATTTATGTAGGCATCAGGATTTTGGAAAAGATGTTTGCAGAAAGACACAATGAATTATTGCTATAAATAATACAAGCAGGGCAAAATGGCTTCATGTGGGGAATTAAGGCAGAAGAAAACTGACGAGGCCTCCTGGAATTTATTCACAGGAGGGAACTGAATTAGGAAAGAAAAGGTGAGGTTGTGCTCTTTGACCTGCAGAAGGCTTTTGATATGATGAGGTGGGAATTCCTATGGGAGACCCTACAGCAAAGGCAGGTAGGGGAAAAGTTCATACATTGGATAAAAGCCATAAACACCCAGAAATTGAAATACTCATAAATGGTGGCATATCTGAGGAGAAATGTATTGAGGAAGGGAACCAGAGAGATAGCTGCCTGATATCCCCAGGCTTGATAATGTTTCTGTTGAAGAGCTGTCAAGAGAAGTCAGAGTTTAACAATGCTTGAAGAAAAGGAGGGGATGAAATCTCAGTTCATGTTATTCACACATGACTGCTTGTGCATGACAGAGAATATGTCTGCAGCAATGGAAACTATAAGACAGACATTTTAAAATATAAGGCAAATGGTGGAACTCAGGTGCAACATTAGGAAACATTCCAGTTCACTGGTCGTACTTTTTCCTCTCAGCCCCTAAATGTTGGGAGTCTCTGCCTACCTCACCCAAAAATGACTTTTTTCTGGATTCCATAGAAAATTTAAAATGTTACCATGTGAACGAGCCTATTTCCAATGCTTATCAAAAAATGACTTCACCTGATACATACTTGTACTGTCTATCACTGCACCATCAAAAAATCTTCTCACTTCCAGCAGCAAAGTGATATGTTTGTTGCATCTCTACTTACTCCTGGGTTCACAGGTTCATAGGTAAGTACTAGGCTAGCTGCCCTTGGGGACCATTTTAAGCCAGTACAGTTTCCCCTTTTGTGCTTGAAGTAACCTGTCCCATTTGGTTACTGGCCTTACCCATTCCATGTTTGATCAATATATATTACCTCTGTGAGAACAACTGGGATCATACCATATGATCCTTCTATTCCTTATGTCTCTATCTGTGTGCTCCCAGTCTGACATCTCTGTTTATACTTTGTAAATAGTGCTGCCCCACAGGCATGCAACATGTCTGATTTGTGCAGATCACAACTTCATAAACTGCATTTTTATTTGAAATTATAAGAAAGTACAAAAAAATCAACTAAATACTACACAAATGCTGTTAGAATAACCAACACTGATAACCTTTTTGTTACAATGATATCGTGTTTGTGTCCTTCACACTTTATGCATCTTGTTTGTACTGCAAGTATCAATTTTACTGCAAATATTTGTTGATCTTAATGAAATTATTTTTGCATTTTCTAATGTTGCTGATTATGTTTTATTTGTTAAACTTCATTTGATTGCAATTTCCTGGAAAGGGTCTGAAAATAGTCCATGTGGCTCAGTGCTCTTCCCAATAAATAATAGATAAAATAAATATAAACAACAAAATAGGTTCCCTTAAGCAGAAAGAATAAGAAGTCAGACTTAATAAAAGTGGCATGCTATTATGCACATCAACCTAATTTAGTCATTATGTCTGACTGTAAAAGAACAACAATCTGCTCCACTGTGGAAGACATTAACTTTCTACCATGCACATTTTGTATCATTACTCTGCATTAAACTGGTTAAGATAGATGTTCAGTTATTTGAGGTACAATATTCTATAAATACTGGAGGAAGAAGGATGGTCCATGGCATGAGCATGCTATGAATGCACTTCTGAGAAACTATACTGTTATTGTTAGACATCGTAAAGCTAGATCAGCAGCTACTGCAGGGGGTGAAAGAAAACAAAGACACTACAATTCTCAGGCAGTTAAATAATTTGCACTGACTCTGCTGTTACATTATTTTCCAGCAATGCAAGTGTCAATTTGAGCATTACTGCAATGAAGAAATCAAAACGTCAATACATTTTATATATATATATATATATATATATATATATATATTTTTTTTTTTTTGCCATTTTTCTCCCTCTTGTGTAAAAAATGGGAACTGTCATGTGTTTAGCTGGATCTTTTCATTCCACTCCTAGAAGGACTACCTCCCCTTGGGATGACAGCTATCAGGGCAATAATTACCCAGGCAGGTATCAGGGTTTTTTTGGTAAAAGCCTAAGTCCCTACCCCCAGGTATTTGATGTGCATGCTTGCTTGGATGATGGTCTGCTATGTCTACCTGTCCATGGCATCATGCACACTGCTGCACATGCACCTGAAAGGCTACTGCCACTCCAGCTTGGCAAAGCCAAGCACACCTTGACAGTCTGTATGCAATGCTCTGCACCTTTTTACCATGGGGTCAGTGCTGCAGTAAGCAGAACCATCACCTTTCCTGGCAGGAGAGAGTTAATTCAGTCTGCTGTTACACTGAATCTCACAATAAAATAGGAATACAGAGCTCTCCAAAGTTAAGGTAGGCAGTGGCCTTCTAGGAAAGTATATGCAGGATCATACAGAATACTGTACATGAGAATACATGGCAGGATTTCCTGTAAGTTAGCATGCATGTGAGTCACCATTCCATTTAATGCCTCCAGTTACCCTGCTGACAAATAGATGATGATCTACAGATAATGCATCTGCACATAGACTACAATAGGCGATGGTATTGCCTCAACACAATGTAAAGTTGCAAAACATTACAGCATGGCATGCTGGTTTCTGTTTTTGAAATAGGGCATAGGATGGCATGATGGCCTCTGATTTTGAAATAGGGCAAAAGACTGTATAGCTCTTCATTAACTTACTTTACTTCAGGAATCACAGAACCCTTTTATGTCTGCCCAGTGGTAATCCATTTTGGAATCTAGCCAATTAGTAATAATTATAATAATAATAACAAAAACAAATGTCTTACCCAGGCTTAATGAATCACCTGACTCCCCTGAAAACTTCAGAGCTGTTGTTAATTTCAGGTCTATATTACATGACCGAATGGTCAAATATTCGAACACGTAATAGTCGACCTGTAATAATCAAACTGCCACAATGTCGAACGGAAAAGAAAAAAAGAAAAACCCATCTAAACAAACCATTTAAATGCTCTATGCAGGCCCCCCCCTGCACCCTCACATGGGGGGCTGCTCCCCCCACACCCCCCGCTACTTAAATATACCAACTCCAAGATTGCACTACAGTGCAGACAATGGAAGACTTCCATTTTCACACTGTATGGAGATCTCCATTGAACCATTCGACATTGTGACAGTTCGATTATTACGGGTCGACTATTACGTGTTTGACTATTTGACCATTTGATCACGTAATATAGACCCGTTAATTTCTAGAAGAAAACAAATATATGCCAAAATTCTAACAAATAATGTCATACCATCAATGATGGAAATTATTCATAAATATCAAGTTGACATTGTAAGGGGTAGAGCCATTACCGACCATGTTATGGCTTTGTTTTATTATTTTAATTTTGTGAAAATGGGTGGGAATTGACACTGCTTCTTACAATGCATCTGATTATTTATTTATTTATTTATTTATTTATTTATATTTGTTGACCGGGAGTGTCCGACTGGACGTAGGTCCATTTTCAGCGGAGGCCCGGGGAGAAAAGCTCCACAGTTAAAATAAACAGACAGTAGTTACATTGGATTACATAGCGATTAACAATTTACATAGCAATTACTTACAACATATTTACAGATGAAGAAAATAGTACATCAGTAGACAACTAGAATCTTTATCTGTGAAGTACATAGCAGACATTAACAAATGTTAAAACAAGAAGTTCCTGCTGTATAAGTACTAGGCTTATGAGCATCTGAGCTTGCTATAATCAAGGTAGTTAGTGGAGTGGAAAGAAAGGTATGCTTGGTTGTTTTGGTGGAATATAATGGATAAACAGGGAGTTATTCAGTTTTTTAAAGATGCAAGGACCATTCATATTATTCTGACTGTCTCCATTTGAGCCAGTAATAAAATATTATCACCCTTTCCATAGACAGAGGTTCTAAGTAAAGTTATTCACTTTTATGATTATCATTTTCAATAATTATTGCAATGATGGAAATGAATTTAAGATAAAAAACTATTAATGGTTGTGAGTATTAGCAAGACTTTATTGGTATTAAACTGTTTGCAGATTTCTGCCACATTCTTATAAACAACAATCACAAATCTTTATTAGTATATTAAAGGACCCTTATAGAGGTGTCTAGTTTCAAAGCTAATTTATATATATATATATATATATATATATATATATATATATATATATATATATATATATATATATATATATATATATATATATATATATATATATATATATATATCTTTATAAACCATAAAAATGTGATTGTGGTTAAAACAGCTATTTATTAGAGATGGGAGGAGGCGGCATCAGGTTTGGTATATTAATTTCTGATAGTCGTACCAGAACAATGGTATTAAATATTTAAAATGTTATGGAATGAGCTTTTTTTGTATGTGTTTATGATTGGAATCTTCAGTTAGCACAGTTGTGTAGAATACAACTTTTGCTATGATGTTTAACTTGTGTATTTGGACATAATTGATTATTCCTTCACTAAATTGTTAAATTAATTTCTTATGTTTGGAAAGTTGTATCGCATGAAATTATTCAATTCAAATTCCTACTGAGACATAAAAAGGAGTTTTTTATTAACAAATATTCTTTAATATTCAAGCAAGCAGGATTATTTTTTCTTTTCTTTTAGTGTTTTAGTGGAAAGATTGTTAAAGTCTTGGACCAAATTTTACATTAAAAAAGCTATATTTTTTCCTAGAATGAGGTTAGCTCATTGCAGCCGATGTTTCTTCAGTTACATCATACTGACTCCTCTAGGCATCGAATATTGCTTGTTCATATTTGTATTAAAAACTCCAAAACCATGCAACATACAAAGCATTACAAGATTTTATTTTAATGTTTACATAATGATAAACACAACAGTATTGTTATCTGCCCTGTTATTAGGGCAGGTAAAGATTAATTATTGTTTATCTAATATTTATTTATATATTCATAAATTTAATGTTTTCCTGAATATCTTGGCAACTAAGTAGCACAGACAGAGCTGCTTAGCCTCGAAGGTGAACAAAATGTTGCTGACTTTGTGTAACTTTAGTGATTGCTGTGATACTGCAAGCTGTTTACAAACTATTACAAACTTAACAGTTACTGTTTACTGTGACTTACAAAGTCAAGTTTAACACCTAGAATCTAAAGAATACTACCACTATACAAAAGGGCTTGTGCCGAATAGCTGGCCAATTACACTTCTTTAGTAACTCCTGTGGTTCCAAAAATATGATAAGTTTTTGAAATGTGAGGACATAATTTGATTCTATCAAAAAGCTTAGGCTCCACCCATTGGAAATTACAGTGCAAACTTCCGAAGTTCCATTGGAGGAAATGAGTTAACATATCATAAAATTAAGTTCCCCACTACAAAGTGAAATCTATTTTTGGCAATATCCAAGTGTATCTAATAATAAAAAGGGCCAGATTGCATAAAGTTCCCATATTTCAGCACATTATGCTGATATCAGTGATAAACATGCGGATAACATTGTAATATGTAAATGTATTACAATAAACTCAGTACAGCTCAAAACACAAGGGAGTATTGCAGTAGCAGCAGTGCACTAAACAAACCCACAAGTAATCCATAAGTAAGGAGAAGCAGTTGTCAAAACACAATTTACATCAACAAAGTTACGGAAAGATTACCACAGTTCAAGCTTCCTGATAGTTGTACAAGCATAATTTTAACAGCATCTGTCCAGTATGGTTAAGGACAGCTACAGAATATAACTGATTCCATTATGATACAAAAAATTAAAAAAAAAAAAAAGCCAACTATCCCAATGTAATTTGCATAGCATTTATAATATGTATGTTCAGTAATTTGTCCAAAAATGTTGCAGATAATTTTGGATATCTCTGTAATTCATTTACTAACAAAATATACTTGCTTCCAAGCTCCATGTTATTTGTAATACATAACATCAGCAATTTGTGCAGTAAGCTTAGAGACAACTACGGATATCTCCGTAAGTCATGTACAAATAAAATATGCCTGCTTGCACTTATAGATTCTGATGGAATCTGTACAATTTCTACTAAAATATTTAAAAGTGAAGGGCTATCACAGCCACATCACCACAGCTAACATTTGCTAACAACAGGTATGAGACTTGTATGGGGAACACAAGTAATGCACACAACCAAGGAAAGTGGGAGATAGAAAAGAACATGAGTATGGGTGAAGATGGGGGGCACATAAGGGGAGACAGAAAAGAACATGAGTATGGGTGAAGATGAGAGACATAAGAGGGATGTTGGAACAGGAAAATATGAGCGAAAGTCAGAGGGCTATGGGCATTTTTTTTTTTTTTTTTGGTGGGAATCGACCCCTTTATTTATTTATTTATTTTTTTAAGAATAGAAATAAATGTAAAGATAGAGAAAGAGGAGGAGAAGGCATCGCAGCAGGTATAGCCATAGAACAAATATCACAACACAAGACAAAGATTGGGTAAAAAAAAATTGGGGGTAAAAAAAATTAAGGACATGTAAGTTACACAGATGGAGTGCTACACAACACAGGCAATGGAAAGTTGTCAAATGGGGAGATGCATACCAGCCATGGTGAAATGCAGGAAAACATATCTACCTATGCAATATCACATTATGGCATGCTGCAAACTGTGTGGCAGTCATACATGGCTGTATATGACCAATGGTGAATGTGTGTTGCAGAGTAATAAATAAGGGTCACAATACAAATTGGATAAATAAACACAAACAATCATGCATGTGAAAGGCAGACAACCAAGCACAGTGCCAAACAGAAGTACTACAAAAAACAACAAAACATTAGCCACATACACAAGTAGTTGTGCACAACCCAAACAAACATAATGGAATGCGTATATGTTACACGCATAATGCCACATCAAAAGCAACACACAGGTGTGGATGTATCTGTATGACTGTCAGTGGCCTAAGTGGAATGTACATGAAATCAAGCTCAATACACACATACACACACCAATGACATGCAGAAATATTTACAAAAATATAATACTACAACTTAACAAATATATCAAGTTGTGCTTATGGATGTCAACAAAATACACTGGTCAACACACAAGTATAATGAGAACAAGGATGTACTGCAAGCAGTAGCCACTGACTTGTGTGCAGATGTCCTGCATCTGTCAAATGGCCATACAGTTGGCACACGTTCAACATGTCAGCAACGTAATACATGGCAATGTCAATAACTGCAACAAAGGCAAACATATCTGTAAAATATAATATGGAAATATGAAAGTGGAAGTGAGGTGGATAACCTGGGCCCACATCAGAGAAGAGCAGGACAAGGTAAACTGACACACTGCAAATGCATGTGTACAGCACTCAGGATGCTGTAGAAGGCAAACTAAAATACATTTAACCAAATGGAAAATATATGTCACATGGGCAGAATGGTTTCTGATGTTCACAGAAATGGCCATGTATAAAACATACATATACAGTAATGTGCAATCATCTAACAGCATCATGCATACATTAGTAAGCTAAGAATTTCAAGAGTATACTCATATGTGGTCAAGGAAATATTGAATAAACAAATGCAGGTGTATGTCACCCACCCTGCTCATTACTGAGCAGAAGACACTCCTGTGAGCATCATTAAAGTACATCAGCGGTAAGCCTCTGACTGATGACATCTAAGGTACAATTGTGTGTCAGTATGGATTTGACTATGTGTAGACACAGATACAATCAGTTAATGTATACAACTTTTTGCGTAAGGTGTGAACTTATGCAAATAAGTAATGAATGTGTAAATTTAAGATACATCAAACACCGCATAATGTACTGTTACAGAAAAAAATTATCTGCACACTGTGTATAGATTAATGCTACTGTGCTACATGATGCAGACAAAGAGGACTGAACATAGACAGGATATACTTGCATATCATCCCGCATGGCATTAGTATTGCCAGCCCATGACACACAACACCACATCATGCCAGTGGGACATCTTGACAACTGTCTTCCAAAACACATGAGAAATGACACATCCATCAGTAGCACATACATGATATGGCAATACACATTTCCAAATCATACCACAGTGTTAGTGCTGGACGATGGACAACATATGTTATCTGTCATTTGCCTCAGTAAAACATAACTTTACACCCTTGCAGCACCAGCTGCAGGTTAACTTCCACAATGCACAGTCAGCTGAATGTGGAAGGAAAGTGTAATGTATTAGTGTGTCTCATGCACACATTGAAACAGAAGAAAATGTTACATGTCACAATAACAAGAAGGTATGAGAGCTACATGGTATGCATGCACAATAATGTGTATATAGTCCAATCAATTATATGGCAATCAGCATGTTGGCAACATAACACAAGTCGAGCACAAAGACAATATTTATGGACAGGAGGCACCAGGCTGATGGGTCTGAGACTCATGAATGACCTCAAGGGCTATTTCCTTAAATGAATAATGCATAGCCCCTGTCATATCCTTGAAGAATGTCCCCATCATGTCTGTCATCTGTGTTCAGAACACAGGATCTCCTCCCGATAATCATTTCTATTCTAGTCTTGGTGCCATCTCTTCTAAGGTGAAGGCATGATGGCTCGGCAGGGCCAGTCCAAATTTCTCATCATTGTCATTGTCATCATCGCTATCGTCATCTGAAGACTCTGGCAGTGGCCTGGCATGTGCTCATCATCATCTGATAGGAGAGCATCCACGGGTTCCATGCTACGTCAAGATGAATTGCAAAACATGACAGAAATAAAAAAACAAATGTTTTTTATGCAGAACTTAATATGAAAATGATGAAGTGTTACACAGTGACTGACACACGTTTGTTATGGACAGAGGAACTTTATAAATGCCTGCACCTCAATGTCCTATTTGTAAACAGGACATTATTATTCTTTTGTGAAAACTTATATAGGCTTAGAAACACCCACCTGGGTCATTATTGTTCTAAAAATGTATGAAGGTTGAAATCTAGAGATTGTATTGCCTGCAGGACAATGCTTGCTGATTATAAATTGTTGCAAAGAAATATCGATTAGCACAAGTATCAAGAAGCCCAAGTTATAACTGTATTTTTACAAAAAATACCCAAGGTGTTGAAGGCAAACACAGTAGCAATACTAAATGAAAGAGCATGCAACGCAAGCTGCAAACACCACCACCAAAACTGATAGAAAAACACCTACTGCATATACAAGTATGTCAAACTATACATTATAAGCAGCATTTAAAATACCAAGACTTGCATAAAAAAATGTTACCTTATAATATGTGTAACAGATATACCAACCCAACTATTATTTACATTGTGGAGTACAATTCAAAAATTGTGTGCTGAAACAAAGAATTAATGCTACATGCTAGTTCAACATTTTTGGTTTACAATCACAGTTGTAAGCATGGTCTTAGTGTAATAATTGCACTTACCTTACTGATGCATGATGGGCATTCCTGCATTCTAAGCAACATACATGTTAATGTGAAAAATACAGGTCTGTAAAATGGATCAGATGCATTTCATTTCATAAAACAAGAAAAGTAATCAACATACCTCTCTCCCTCTACTGCTCCTGAAACCTGGTTGAATGATGTATTCCTCAAATAACAGTGACACACATTGCTCAGAACAGTTTCTAGACAATTTACTCCTGATAAACATTAATTAATACATACAATTTCAGTGTTACATATACGTTTTAACATATCTGAACGCAGATTGGAGGATATGATACTCAAACCTGCAACTACAATGTACTTCCAATTTCTAACCTTGCCAGCTATCTGCCCACCTAAGCTATCTTGACTGAAAAATGCATCTTCTGAATGAAGTGAAAAGACTTGGTTTTATGACATCACCTGGATGGGGGATAGTCTACTAATATGGATCCTGGCTTAGGATTTCAAAGTATGAAAATGAGATGATCATGTAGGTAAAGAGTTTGCAATACTTCATTTATATCCGCACTATGTTCAAAAACATTATCAGTAATGGAAAACATTCATTCCTCAGACATTGGAACAGTGTCATGTAGCACAGAGCTTCTGTGAAAAGAACCCTGCAAGTTGCTGAACATAAGGGACATAGTAATATATGTGTGAGGGCAATGATATTCCTTAGCAAAGTGCGCATCACAGAGCAAATACATACATCCTCCCTGGTCTGCATTTCAGCTGTAAGTCCCACTCACTCAAAAGATAAGGATGATGTTGTTCTTGAATTGACTGTAACAATTAATGATAAAACAGAGCTGGGTGGCCTAATGGTTAAGGTGTTTGCCTTACAAACACAAGGTGCAAGGTTTGAGTCTCCCAAGGGATAATTAGCTAGGCTTAAAATGGCTCGCAAGGGCAGTTAGCTTAGTACTAACCTATGATAACACTTTTAGAAATTATACAATATTAACAAAAGCATTGGTCAGACATATAGCAGTCTGTAGCAAGCTTACTGACCTTGCTCTTAAAAAGCTGAGGTTAACAGACTGTTATGGATTACAAATATGCTCATTTGGAATTGGATGAATAATCAAGTTATTCACAACCATGCACAAAATACATGATAATATTAATGAGTGGAATATGCTTCTCTAAAGAAATGCTATGGGTGAATTAAACCAAGAGAACCATTTCAGATATGTTTTCCCTATGTGAATTAGAACCTACAGCACACCAAAATGCAGCCATGCTAACCAGTTTCCTTACAGGCTGCATTAACAGCCAGCACACATCCTTGCCAAACAAGCAGGTACTGCTTCACTAACCCTGCTCTTAAAAAGCTGAGATTAGCTGAGCATAGTTAATTGCAACCATGCAGAACATAAACATTAATATCAGTAAGTGGAATATACTCCTCTAAAGAAATGTTATGGGTGATGTAAACCAAGATAACAGTTTCAAATATGTTTTTCCAATGTAGAATGGAATCCACAGCATGCCAAAATGCAGGCATGCTGGCCAATTTTCTTACAGGCTGTACTAATGGGCAGAAGAAGTTTCATCTTAACAAATGCGTACTGCAGGTATTTAATTCATATGGAAACTGCAAACACATATTGGGCATTTTATTGTAAAGAAATAGCTATCACCACATAATTGATGACATATGTGTAAGCATTCAGACAGACATTTCTTTTGGCTTAAATAAACGCGACTATATTAAGCATGTTTACTTTATTAGGAGGAATGAATCAAAGCAGCTATGAGTTTTTATTCCAATGTATAACAGTGCAGTAGGTAATACTGTGGTACTATAATGTAAAACTATGAAGTGCCCATCATGGCCTTGATGTTATAGGCATCAGTGATGCACAAGGACAGTGGATGTGTGAAATGACGTTGTTATGTGTTGTAAAAAATATATACCTGTACAAAGATCATAATTATGAATATTATAAACATTATTAAAGGCATGAAGAGCATGGGAATGAAACCAACACTTATAAGGACAGCAATTAGCATGTCCAGTTAATTATTTCCATGAACTAATTCTCACAAATAGTTAATGACTCCAAAAAATATTTATCTGATACATATATGTGACACAGCTATATCTGTGATTTCTATAGGAATGCTCAGGTATACATAGGATACTCACACTTACTTTAGGGATCCACAGGCTGTCTCTGCACCTCAGCTATCCTCAGCTGAAGCTCCTCCACATCCCTCTAATGCAAGTCATCACAATGGTGGCGAACCTGCACTCCAATGCAGTAGATCCCTGTACGTCTTCGGTGCTCCCTAAAAATCTAGTGACCTTGCTTTCATCCAATTTGTAGATCAATATCTGTGTATATACCTTTAAGAAGCTATCATAGGGCTTGCACAAGTGTATAAATACTGAGCACATGCAAGCCAGACTGCCATTTTGTAGTTATCCATTGAAATGTAAGCATGTATGTATGTAAGGTCTGTCTGTTAACTAGTTCATTCATATTTAATGATGCTGCTATCCATCCTGATGTGTTTGTATGTATTAAAGTATTTAAAGGAAACCCCAGCCTTCTTGTTATATGTATTAGAGATGAACGAGCCACATGGTGTCAGAAGTGGGATGTTTAAAAGGACATGGTGTCAGAAGAGGCATATCTAAACAACATGGAGTCAGAACTGGCATATGCAAAGGGCATGAAATTAGAAGCAGCTTGGCTAAAACTACTAGAGGCACTTGCTTAGAACTGGAGGAATATACATGAGCAGATCATTCCTAAAATGTGCAAACTTCATAAAACAGGTCAGAAATTAATTTCAAACATTAAAACTTGCTCAGCACTATTTCTTTTTCGCATAATATGAAAAGAGCCATAGAGAATGCTGTAAATGATATTCGCATAACAGATATGTATGATATTGATAAAAATATTGAATTATTATGGAAAATTTTGAAATAGAGTCAGAATTGCATAAAATGAATAAACTAAGGGGAAACTACCACATTTTTCAATACATGCTTTGCAAATCTGTTTTTCATATTAAGCAAAGATATCTGAGTTATCAGAAGTGTATAAAGTGTTTGCATGTTTGTACAGTGTTACAGTAAAGCTATTTCACAAAAGTACAGCCATTACAGAGCATATTTTGCAAAGTAAAGTATTTCAAAGAGTTTATTGCACATTTGAATGTTATTACAAGCTCACAGAACAGTTTGTTCGTAATAATTACAAGGGCCATATTTTCAGTGTGTTTGTGTATACTTTGTGTGCATGGCAGATGGATTTCGAAACCCAAAAACCAAGTGCACTTGTGTTTGACAGTAATATTGCTGAGAACTGGAGAGTGTTTGAGCAAGAGTAAGACATTTTCATACAGGCTGCATTTTCTAATAAAGATGACCATACAAAGGCATTTATTCTGCTTAATTTAGCTGCATCAGAAGCCATAGAAAGGGAATGTTCATTTGTGTATGCACCTGCTATCTATGCAGGAGAGGGGGAAACCATCATATTGTTGTACAGGCTGAGTCAAGGGAGGACCTTGATTGTTTAAAATATAAATTCAGAGAAATGTATAACCCCCAGACAAATATTAAATTGTAAAGGCACTTATTTTATAGAGGGGATCAAAAGCCTGGTGAAACTTTTGCAGCATATATAACTGACCTGAGGAATAAAGATAAAATGTGCAGATTTAGGGACTTAAGGGATGAGTTTATTTATTTATTTAACATTTGTTTACCGGAAAAGTCTGACTTGGAGCGAAGCCATTTTTCAGTGGAGGCCTGGGGAGAAATGCTCTAGATGCATGTCTTTGAAACATGGGAGGAAACCGGGGCACCCAGAGGAAACCCACATGAATGCAGGGAGGACATGCAAACTCCACACAAAAGGCACTCCAGCCAAGAATTGAACTGGAGATCCTCTTGCTGAGAGGTAACAACACTACTGCTGCACCACTGCACCGTCAAGTTAATAAAAGATAGACATGTGTGGCATTAAAGAGGATGCTGTGAAAAAGATTTTGCTTCGTAAAAGTGATTTAACTTTGAATAAGGCCATTGAGATTTTGTCAGACATACAAGCTCACAGGTAAGCACACAAATTTGCTTACAAATGAGAACAACTCTAGAAGGCACAGTGATAAAGCTCATGTTGATAGTATGCAGCACGTTATTAAGAGAAACAGGCCCAAGCACATGGCACCAACTGTAACCCCTGCACCAGTCACTGGTAAACCCCAGAACTTTCAAGCAAATTCCAGATTTTGGACAGTCTCAGTGAAGCACAAGAGTGAGTCAGTAAACTTGAAGCACGGGCCCCGACCTAGTTTCATTGCCAGCTGTCGTAATTGTGGTAGAAGTCATGAATCTAAAATGAAAAATGTTTAGCTTTTGGTCAACAGTGCCATAAATGCAATAAATGGAATCATTTCAAAAGATTTTGTAAATCAAAAGGCCCACATTCTTTTATTAAAAGGGAACATTTTAAGAAATGAGTCGATCAATTAGACAGTGGCAGCCGCACTCTTTATGTTGATGGTGTGTCAGTGCTTCATGAAACAGTCAGTGCAGTAGATTTAAGGGCCAAGAAGGAGGTATTTTGTACTGTTCGGATAAATGGCAAACCTGTAGAGCTCAACGCTGACATAGGTTCCAAGTGCAATGTTATGTCAGCAGAAACATTTGTGAGAGTGTATAAAGGTGAAAGGCTTGATCTGGCAAGGTGTGCGAAGTTTGCTGTTTATGGAGGTGAAGAAGTTCACACTTAAGGCTCAGTAGTGCTTTCATCTTACTCTGCTGGAAGAAGCTATGACTTGTTATTTTATGTGGTCAAGAGGCATGTTCAGTCATTATTATGAGACAGTTTGAAAATGGGACTGCTTTCATTTAATAAGGAGGTCCACCATGTTAGCTTAAAAGACCACTACTCTAATTTTGCCCAGCACATTTTATCTACCTATGCTGATCTTTTCGAAGACAAACTAGGAAACTTCCAGTTGTGTACTCCATGAAGTTAGACCCAGAGGTCAGTCCATTTATCAGGACAGCACGTAAAGCTCCAGTAGCTAAGCAGGACAGAGACAAAGCCGAGTTAGATAAAATGGTGCGACAAGGTGTGATTTGTCTAGTTGCAACACCAACTGAATGGGTATTTTCCATGGTGGTAGCTCATAAGAAAAGCTCAGATGATATCAGAATATGTATTGATCCCTGAGATTTAAACAAAGAACTAAAAAGACCTCATCATCCAATGTGCACAGTCAAAGAAGTCACAGCCTTGATGCCAAATGCCACTATTTTTTCCTGTCCTAGATGCAAAGAGTTCATTTTGGCAAATTCATCTTGACAAGAAATACTCATTGCTGACTACATTTAGTACTCCATTTGGCAGGTACAGATTTTTGAGAATGCCATTTGGCATAATTTCTGCAAGTAAAGTCTTTCAACGAGCAATGGAGCAATTTTTTTTCTGGGTATCCTTGTGCTATTATAGTAGACAACATACTGGTAGGAGGTCGTGATGAGAACATGACAGAAACCTTAGAAAAGTTCTAGAAAGGGCATGTCAAGTGAATCTTAAGCTCAATCCACACAAATGCAGGTTCAGGCCACAAGAAGTTACTTATAATGGTCATTTATTTATGAGTACAGGCTTACAACCAGACCCTTCAAAGCAAACAGCCATTCTCGAGATGCCAACTCCAGACAATGTTCACGCCCTGCAACGTTTTCTTGGCATGGTCAACTACCTAGGCAAGTTCATTCCAGACTTGAGCCAACTTTTAGCACCACTCAGAGAGCTGACATGTAAAGATGTATCCTGGTCTTGGCTAGATCAACACCAAAGAGCATTTGATGTCCTGAAACAGAGACTTGCAAGTTCACCTACTCTCAGATACTATGATGTTTGCAAGCCAGTTACACTTTCCTGTGATGCCTCAAAATTTGGTCTTGGTGTAGTCATTCTACAAGAGGGTCAGCCTGTTGCCTATGCATCGAGAACTCACCCAAACTGAAATGCAGCATGCCCAGATTGAGAAAGAGCTTTTGGCAATTGTGTTTGCATGTTCGAAGTCCCATGATTATGTTTATGGTAGATCTATCCAGATCAAAACAGACCACCAACCATTAGTCACAATCCTGAGAAAGCCTATGCATTCATCTCCAGCCTGACTACAACATATGATGCTGAGATTGCAAAAGTACAATTTCAATCTTTGCTACATGAAAGACAAACTTCTTTATCTTGCTGATACATTATCCAGATCAGCCAGAAACACCACCGAACTGTATGAGAATGGGAACCTTGACTTTGAAGTCATGGAAGTGAGAAATTGTTCTTCCACATGTCTTGATCAGATGAGTGATCACACAACTACAGATCCAGTTTTACAAAGGCTCAACCACTTTATCAATCAAGGATGGCCATAAAAGCAATCCAGTTTACCTCAAGAAGTGCAACTTTATTTTCCATACAGAGATGAGATTTTGTCTGACAAAGGTATCATAATGAAAGTTCCAAAAGTCATTGTTTCAAAGTCCTTGCAACCAGAGTACATTGCATCATGCTCACCCACGAACTGAATCTACTAAAAGAAAGTTGAGAGAACTAGTATTTTGGCCTTCTATGTCACAAGACATTGAGAGAGCACTTTCATCTTGTTCAGTGTGTAATAGTACAAAGCCACATCAACAGAAGCAACCACTTCAGCTAAACCAGATTCCAGATATAACTTAGTCGACAGTAGCCACAGACATTTCATTTCACAGTCCATGGTAGTCCACACAAAGTTATTTTTGACAATGGCACACAGTTTACAAGCCAACAGTTCAAAAGATTTGCTGAAGAATGGGACTTTACTCATGTCACAGATATTCCAGAGTACCTGCAGTCAAATAGTTTGGCAGAATGTGCAGTTCAAAGCGCAAAGCAGTTACTAGAGAAGTCAAAATGAGATAATAGTGATGCTTTCCTGAATCTCTTGAATCTCAGAAATGTTCCACATGATAAACATCTTGGGTCACCTGCTCAGAGACTTCTTTTGAGACAAACCAGAACCATGTTACCAATTAGTAGTCAGTTGTTGGTTCTATGTGTCAAGAATAACAGGTTAGTGAAAGCCAATCTGTTGAAGAAGCGCTTAACCCAGAAGTCCTACTATGATAAAACCAGTAAACTGCTCAATTCATTACGAGAAGGAGAAGTGGTAAGGATGCAGACTTCCAAAGGTTATGATTGGATTACTGTCATGAAGAACGTTTGTCCAGAACCAAGATCATACATCATGGAATCTTTAGACAGAATCAGAAGCATTTCAGAACAGAGTCTAAGCCTATACCACAGCATATAGCCTGTGAGAAAGACTCTTTATCTCAGAGTGAGTAGTGAGTTGTCCGGTGTTCCAATTGCAGAGGAAGTTCCAGAAGACATTCCCGTTCCTGTGAAGAATCCAGAAGTTCCTGATATGAATTGTGCACTGCAGGCTGTCCCTGTTGCTAAGTTTGGTCCCAAATGTTATGTTACGAGATATGGTCAAATCTTTAAACCCTGTAGCAGATATGAAGCAACTTGGACATGAACATTGTTTTTGTTTCTAATGTATATAGTAATGCATGTCTATCTCTGATATTGTTTTGCATAAGGAGCAATCTTTTTAAGAGGGAGGAGGTAGATCAGTATGTGTGTATATACTTTTAAGAAGCTATCAAGGGCTTGCACAAGTGTATAAATACTGAGCACGTGCAAGCCAGGCTGCCATCGTATCTTGTCCAGATACATATTTGGTGTATCCAGGACTGTTTGTAAGCTTTTGAGCCCCCCCAAGCCTTTCTGTGTTGGAGGGAAGCCTTCTAGCTTATCAGTGGGAGTGGTAAGCACTAGGTAGCCTATCCACCACAATAGTGATTTCTGGCCCAGAAATTGTAGTTAATTTGCCGTTTGGGCAGTTTTTCCATCTCTTTCAACTTTCGGGTTTAAAAACCCATGTTTGCACTTGTTTCCCACCTTTCCTGTAACTAATCTAGTCCAGAATACAGATTTGCTGTATCCAGGACTGTTTGTAAGCTTCTGAGCCCCCCAAGCCTTTCTGTGCCGGAGGGAAGCATTCTAGCTTATCAGTGGGAGTGGTAAGCACTAGGTAGCCTATCTACCACAAGATCCATGTACAGATTCTAAGTTTTACCACTTGAATTTGCTTATTGATGCTCAGCACTTGTTCAGAACTTGTTAGCACAAATAAGCTGCATATTACTACAGCACTCAACCTTCCTCTTTACCTAGAGGAAAACCGTTTTTGTACTTACTTTCCTCACTTGCTTAGAGAAAAACAGCTCTTATACCCACTTTCCTCACTTGTCTAGAGGAAAGTAGTTTTTTATTCAAGCATGTCCAAGGGTCAGCTCCCAGTGTTCTCTCCTGTCTATCTGATGAATCTGGGCATCTTGGGGCAATGTAGCAATTGCCTCATGTACACAGATAACCCTCTCCTTCTACCACCCAACACCACAACCTGTGAGAGGTGCACTTATCTAGCCAAACTGGAGGTAAAGCTCTCTCCAACCAAGACTGAACCTGACAGTCTAGATGAGAAGGTAAACATTTGCACTACACCACACTCATCACATAGTCCCACTAAACCTACACCACCAAAACCCACACATAGAAACACAAAAACATTCCCGGAGGCTCTCAATAATAATCTGCTCAAGCAACAGAGACCTCTAAAGCAGAAACGCAAGCAACCTCCACCCCCAGCACATCCCAAATGACACATAGCCCACAGACTCAGTGTGCCAATAAACCACAGCCCATAAGGCAAAACAACGTACCCAACACACTAGTCATAGGTGACTCTATAGTCAGGCACACTGATGCCCCACTCACCAGGCTAAACAAGGAGAAGGTTACTGTCAGCTGCTTGTCAGGTGCCAGGATCCACCACATAACCCACGCACCCAGGTCACTCCACAACAAGTACAGATATGACTCTGTCATTGTCCATGTTGGTGTGAATGACCTGAGACATACCTCCCTGGACTACATGAAAAGAGATATGGAAGAGCTCTCCGATCTTGTAGCCCAAACAGGTATGACCCTAGCCCTGAGTAGCATCCTGTCATTGCCCAGAATGATATCGCAGTACAAGGACAAAATAATTGACTTCAACAATTGACTAAGCTTCTGGTGTCATTCTAAGGGGATCCAGTATCTGTCTGCCTGGGACAACATGGTCAACAAACCAAAATGCTTTGCCAGAGATGGCCTGCACCTGTCGCACTTGGGATTCGGGATACTGGCTAAGGGTCTTGTCTTAGTGCCTTTTTTAGGCAAGGTTCAAATGACAAATTCACCACCGTAACAGGAATAGGCAAGCAAAAACTGAGGTAATGCTACTTAATGTTAGAAGTCTAAATCTCAAAATGCACTCACTCGAGGCACTCCTTAAAATGGAGAACATTGATACCTGTGCAGTGACTGAGACCTGGTTCAAAGCTCTAGAGAGCACCCCTGCATTACCAGGCTATAACTCATACCACACTTTTTGGCCATCTAACCTGGACCAGAACACCAAGGTGGAGTTGTGTCCATATTCATTAAGGATATCCACATCTCCAGGCTAGTTGCGCAGCATAATGCATCCGAGGTTATCCAAGTGCAACTAACTCTGGGAAAAACTGCAATCCAAATTGTAGCTTGCTACAGATCCCCCACCATGCCCCAGGATTCCCACACTTCTTTTCTTGATATACTGGAAAATATTAGGGTTCAACCAAACACCCTAATAATGGGCGATTTCAACTACCCCACCATTAACTGGGAAAACTACTCATGTACCAACTCATTCGCTCAACGCTTTCTGGAATTCATAAATTCCAATGCCCTAGATCAACTTATCCACACCCCCACCAGGGGCAACAATATCCTAGACCTAGTCATTACCAACATGAATGACCGGTGTTCCACACCTGAAGTCAACTCCTCGTTGGTCAGATCTGACCATAAGATAATCACCCTAGATATCCGCATCCCGCCCCCACCCACCATTAAGGAAACCACGGTAAAAAATTTCTCCAAAGCCAACTTCATGCTTCTTAAGACAGAAGTGGTGAACTTCATGACACCCATGCAGATGGGCAATAGAGTTACAACTGCTAAATCCTACACAAATCCACTCTATAAGCACTTACATGAGTGTATGGATCATGCTATCCCAAAAAGAACCAAGATGCTATCTTCCAAAAAAAGGAAGCCAATCTGGTGGTCTCCTGCCATAAACAAACTCTACAACAGAAGGAAGAAACTTGCAAAACAGAGTAAACTCCCATGAGTGGAGGAGCTCCCTGATCAGCCTCAGTAAGAAGCTGAGATCCCTTATAAGATCCTCCAAAGCTAGCTATGAAAACAAAATCACCATTGCCATTGAGATTCTATAGCTATGTCAAGAATCTCAATGGCAACACCCAGATCTGCTCTGAGTTACAGCACAATGACACAAAAATTACAGAACTAACTGATATTGCCAACATCCTGGCAGATAGGTTCAGTGCTAACTTTACCCCCCCTCACCCCCTAAAGGGCCCATACCTATACAGGAAGAATGCAGAGTCCCTGTAATCACATCTATGCAAGTAAAAGCTGCACTCTCTAAAACCAAAAACACAGCATCCATGGGACCAGACAACATCACAGGCTGCGTTTTACACGAACTTCAGATTGAACTGACTCCCCACCTAAGCACCATGTTCAATCATAGTCTCACGTCAGGCTTTGTGCCCACTGAATGGTGCACAGCAATAGTTAAACCACTCCACAAAGGGGGAGCGACCACTGATCCTGGGAACTATCGCCCTATTACCCTGACAAGCCTGGTCTGCAAGGCCATGGAATGTATCATCATGAAACTCATAAACAAAGACATTGGTAACCTCCAAACTCTGGTCGCCACCCAGTTCGGGTTTGTGAAAGGCAGATCATGCCTTCTGAACCTGATCAACTCCTTTGAGACAGTCACCAAAGCTGTAGACGAGGGAAAGGTGGTTCACACAGCCTATCCCGACCTCGCCAAGGCTTTAGACACCATCCCCCATTCTGGAATTATAGCTAAACTCACTAAACTAGGTATAAATTCCTACATCACAAGATGGGTTACCAACTGGCTGACTGACAGAACCCACACTGTAAAGTTGCCTCTCCTGTTTGGTATCTACTTCTCCGAAGTACAGGCTAACACAGAAGGCCTCTGTCAAATGAAGTTCACAGATGACTTCAAACTAGGAGCCATAGTCGAGTCCCCAAATGATGTGGACATCCTACAGAAGGGCTTCACAGAGACAGATGCCTGGTGTCAGAGACATGGCCTCAAGCTCAATGCAAAAAAGTGCATTGTCATCTCCTTTGGTAAAAACTCTGTACCCATGAACTAGCACATAAACAGCAGTCTACTTAATGCCGAATGTGTGATAAGAGACCTTGGGACCCAGGTGGACAGTAGTCTCTCCTTTGATAGTCACATTGCCACAGTAGTCAGGAAATCCTTTTATGTGGCACACCTCATCATAAAAAGGTTCTCATCCAGGAAAAAAAGAGGTCATTGTTCCCCTCTACTCAGCACTCATTAGACCCATTATAGAGTACAACGCCCCTTTTTAATGTACCTCACAAGACATCTGCAGCAGCTAGAAAGGCCACAGAAGTACCTCACAAAAAGGATTACTGGCCTCAAACAGATGCTCTACACTGACCGTCTCAAAAAACTCCAGCTTTACTCTGTAGCATATCGCCTACTCCAAAGAGATCTCTGCCTAACATATAAAGCTATGTCAAACCCAGATCTGTTGGACATGCTACACCTTAAGAAATTCCAATTCCTCCGAGCTACAAGCTCTAGGGACCTAAACCTTGTCACCACAATAAACAGGACATGCTGGAGGGATAGATTCCTGTCCCAGAGACTTCCTATTCGCTGGAACAAGCTACCCATCTATGTCAAGCAAAGTTCCTCACTAGCACTCTTCAAGAAAAATCTTGATGAGTGGATGGGAAATAGGAAATACACCCCAGGGATCACTTCTGTGGCTCTGCTCGACAGGGGCACAGGAAATTAACTTTCTTGCGTGGCGTAAGCCAGGGAACCTTGTTGGCTAGGCTTACATAGGCCCTTGGGCCAATAACCTAGTACCTACCTATGAACCTATGAAGATGTAAGCATGTATGTATGTAAGGTCTGTCTGTTAACTAGTTCATTCATATTTAATGATGCTGCTATCCATCCTGATGTGTTTCTATGTATTAAAGCATCTGAATGAAACCCCAGCCTTCATGTTATATGTGTTAGAGACGAACGACTGACACAATGTTCACTCCAGCATTCACAGTCAGCATCTGGGTGGTCTTCTCCTCTGTCCAGTTGGGTGCACAGACATGTCTCAGCCTCCTTGAAGTAGGCATCATGATCCTCCAATGAAAAATGTCTGAAAAATGCAAAAACGGAGAAATGCTCACTGAGGCCCCACTTATTTCACAGTTAGTAATTACCTGGACTGTAAATGTATCAGAATCATTATTTAAAAGTGTCACTAATGTCATGTTATCAGATTATTGGCAGATAATGGGCAAGTGCCACATGTGGTACAATTTATCAATTCCTATTGGGTGTTTACGCAGTACACCTGGGTGTTGGGCCGCTTGTAGCCAATTTACACAAAGGTGCACAAACGGGATTCTAAAACCTAGAATTTTAATGAATTTCAATTATGTATGTTATAAATAGCACTTAAAGTTGGATGCACATTAGGGTCACTTTGTTTCTGTGATTTGGAGTGAGAGGTACATTGGCAATTGGTAGCATTTCTGTTTTGGTGATTATTGCATCTGTTAAAGTCATTCATTCTCAAAAGTACCTATTTAAATTAATTTTTACTCAAAATCTGAGCTTTAACAGAACTTGTAAGTTACTGGACTGATGTTTGATTGACCTTTATGCATACAGGTGTTGCTCCATTCAATATATATATATATATATATATATATATATATATATATATATACAGTGTGAAGGGTTCTAATTCCACACATGAACACTAAAGATATTACAAGTTATGTTCATTTTACAAATGTTATGCATGAAGGCATTGTTGTTTCCTTTTATATCTCACATTAGTATTTGTCACGGACAGTATTATACAGACCTTGGTATTGCACAGAATGCATACTGTTTATGTTGACATATGCTGTCCACAGACTCAACTGCATACATAGGCTCACTCAAGAATATGATCATATGCATATCACTGTCTTTCATATACGCAACTGTCCTAGGGGTGACAACTTGTCCCCACTGGAAAATGAAATCTTATTTGATGCTCTCTGACAACATGGATGGAGACTCCTTGGCAATTCTGGCAGTACAGTTTGGAGACATAAAATCTAGACCCACCTTACCAACATGACAAATGTAGTTAGAGGTGACAACAGATCCCACGATGCCTGTAGATGATGCTGCACAGATATGATCCTTCGTGCCACCAACAGATTAAGATGATAAGAGATAGTGAGGGAAACCAGTGGTAGTGAACCACCATTGACCCCTCTACCCCCCGTGACTTAATAGTATTTCTGGCCTCATTGCATACAGTGAGAGACAAGCGATGTATACCCAGGGGTGGGATTGAAGCTGGAGTTCCAGACTGAACATGTATGTCTCTCTTTCCATGACATAGCTGAGTATAGACACAGTCACTGCATATTGCTGTCACATGCATATTCATGTGTTGTCATTTTTGTTTTACAGCAGCTGATTTGAGCCATGCACACAGATCCACATAGGGTGAGGATGATGAATGTAAATCTAATAGCATGTATTCATACAACTGTAGTACAGAAAGAGAAGTCCAACCAACATGTGTAATGCTGTCTGCAGTAATATTCACAGGACAACCTACTTCAGAACATCACCAGGGAATGGCAAGTGAGTGTCTCCATACTGTGTTATTGTGACCACTACCTGTTATTGCTTCAGCCTCATTGAACTGCACTGCTGTTTACTGTCATATTCTTATTTCCCTAACATTGTGCACTACAGGTACATCCAGTGTGGACCCAAGCCATGCAGGTTCAAGTTCAGACAGACCAAGTATGTTACTGCAAAATTTTCATGGCTTGCATCAGTGTGTAGCACACACGATACATGACATTAATGTCAATATTTTCCAACACAGGCCAATCAGGCATACAGGCGTAGTGTCCATTACATGAGTATCTGCAGCCCCTGTTACTGTGTTGCATATGTGATGCTGTCAGCAATGTTTTTGCTACATACATGACTGTGTTGTCTTTCTCTTTCCTTTCCCACTGCAGGATCCATAGTACAACTACAACCTCTCTGCAGCAGGAGTCTCTCAGTGTTAAGCTATTAACTATGTATCACACATGTCATTGCTGTTACTCCTGTTGTTGTCCTACATTAATACTGTGGTGTCACACATGTCATTGCTGTTACTTCTGTTGTTGTCCTACATTAATACTGTGGTGTCACACATGTCATTGCTGCTATTCCTGTTGTTGTCCAACATTAATACTGTGGTGTCACACATGTCATTGCTGTTACTCCTGTTGTTGTCCTACATTAATACTGTGGTGTCACACATGTCATTGCTGTTACTCCTGTTGTTGTCCTACATTAATACTGTGGTGTCACACATGTCATTGCTGTTACTCCTGTTGTTGTCCTCCATTAATACTGTGGTGTCACACATGTCATTGCTGTTACTCATGTTGTTGTCCTACATTAATACTGTGGTGTCACACATGTCATTGCTGTTACTCCTGTTGTTGTCCTCCATTAATACTGTGTCCTTCTTTCCATTCCCAGACCAGGATGCATCACACTCATCAACTGCACATATGAGTGGTATATGGATGTTAACTCTTCTGTATGTTTTAACTGTGTTCACATGGTTAATGGAGTCAATGATATGATCACTAGTGCTGCTTTTTTCCCTACAATACTTGAAGTTCTTCCCTCTTCAACAGCACCATCTTCCCATGAGACGTTATCAGGTGTGTGTTTTGTTTGTATTCCTCACATAAGCCATGTATGCTAGCTTTGTAATCTAATTGTATACTCCACGTATGTATTCCACAAAACATACACACAACTGACCTCATGTAAAGTCATTATTATCAGTAAAATTGCAGTGAGATATGTATGTTATATGTTTTTGATGTTCTCCATTATGTTATGTAAGCACATTTTCCTGATGTGTGTCTTTGTATCTTTTAGCGCATCAACTATCTGTATCATCCTTCAGCCCATACATTGATCATGGTATGTTATCAGATGTGTCTCAGCATAGTATTATGGCCACTGGCACACAGAACCTTGATGTCTTGAAGAGAGTCCATCCAAGATGTTGACAGTGATGTTGCTGCAGCTGTAGCCTCAGATGTAGAGAGGAACTTGTTTGGCCATTCAGAGGATGATGGGACATTGCATGTTCGACAGGATGAGGTGATTGAATGGCAGACCCCAGCTGAGGCCAATGCTGATGGCAGTAAAACACAGCAATCTAAAACAGGGAGTAATGGTAGACATATGCCTGCAGATGGTACGCTTGGCAAGTTGTCAGAGGGTGTCCACTACCTGCTACAGGCAAATGTGCATTACCAGCAATGTTATCAATCAGCCATCTGAGCATTTGCATGTGCCACAGATCGTGTGGCACACCAGCTACATGTGATGCTTGAAGGACAGGAGAGCAGACACAGTGAGATAATGGCAGCACTAGCCATTTAAAATGAAAGTATGTTAGCTGTGGCATGGTCAGTAGAAACTCTGGCCTCTACAGTACTGTAGTAGTGCTGTAATACAAGTAGGGTTATGCATGCCCTGACTGTGCTCAGCAGATTGCACCATGTAAGAGGAAGGTCACCTCTTCCCAGAACCACCATTATCCATCGAGCATCAATGTCTATGGTCCAACATGCACACGTTTCCACTGCTGGCCCATCTGCTGTGGTCCTGCTAGTCACAACAAGGCCTTCAACATGCAGTCATGCTCCTTCTCACCAACATGGTGTTGTCACCTCATCAATCTCCTCGGTGGAGCAACTTGGATCATGTGTTTCTGTATATGGTCAGGGCAGGACAGATCATGGTGTGAAACATCAGTGAGGTCACCTTGGACTGTATTAGTGTGTTTGAACATTGTCATAAACAGCTGGCACCTAATATTAAATTACTACTTTACTGTTGTATATTTTTTGCGACTATTAAATGTTCTGCATTATGCCCTGTGTTGTTTCTCTTTTTTCATGTTATTATATTGTAGACATAGGAATGTGTAGTACTGATATGTGTCCCTTATTGTTTTCCATACAGTGGTACAACAGTCTGAGTGTGTATGCATACCTGTGTCTGTTGTACCCTGACTTGGTGATCCCTGTTGTGACACATTTGCATATGTTCATATTGTAATATATTATGATTACAGTGTTATGTCTGATGCACAGGGTGCATGTCTAGTGCATAATTGTCATTAGATACACTTTATGCTGCTGTGGGGTGGCAACACTTGTACATCAGTGGTTTAATCTAGGTATTCATGCATGTGTGGCTTGTCATGACTTTGTGGGTAAGACATTGCTGTATTGCCTGGGCCTGCATTTGTGGTCGCACCCTATGTTGCCTACACCTGTGTCTTCTTTTCCTTCACTGATACCTGTGGGATATACTCTTCAGACATCTGGGGTTCTTGGAGTACTTCACTCACAATTGCAGCTGGAAGACCACCGTGTGATCTAGTTAGCATGTTGTGCAGAATTGCACACACTGTTATCATCTGTGCTGCCTTCTCAGGTGTGTATTGCAGCCCACCTATGGATATGTCCAGACATCTGAACCTAGCTTTCAGTACCCTGAACACACACTCTGTGGTTTCTCTGGTGGAGTATGGGACCCATGAGCATTCTCCTTTTAGATGACAATGATGACAAGCGCATACCAGACCACTGCCAGAGTCCTCAGATGATAATGGCGATGATGATGACAACAACGGTGATGAGGAAGCTGGAATGGACTATACCCAAGCCGCCATACCTGCACCCTGGAGAAGAAAACACCAAGACAGCAACAGAGATGATTATCAGAAGGCAATCCAGGAGGTTGAGACTGATGTCTTTCAAACACAGATGAGGCACATGATGGGGACATTCTTGCAGGATATGGCATTGGCTACACATGATTCATTCAGGGAGGTAGCCTGCGAGGCCATTCATGAATCTTAGAGACATCACCCTGCTCCCTCCGGTCCATACATATTGTCTGTGTGCCCCACTTGTGTTATGCTGCCAACGTGTTGATTGCATATAATTGATTGTACTGCATACACACTCTTGCACTTGCATACCATGTAGCTGTTATGCTTTTGTGTTATCATGTCATGTGACATTTTCTTCTGTTTTCAGTGTGTGTGTATATGACACACATTAACACATTACACTTTCCTCCCACATTCAGTTGTCTGTGCATTGTGGCAGTTACCCTACAACTAGTGCTGCAAGATGTAGCCAGTAAACATGTGTTTACCTGTGGCAAATGAGAACAGATGTTGTCTATAGTCCAGCACTAGCACTGTGGTATGGTTTGGAATTGTGTATTGCCATATCATGTATGTGCAACAGACTGACATGTCATTTCCCATGTGTTTTGGATGACAGTTGTCATGCTGTCCCACTGGCATGATGTGGTGTTGTGTGCCACGCACTGGTAATACTGATGCCATGTGGGATCATATACAAGTATATCATATCCTCATTTTCTGACTGCATCAAACAGCAATGTAGCATTAATCTATGCACAGTGATACAGATAACTTGTTCTTTAACAGTACATTACACTGTGTTTGCTGTATCTTAAATTTCCACATCCATTACTTATTCACATAAGCTCACACATTCAACAAATAGTTGTACACATTAACTGACTCTATATGTGTACATATAGTTGAATCCATACCGACACACGATTGTACCTTAGATATGTGAGTATTCAGTGACTTACCTCTGATGTGCTTTAATGATGCTCTATGGGTATACAAGCTGTGATGGCCTTCTCCTCCTCTTTCCATCTCTTTACTTTTCCTTCTATTCTTAAAAAAATAAAAAAATGGGGCCTATTCCCACCAAAAGAAATTCCACAAACCCCTCTGACTTTCCCTCAGATTTTCCTGTTCTAACATCTCTGTTGTGTGTCCCTCTTCTTCACCCATAGCCCACATCTTCTTTTATACCTCCCACTTTCCTTCAGTGTGTGCATTTCATGTGTGCTGAACACAAGTTCCGAACCCATTGTTAGGAAATGTTAGCTGTGATGATGGGGACGTGACTACCCTTCACCTGTAATTTCATTATTAGAAATTTTACAGATTCCTTTGGAATCGTTAAGTTCAAGCAGGCATATTTTATTACTATATGACTTAGGGAGATATCTGTAGTAGTCTCTGAGCTTACTGCATAGATTGCTGATGATACGTATTACAAACAGCATGGAATTTGAAGTGAGTATATTTTGTTAGTAATTGAATTATGGAAATATCCATATTTGTCTGCAGTGTTTCTGGACAAATTCCTGAAAATATGTATTATGAAGGCCATGCGGGTTAGATTGAGATAGTTGGCATTTTTTAAAATTTTTTGTATCATAATGGAATCAGTTATATTCCATAGTTGTCCTTAACCTTATTGGACATATTCTGTTATACTTATGTATGTATAAATATCAGGATGCTTGAATTGTTATAATCTTTCAATACGTTTGTTGATGTACAGAGCGCTTTGACAACCGTATCTCAGGATTACTTGCAGGTTTGTTTAGTGTGCTATTGCTATTGCAATACTCACTTGTGCACTGAGCTATTCTGAGTTTATTGTGGTGCATTTACATATTACATTATCTGCAAGTTTAGCACTGATATTAGCTTAATGCACAGACATCTGCAAACTTTACAGCCTAGAAATTACTGTAATAACCAAAATGTAAATTTTCAACCTAATTCCTTAACAATGAAGAATCAGAATTAAGAACATTTTCTTTTTCCTGTAGTAAATAAGTTAGAAAAAGTTGGACAGTCCTGCATTGACACTCCTGAAATGGCTAAAGCTCAAGCCACTGTGAAAATACTAAATATATGTTAGCACCCAAGTTTTGATTCTGCTGATGTCTGGAGCAGAATTTCCTTTTGAAAGATGAGATGAGTTACAGTGTATTTGTGGATTATTAAAACATTTACCTTGCTTTACTGTAGAATGCAAAAGTAGTTTTCCTTAATATTTTATATTAAACATGATTGATGAGCAAACCTTAGACCAGATACCGTGTCAGCTTTAATGACAGTCTGAGTCAGTATCTATAAACTTCAACAATTATGTTGTAACTGTGGGATAGTCAACAGGGAGGAGAAAATGGCAACTATGGATTGAAACATGAACCACAGAGATGTCTGAACTTCATGAACAGAGCTGGTACTGCTGATAATGCAATGGCATAAAAAGAAATATGTGTAGGCCCAACATACTGGTGCAAATGATGCATGTTGATTAGGTTACCACAAAAACTGTGGTACAAGTGCAGGGACAACTGAATCTACCCTTCTTACCTGGTGAGCCTTATGACTATGCCACTCTTGCCAGTCTTAACTGTAGGCATTTTGGCCAGTAATGTTTTCCTGTGCTGACAAGCTGAGAACTGGTTCTACTATGAATTATCAACTTTCACAGTTCTGATGATCCAAAATGCCTAAAAATAATACTCAAAATACAGAAGGGTGAAAACAATTACTTTTAACATTTTTTCAGGGTGAGCAAACCTCCACATCCTTTGAACGTATATATTCCAACACCACAGTCACACTAAATTGAAAAAAAGGGTTCTCTCTTGAAATAAGTAAATCACTGCTGTTGCACACATGGAAATTGTACTTGCAATTATTTCCTGTGGGGAACAGGCTTAGTTGTTATGGTTTTCAGTGATTTTTTCTTTTCCTGTGGGCAATTGCCATTTGAAGAATGTATTTATTTATTTATGTATTATTTATTTGTCTTTGTTGACTGGGAAAGTCTGACTGGGCAAAGCACATCTTCAGTGGAGGCCTGATGATAAAATCAGATACATTTAAGATATTCATGACAAAACATTTTTTTTACAAAGATACATTACATTGATAGTTCTTAAGACATCTAGATATTGGGACGTCCAGGATGGTTGCACACTGATAAATGGATTAATCTCAGCTCTCCCATTGTGAAAAAGAAACTGAGACATAAAGGCTAGTAATTATGCCAGCTTTAGGAAAATTCAGTTACAAACTAGTAAGCACTCTACCTGGATGCCAGTAAAGAAGAAACTTAGAGAGTCTGAAGGAAAATCAACTAGAAAAGGTGAGGGGGAAAACACTGACTGGGAAGAATCCTGCAGCTGCTCAGCAAAAAAACAGTTCATGTTCTAACTCTGGTACAATAGATGGATTCCAGTAGTTTAGAGGAAAAACTAAATTAAATATGGTCAGAGTTGGTTAAAATAAATGAAACATTGAAGAATTATATGAACTTAAACAATAAAAGGCTGGAAAAATGGAAGAAGCTTTAAACAGCTATTCAAATTATCTGAGAAAACTGCAAAAAAACAGAGGATGAAATGAAGAAAAAGCTGGCTGAGTGTAAGACATATCAAGAAGAGCTGATTCAAAAAAATGTTAGTTAGAAGACCACTCAGAGAAAACCTTAGATTTTCTGCTGTACAAGAGAACCTGGAAGGAAAAGGCAGTATTAACTTTCTGAAAGCACAAATAAGCAACTGGACTTGTATTCTATAGCAGGATTTGTTAAATGAAAGGACAGATCATACGTATGCTCCAAACCTGGCCATAAGAGAGCAGCCAAAACCTGTATTAGTAAAGATGCAATCTTACCAGCAGAAAGAGTTGATTCTGACAAAACTGTGACAGAGGGGCAAGTTTTTACAAATTGGAAACAGAGTCTTTGTGAAAAACGATTATTCGTTTTTGTTACAGAACAGGCTAAGGAGGAAATAATAAAAGTTTGTCCAATGTAAAGTGAGACAGAAAACAGAAGAGGACTATACTTTTCGTTCTTTTGATAATAAAATCAAAGAGATACTTTGCCAGTGAAACCTTTTAAAATGTTCTGAATGGAGATGCTTGAGAGACAGAAAAAGCACATTAGTTGCCTAGAAAAATCAGAAGTACTTTGAACTTGAATTTGAACCAGAGTCTGGAGATGGGAGATGGTAATGGAGTTGGATAGGAAGAAGACAACATACAATTAGTGAATAAATGTGAGTCTATACACCATTAATCACATTTGTGAAATATGGTTTTATAAGAAAAAGTAGCTGAGAAAGATTGAACTTTGGTTTACTTTGTTAAATTTGTGTGTGGACTGAATAGCATATACCCCACTTCTTCTTCTTCTTTTGGCTTTTCCCATTAGGGGTGCCACAGTGGAGCAACAGTCTGCAGAATTATTAGCAGTGGAGTGTTTACGGTGTCAGGTTGCCAGCCCAGAATCCAACCTTTGGCACAATAGCATATACCCCACTACATGTCATTAATGTTTAGAAGGCTCTAAAAGGAAAAAAGTAACTGTAAGTACAACAAATTTTGTTCTTAACAGTATTTGTATAAAACATTTCATGCTATAAATTGCATGTTATATAGTAAATTAGATTTGTGAAGCATGTAGTCAGGGGTATCTAAAAAGCATGTTTAAGTTAATATGCTGTAATCTTGGGTTGTTGGGAATGGGGAGGGAGTGTAAAAGTGCATTGATTCTAATATGCATAGAGTTGAGATGTTTTCTCTTACTTTTCCAAACGTAAGTGTTTGGATAAATGCCCTTGGCTTAATTTAAAAACAAGTTTTCTGTTTGAGCAGGTGGGCGTTAAAAATAAAAGAGCACTGTGTATGCCCTGAAAAGTTTTTTTAGTGAATAAATGTTCAGTGTGAGATGAGATGTCTTCACCTGAGGGCAGTTGCAGATTCTGTTCCCATATTTCCATGGATATAAGCTGACTACAGGTGCAGACAATAAATCATGACTCTGGGCAGTAGGAAATGTAAAATTAAAATGTATAAGAGTAAGTAGCTGAATAATATTGGATGTGAATAAGAGATAGCAGCTTTCCTGGTAGCTAATTACTTCAGTGCATTTACTAGAAGAGTACATAATTTGGTTTTATTTAAATATAGCCAGTGTACTTTTACTTAAGGCTAAAAGTAATGTTTTCTGAAAGTATACAAACTGTTTTTTTCACATTTGGGAGGTGAATAGAGATAAGACAGGAATAGACAGCAATTAGTGTAGGATCACAGACTGTAATATGTGCCTTAGCATGAATAACCTTAATTTTAGGTTAGGTAATTCTTGTTGGTACAGCTGTCAATTTGGGACAATTTTTCATATTAGGAGGGTTAAACTTCATTATTTGAAGATGTACTTGGCTTTTTTTTTTTTAAGTTAATAGGTTCTGGGGGTGTTCTGGAGGTGTGTTTGGTATTTTGTTTGAAAGTTCTTATTAAACAAAATGTTCTGTAAAATGTGACATAAGCTCACATGGAGTTGACAAGAAACAACTGTATGAAAGATCAACCTGCCAAACATTAGTAAGTGTGTGTAACACAGAAGTTGGAAATAGAGAATTAAAAAAAAGCTGTTATGTATAGTAAGTGGGGATATTAAGGTCTCATCATAATGGCTATGCTATTCATATTATTTTAGAATGTTAATTGCCTCAGAGGTATAGTCAAAAAGGTATGAATATTGAATTATATTTATCAATGCAGAGTGCAAATAGCAATGCTACAGGAGACACATTTGTAAAAATATCAGCATGTGAATTTGATGAAGAAATTATTTCAGAATGGATATTCAGCAGAATATCAGTTACAAAGGAAAAGGGGGCTACTTATATTAATTGCTACAGGAGCTGCAATAGTGATAGAAGAAGGGAAAAATAAGATAATAATAATATATTTGTAAGGGGCTACAATGGAGGAGAATTATGCTGGCATGTATTTATATTCTACCTAAACCTACTATTATGGAGCTTAATAAAATATTGGGAGAAATAATCAGCTTTCAGCAGGGAGTATTTCTTATAGGTGGCAACTGGAACTTGATTTGGAACAGTGAGGATGTATCTGGGGACATAGAAGGGAAAATATAACAAAGAGGGAAGATTTCTGAAGATATTTATGAAAATATTTGATATGGAAGATGTGAACTCACTAGAAGGAACTCAGAGAGAATTTACATATTATTTCCCAAGGTACAATAACTGGGATAAACAAGATAGAAATGATATGTCACAAGGACATGTGCATTAAATTGAAAGTTTCAACACATCCAATAACTATTTCAGGTCATGCACTAATAAAAACAAAGGTAAAAATGCAGGGTAATGAAGTAAAAAAGGGACACTGGTGCTTCCGCACCTACCCGTTAAAATGAGAGGAATTTAAGGAATGGGTAGTAGAAATTATTTGACAGTTACTGGGGAAGAAATTTCTTCAGAAGTTGTAGCTAATGAGTAGGATAAAATGAAAGTGGAGTATAAAAATAGGGTAAAAATAAAAGAAGAAGAGGTATGGTTAAAAAGTAATAGAAATTATTTGGAGGGGCTGACAAAGGTTAAAGTATTGCAAAAATAAAGAGAAACTCAAAGAACAAGAACAAAGAACAACTGCAGAGTGCTAAGGAGAAAATAAAAGAATAGCTGGATAATATTCATGAGTTTAGAAAGATTGCTGTTAATCAACTGTTTTGTTAATAACTCCACAGCACAAAAGCTTTTAACATAACATCTTCGGCAACAGAAAGTAGACATCGATGTTGCCAAACTTAGGGAACCAATAACAAGAAAAATAACCAGAGAGATCCTGTAGCAGTGTTAGAGATATTTCAGAAATGCTATAACATTTGTATAATGTAGAGCAATGTGGAAATCAATAAAGAGCACAAATGGAAATATTTCTCGAAAACTTAAGAATGCTAAGGTTAGCGGTAGATGAGGCTCAACAATTAACTGTTAAGATAAGAGAAGATGACATAAAAATGGTGATGTATAATCAATCTGTAGGAAAATCTCCAGGAATAGATGGTATTCCTGTGGAGGTTTGTAAGATATAATGGAAGAAAGTGATAAAGATCTGGAAGCTTTTGTTTATAACAATATTTAAAAGGAGGAGAAGCTCAAATATCCTGGAAGAAAGCTGTAGTGGCTGTAATACCTACAGATGGAAAAGACCCATCAAAGCCAGCTTCATACAGGCCCATTTCAATTTTAAGCCATAATTATAAAGTGTTTATGTCTATAACAGCTAAAAGATTGGCAAGAATGTGGCCAGAACTGATAAGATATGGATCAATGTGGTTTTCTGGAGGGTAGATAAACATTTGACACCAATAACAGAATGAAGAACTGCTGTTGTTAGTGGGTCTTTACGCAGGAAAAGCATTTGAAAGAGTAAGCTGGGATTTTATGAGCAGTACAATGGAAGCATTTGTACTACCTGATACAACAATAGGGTTAATTTGGAAGGTATATGAGGAATAGGATGCAAGAATTTAACTGGGAGGGTTTTCTTCTGATAAGTTGTGTTTGAACAGATGAACCAGGCAGGGTTGTCCTCTTTTCTCTTTGTTATTTTCTTTTTATTTAGAGTTATTGGCAAAGAAGATAAAGAACTCAGAAATTCAAGGATATAATTGATATGATAATCAAGAAAAGTTGGCCTTATTTGCAGATGTTATTAGTTTGTACTTGATAAACCCAGAAAAGAGCATCTCAGTGGTGTAGAACATTTTGAGACAGTTTCAAGTGTTTTTGGAATATAAAATTAATGAAGATAATAGCTATAAACTATGTACCCATTAAATAAAGTATTAGGATTATGGATTAAAAGACTTCTGTTATGGCATATAAAGATATGTGGGAAGAGAGCAAACAAAAGATCAACATAAAAAATGAGAAACTGGAAGAGTGTTTTATCGATATGGATAGCAAGATAACAAGTAGTGAAAATGCTTTCAGTCCCTTTAGTTTTATGTACTTGTCAGGCATACTTTTACCCACCAGAGTTGAAGTTATGAATAATAATTAATAAAGAGCTGAAGGACTTTATCTGGGAGGGGAAGAAGGTAAGGGTCAAGTGGGATAAACAGATCCTTCTAACAGAAGAAGGTTTAGGATTATTTGATTTGATGGGATGTTTTAGAGCTATATGGTTAAGGCTCATACACATAACACAAGCAGAAAGCTGTAATTCAAAGCTGACAGAGATGATGATGAAACGGGAGGGGGGCAAAATTTAAAAAATAATGAGAGAGTGGGATTTTGGATGCAGATCCTTAAGGAGAATAACCACAGCCATACAGAATATTTTATTTATAAGGTAGCACAAAGTATTCTAAGAACTAATCCAACAAAAATGGAGAAAGGAGATTTTGACAATAGGGATGACTGCAACTGGGGGTATGGAGAATAGACAAGAGGTAGCTGGAATTTACTGGAAAAAACTGGCATAGGAAGCTATGTATTTGGAGCAAATAACTAGAGAGAGAAAGGTAATACAATGGGAGGAGGTCAAGAAGGTATTTGGACTACAGGCTAGAGAATGCCTTCCATGTCAGGGATTGATGTTAGAGCATAGCCAATGAGAAAGGGCTAGGGAATCATAAGTGAAATAGAGTTCTTAGGTGAATCTGGAGAGAAAGCTGTTGATAAAAGTGATAATTAGTAGGGCAAATAAAATATTGCATGATAGCTATAGGAATCAATATATTGCATGATAACTATAGGAATCAATCAGAGGTGGTTAGAAAAGATTCAGAAGAGAGATTGGATAAGCAATTTACAAAGAAACAATGGGAAGACATATATATTACTCCCATGTATTCAACAACGTTTTAAGATTAAGGATTTTTCTTGGAAGTGTTTTCATAGATATTTTTTTTTTCACCCTAAGGAGAATCCAAAGAATGTTTCCTCAGGTAGATGGCAAAAGTTAGAGGTGTGATGGGGAAGAAAGACATAACTAAGAACATATGTTTTTGAAGTGTAATGAGTTGGCTGAGTTTAAAAATTTCTTACAGAGTTTTGTCAGAAATATTGGATGAGCAAATGGCTGTAACTTAGGAAATGATTCTTCTGAGTTAGGACACAGGATCTGAATTACCTAGTAAGGCCTTGTTGAGTTTAATTCTCTTGGCTGCCAAAAAGAACTGGAAGTGGGATCTTTAGAAAAGGGTAGGAGCAACTTACATAGAAAAAAAATTGAAATTGTGGAAACAATACACGAAGAATAATGTTTTGTAGGAAGAGTGAAGTTTATGGGAAGGCAGGACTTGATCAGTTTGTGTCATGTATTGATGATAGTTATACAGAAGAACAAATGTGATGTATAATGTTTATAACTCGGAACCTGTTGATATGATTTGTGTTCTTTTATATAAATGCATGTTTGACTATGTTATTAGTGATAATTCATTAAAGGTGTTATTAAAAAAAAACATCTAGCAACTTTCAAAAAAGGCATCTGGATACAGACAGGTAATTATTCTATAGTGAAACTATACAAAGATAAAGCAGATATTTATTTGGTAGTAACGTTATACATATTAAATTCCAAGACAAATAATCCATCTGCAATATTTTTGGCAGGTAGACATTGGGTATGTCTTATAAGACAAGGGTAAAGAGGGTTACAGTAGTGATGTTAGGAATAAATAAAATTATGTTAAGGTGTGAAGGCATAAGTCAGTATGTAGATACTAGTCAAAGCTAGAATAGTAAGAGAGGCATTGTATAACTGATGAGTCAAGGATAATGGAGGTAAGAATACTAGGGTACACACTGACATAGAACCTGGTTATAAGAGAGTGGCAGAGAGTATTTGAAGAAGGTGGATAAAATGGGAAGGCCGTAGAAAACTGAAATGCAAACTGGATTAAAGTAGAAAGGAAATTGCCAATGAGTGATAAAAATATTTGTTGTATAGAAGGAGATAGAGGTTATAAACAGATAGGGATTATGAGCTGACAAAAGATAATGGAGTTACCCAGGTGAGGAGTGTGTGCAATTCTAAGTATGGTGTATGTGTTATTGTTAATAGGAGCCTTGAATATGGAAAGTTTCATGGTCTGTTTTATGTACGTTAGAATGAGGTTCTGGAGTTTAGACATATAATGGGAGTTTAATGAGTCGTGCTAAATTGTTAAACCTTGTTGCAATTACTACAAGCTTACTGCATGAGTGAATGTCTCTTCCTGGAGAGTGGCTCTGCAGGGTATCTTTTTAGTGGATATATAAGACCGTGTGCAGTAATAAGTTGGGAGTATGTTAAATAGTTGTGAGCCCCTCTACTGAAACCTTCTTTACTATGCATGATCTAGATTGTGGCACAGATACATATGTTTGCCTAGTTATGCTGACACATAGATCTGGTAGGAATCTGTTTAATAACATGAAGCCTAAATGTATCACCTGCATCTAATATTGAGATAATTAAGGAGATCTAGGATAAGCAAATGGAAAGCAAGTCTCCAAACATTTCATTATGCTAAAAATATATACAATAATATATACATAGATAGACAAATAGATAATTAGATATATAGATAGATAGATAGATAGATAGATAGATAGATAGATAGATAGATAATTAAACTTGACTCGCAGGGGACACAAGAACATAAATTAATAAGGAGAACTCTCATATTGATAATAAACTCTGAGTCACTGCGTGTTGAAGTAAGGCATGTTTTCCTAGTTCTGCCTCAAACAAATGATTAGTATGACCCTCCAATAACTGACAGAAATCATTATTAAACAGTATTGCAACAAAACACATTTTAAGCAGACAGAAATATGTTGTGACACCACAATACACAAATAATTATTTTCACTCAGAGGTTGTACCACCTCATGTTAAAAGCAAATGCCAAAACTACAGCAGCTCTGTGTTTAGTATTATTTCTGTGTGTTTCAGCCTCAGAATGAGAATAAGTAAGTGGTGCTGTAGTGGTGTAATCCTTCCCATTGTGGAGTACAGTCCCCCCCCTCGCTTTCTTGTAGTAGAATTTAATAATGATTCTTTTTAAAGTTTTGTATTCATAAGGTAGGATTCAGTCTTTTGATCTCAGAATTTTACAGGAAATTCACTTCTCATAGCAGTGATCTCAAGTGATGAAGTTAATTTTTTCATATTGCCTTGTTCACATATACTACTCGGTAAGGTTCCTTACAAATGAAAACTGGATTTTACATAATGTGATTAATTAGTTATGGGACATTTAAATTTTTTAATTTCAGCATCAGACTGATCTTCCAGTCATCTCTTCCATAGTCAATAGTTTTCAGAGGCGTGAACTCTATTTTTAGACTTACAGCTTGCTGATATAAGAACACTAACAGGTTTGCCACTTTTATGTACACTCATTGCAACTGTCACTACAAAATACACACACACACACACACACACACACACACACACACACACACACACACACACACACACACTCATACACTCACAAAAACACACACACTGCACACACATACACAGACACACACATTATCTCTCTCTCTCTGAACTTTGCTATTGCTTGGATCACCTAGCAGATGCTTTACCTCATTTCTCAATATGCCTTCCTGTTTGATATATCCATTTACACATTACAATTTCCTTTGACTTGCAGACATTTAAGGCACTCATGGTTTGGAGAATAGCACATATTTTGGAATTCAAAGGGTTCAGAGACTGACTAAAGGTATAATTATCAGAAGTATAGCCCTGCAGTTTGGAGGAGCCCCATCTATAGTATATGAATGCACACCCTTAAAAGCTTAATAACAAATAATCATTACCTGATATACATTGAAAAATGGGAGACCGAGGACAATAATTAAGCCTATAGGTAGTTACTATGCTTGCTGTTCAGGAGGCCATTGAGGAGCCTAGTCCAGATTCACCAGCTATAAAAGAGCACTGTCTGGTTAAGTGGTTAAGTGACATGTTCAAGGTCACACAGTAGGCAAATGAAACCTGACAGGATCAAACTCTGGACTACAGAAAACAGCTCACTAACACCTCATGGATGTAATCCTCTGCACTAACTTAAGTCACCTACGAAACTGTTTATAGGCTGGCACACTCATAGGAAGCACAAGGCTATTAATTCTCAAGACTGTTCTCTTTGCCAAATACCACCTTCAAGATATACCCCCATTGCCCTGCGAGAAAAAAAATTGTCAAGTCAGGTATGAACTTGCAGATATCAAGCCGATCATCAGTGTTAGTCTGAAGGAGGAAAGGGTGTCACTCTGCATAACATCTAGAGCAGTTTGTTTCAGAGATGTTGGCTAAGGAATCCATTTCTTCAACATGCTTTATTTATATCCAAAGTAAACTATGTTTAAAATCCAAGAATAAAGATTTGGATTATAAACTCAGTTTATGTTGGACTTGTATTTGTGTCTGTACAGACTGTGCTTTTTTAGTAGTTTTATTTTTGTCTGTACTGTTGGGTTGCATCTTTGCGGTTATCGGTTACTTGTTGGTCAACCTTTACACAATCTGGCTTGTAAACAGTTTATCACCATAAATTTCATGAACATTTACAGATATCTTGTCATTATGTATTTTTTATGGAATCTCTACTTCTTGAAGAAAAAGTAGCTGGACTGCAAAATGATATGTTGCCTTTTAAGGGCGAACTTACTAGATTGGTGGAATGACTCAGTCAACCCATTTGTTCCACCCAGGGAACTGTTAACACTTGCTTGCAGGATGGTTTCTGGATTGAGATAGTATTCAGTCACCCTTTGATGAGTGAAAATCGATCCAAACAGAATTCTGTTGCAGAAAATTATTTTTTAACATCAGGTTCCAACATATTACGTAAAACTCTTTCAATGCAACTTAATATGATTGAGTCTAGTATATCCAGGCAAAATCTGACAACAAACAACAGACAAGGATTTATTTGGGTTTACCGTGGTAAGGTCGAACTGGACCCCATTGAATGATGGGATCATCAACTCACATCCATGAAAACGACAATGTCAAATTCCGACATTGTCAAAATACGACTCGACTTTCACCTTGGAAAGGGCTTTAACATGGGTCGAGATAGGGGTGAGATTCATGCTTCGACAATGTCGGGTTCGACATTGTCGCCATTCAGCCTCCGAACTTCAACTGAAGTGGGTTTGACCGAACCCACTTCAACCTTACCACAGTAAACCATTTATTTGCAATGGCTCACATACAACACATACTGTCTATAATTCTTTTTCTAGTTCAGGTCCTAATGATCCCAAATTTTCCAAATGGAGTTTGGAGTTGGACACAGTTTGGTTCCACAGTTGATTTAATTTGTCCAGCAGCTTATAACAATAATATTTTCAAGACTGGTTAAAGAAAACTTACAGTTTTTCATATGAAGCACCATTTATTACTTCAGAAAATGAGATTTGTTTCCTTTCATCGAAAGAGAATATCTGCGAATTTGAAAAGTAACTTTTTAAACTATGAGGACTACAAATAGAAAATGAATTAGGGAATGTTTGACTTTGAATATTGTGTCACAAGGACTTAGATGTTACAAATTTCCAAAGGGAGTTACAGTGGTGCAGCGGTTAATGTTGTCGCCTCATAGCAAGAGGTTCTCCGGTTCGATTCTCAGCTGGGGTGCCTTCTGTGTGGAGTTTGCATGTTCTCCTTGTGTTCACGTGGGTTTCCTCTGGGTACTCCAGTTTCCTCCCACATTCCAAAGACATGCATCTGGAGCGTTTCTCCCCAGGCCTCTGCTGAAAACAGGCTCTGTGGAACTTAATCGGACATTCCCAGTCAACAAATGTTAAATAAATAAAAAATAAATTTCAGTCTGTTTTTTATAACAAACTAAGGGAAATGTTTGACAGACATGGTGCTTAATTAATGCAGGATATTTGAAAACATAATGAAAGTAAGATTTCTGTTTTAATTCTTTCTAACCTGTTATTTTATTCCCTAAAACGTAAATATGATCATGTGTTTAACAAAGTAGATAAGCATTGCAAAGTTAGTAAGAAAAAAAAGGCAAAATAAGTAGGGATCAGAAACAATACAGGAACAATTCAGCATTTCCCATTCATATGGAGCATTTTGTTAACCATTATACTGCAAATATGCAAGGGGAACAAGGTGAAATTTTACCAGGGGTTGAAAACACCAATACTACCAATAAATATTTAAACAGGTTTGGACCCAGTACAGAAAGTAATGAATATAACCCACACCCTTTAGAGTATCCCCCACTCTGAAGGTCAGAAAGGTTAGCACACAGATCTCAAATTATGAATGCACATCTGATAGCAGAGGAGAGAGGGGGATCCAATTTTTATAATCAATGGAAAAAAGAGGGGGAGAGAGGAAAAGCACTAGAGGAGAACAAGAGGACAAGGAAGGAGAGGAAATATTGAATCGCAGTCAAGGGTTTACAGGTGATGTGAATGTTAAGATACATGCACATGATGGTTTTAGCATTTTTAATTATAGTCGCTGTGATATTCACCTGGAATTTTTTACCTTATATGAGAAAAGATTCATTTTTGTTCCTACTAAATCTTTTACTATTGTTTATACCATTATAGAATTTAAATTGTTCATCAGAAAAGTTAACTTGGGGGCATGGCTAGGATGTAGACTGGTTGGCAGCATCTTTTCTCAGCTCTGCACTCAAAACATATTTCTGACAGGAAATTTTAAAAACTAGATATTGTAGACAAACCTGTTTCGCTGAATTACTTCTACTAATATCACTAGAAGTCTACATTGCAAAAAAATTGGCTTTAATCATTATTTTTCCTGTCAAAAAACAAGAAGGAAGGTATCTGAATCTACTGGAAATGAGCTTTTCTAAGAATACCACACAGGACCAGACGATGAGAAAGGAGATACAGTCTTTATTAAATGCTATACAAGACTTATCAGTAAAATTTGACAAAATGAATACCAAACTGGACACTTTTGAATAGAGATCTACAAAACAAATACAGCAACTACAAGAAATAATGACGCAACAGAAGTCTCAAATCGCTGACATAGAGAGATCCCTAAATGATACTGAGGGCAGACTCTCAGAACAAGATCTTCAGCTACATTTTTTATCACAACAAAATGCTTCATTACAAAATAAAATAGAGGATCTAGAGAACAGGTCCAGACGAAATAACCTTTGCATCTATGGGCTACCAGAGAAAACAGAGGGAGATAACATGGTGACTTTCCTTACTACCTGGTTACCAGAAGTTTTAAAATTGCCTGAAGCTCTTTCTTATGGAATTGAAAGAGCCCACAGATCCTTAAGAGCTGCTTCATCAACCATCAAATCAAAAAATCACCCGAGATCAATAATAGTAAAGTTTTTTTCATCACAGGACAAGGAACTTATTTTAAAGACAGCGTGGTCAACTTCTCCAGTTAAATACAAAGACAACATAATCAGATTTGATAATGATTATTCTGCTGGAGTTATAACTGCAAGAAAAGAATGTCTCCCTCTGATAAAGGAATTGAAAAAAAGGCAACTTAAAGTGCACCTGCTGTTCCCTGCAAGAATAAAAATATTTTTTACTGAAGGTCCTAAAACTTTTGACACTCTACAAGCAACAGTATCTTATCTTTCAGCTAATAAAACCTTGGATAAAGTGGAAGAAATGGATTGGAGCTCCTTTGGGGTAAAGAGACATGCAGAAAAAAAATGAATGGAGCACTGCTGATAAGAAGAAGAAGAAGAAGAAGCTAAGAGACACATGAAAAGCACAAACATTATTCATAGGTTCATAGGTTCATAGGTTCATACTAGGCTATCTGCCCTAGGGCATTTATAAGCCTAGCCAGAATGTGTTTGGCTTTCGCCACCCATTTTAAATTTATTTTGCTATGCCCTTTTTCGAGGTTAGTATACTGTGCCTCTGTCTAACAGTGACACAGAAGTGATACCCGGGGTAAACCTACGATCTCCCATCCACTCATCAAGATTCCTCTTGAAGAGAGTCAATGAGGGACTCTGCCTAACCTGGACTGGGATTTTATTCCAGAGTGAAGGGAGCCTCTGGGTTATGAATCTGTCCCTCCAGCATGTCCTATTTATTTCAGTGCTGAGGTTCAAGTCTCTCGAGCGTGTAGCTTGATGGAATTTGGATTTTCTGAGGTGCAGCATGTCCATTAATTCCGGGTTGGACATGGCTTTATACGTCAGGCATAGATCGCCTCTGAGCAGGCGGTATGCCACTGAGTAGAGCTGGAGTTTCTTTAACCGGGCAGCATATGGCATCTGTTTGAGCCTTTGATCCTCTTGGTGAGGTACTTTTGGGGTCTTTCCAGTTGCTGCAGGTGTCTGGTAAGGCACATCCCAAAAGGGGCATTGTACTCAATTATGGGCCTGATGAGGGATGAGTAAAGAGGCACGATGACCTCCCCTGATCTAGATGTGAATCCCTTCATGATTAGGTGGGCTATATAAAATGTTTTTCTAACCACTTTGGCCACGTGGTTGTCAAATGAGAGATCGCTATCAACTTGGGTCCCCAGGTCCCTAATTACTTCTTCTGTACTTAATGGATTACCACCTATGTGGTAATTTGTGAGCACTTTGTTTTTGCCAAAGGGGATGACTATACACTTTTTGGCATTTAGCTTGAGGCCATGGCTCTGGCACCAGTTGTCTGTTTCTATGAGGCCCTTTTGGAGGATGCTTGTGTCGGCTGGAGAGTCGATTATGGCGCCCAGTTTACAGTCATCTGTGAACTTGGTCAGCCACAGTCCTTCCGTGTTGGCCTGTACCTCCGAGAAATATATACCGAACAAGAGAGGTCCCAGGACTGAGCCTTGTGGGACACCACTTGTAACTGGTTTGGAGTCTGACATGGCTCCAGCAAATCTAACCATGTGGGTTCTGTCCTTGAGCCAGTTTGCAATCCATCTAGTGACATAGGCGTTTATATTTAAGCTGGTGAGCTTATCTATAATGCCAGTGGGGTATTGTATTGAAGGCTTTTGCGAGGTCCAGGTAGGCTGTGTGGACCACCTTCCCCTCATCAATGGCCTTGGTGACTGTTTCAAAGAAATCAACCAGGTTTAAGAGGCAGGATCTGCCCTTAACAAAGCCGAACTGGGTAGGATCCAGTGTCTGTAGGTCCCCAGTATCTTTATTTATGAGGTCCATGATGATCCTTTCCATAGCTTTGCAGACCAAGCTAGTCAGGCTTATGGGGCGATAGTTTCCAGGATCCGTTGAGGCACCACCTTTATGGAGAGGGACCACTGTTGCTGTACGCCACTCTTTGGGCACATATCCTGTAGTAAGGCTGAGATTGAACAGTAGTTTTATGTTTGGATTTAGCTCTTCTTAGAGTTCATGTAGGACGCAGCCCGGGACACCGTCTGGTCCTATTGATGCTGTGTTTTTTGCTTTGGAGGGCGGCTCTTACCTGAGCATCTGAGATGTCAGGGGGGCAGCACTCTGCTGGGATAGATATTTGCCCTTTTGGTGGGGAGGGTGGGGGAGTTTGCACTGAACCTGTCAGCTAGGATGTTGGCAATGTCTGTGGGTTCAGTGTATTTTTTGTCATTTTGGACTAATTCTGAGCATATCTGGGAATTACCACCCAGGTTCCTAACATAACTAAAGAAAGCCTTGTGATTATCCTTAGTGTCCTGTGCAATTTTTCTCTCGAAGCTGGCCTTAGACAATTTTATGAGTGCCCGCAGTTTTTTGCTAATACTGATCAGTGATGCCTTCCCTTTTTGGGATTTTTCTCTATCATTTAGTAGCTTCCTCCTTCTATTGTATAGTTTGTTTATGGCTGGGGTCCACCAGACAGGACGTCTGCCTTTGGAGGATTGGGTTTTGGTTTTATTTGGGATCGCATGATCCATGCATTCCTGAAGGTGTTCATAGAATGCGTTTATAAAGGATTATGCGGTCTGGGCCGTATTTTCCACAGGCCCGGGGGCTTTGAAGGATTCCACCTCGGTTTTGAGGAGTGTGAAATTTGCTTTAGAGAAGTTTTTCACTGTGGTTTCTATTTTTGTTTTCTCTTTGCTCTGTAAGGTAAAAAAGTTGTTCTTTAAAAGCATTCATGCTTTACATATGTGTCAGTCTTTGAAGCAATATAAATACAGGATAAACAGGACATTTTATAACTAAAGGAAACAACTCTAAAGAAAGCAAGATAACATATCTTTCTTTACTACAGTGTAAATATTTACAGTCATGATTTCTCTAACTCTAAATGATATTTAGATAATTCATTTATAAATTACCTGCCTTTTACTGCTAATATAGAATATGATGCATTTACACTGACATATTAATGTGTTGTGCTTAAATGAACATGATTATTTTTATATTATTTACACTAAGCTGCATGAACTATCTAAACTGTTGCATTTAATTCACATAATAATATATAAAAGCTGATAGTAATAACTGTCAAAAAATGCCTTGAAAAGTAGTTATCTATCTATTCTTTGATGCTAAAAGTGCCTTTTTGACTAACAAACAACTGTTTGGCTTGTATATCTGCCCTTAATGTTAAGAAAACTAATAGCAGTTTAATGAGCTCGTGTTCAGTTTAAAAAAGCTCTAAAAGCTTCACTTACTTTGTTTTTGGCTTCCCGCCATGGTCACGAGCTGGGAACTCTTATTTTACCATCCGTAGAGTGGAGGTTCTTCAGTTAGAATCCATTAGGATATGTTAAATCCTCTACAAATGTACAAACAGCACAAAATGAAAGTAAACAGTCAGTGATGTCAGCACTGAAACAAGGCAGTATGGGTGTTGTTTAAGCTCCTAAGCAACTTAAAATAACAAGCACACTATTTATGAGATGGCAAAGTGCTTTTACAGTTTAACAAATATTAAAAGTACACTGAAGTACCTAACAAATTTAGAAGGTATCAACACATGCATGATGTTTTATTATATTGTAACATTTGTTATTCATTTTGAATTGTACACATAAACAGCACACAAGGCTTAAAAAGAAGTATATCACTTGGAAGAAACTGTATGAATAGTTAACACATACAGACTTTACTACAATCTTTTCTAATAACATCACCCAAGTAAATTACTATAATTTAACTTAACTTTATGAAAATTTAATATATTTAAGTCCTTGACTGGAACTATATAACATATTTGTAAACACATTGCAGCTAGTGTACTCAACCTTAAGGACAGTAAGTCAATTATGGTTCATGAATGTGGCTGTTTGTTATTAGGCATTTTAAAGGTAAAAAGGAGTTGCTGTTTAATTATTAAGATACTCTGCAAATATTAAATTGGTCGAGTAGCACAGTCATTAAGCAGTAATGAGCAAGAAAAAATCTCATAGACTTGCTTATGATATTATTATATATACATAGAAAAGAACTGCTAATTATAAGTATGCTTTTATTAAAGGCAAGTTACTCCAATCATATGACCAAGGCTAAAGAGATTGTTTTATATGTCTAAATTGATCAGCCTTGAACCTTAGATTACAAATAGACATGCAATGTACTTTTATTTATAATACTGAATATATATTATATATCATCACAAACACTAAAGCCATTGTCAGCTATATCTCATATTAATCACTTTTATAGTATCTATATAGGTCATGTCTTTTAAAATATGACAAGTATTAAAATATGAATTGAATAGCATAGGCATTTACTAATATATTGCTGTTGGTACATGATATGCATATAAATAACAGGTCTAATTTCGGTCTATGAAAGTAAATACCAAGCTATATGCATTTGTTGATTATGAAAGAAGAGCTTGCTATCTATTCTTTTTAATATCCTATAGGTATGTACTTGTTAGAGACACACACATGCTGCAAAGCCACTGGTTATTGCTATTTCGTTAGTATATTTCTGACTGCAATGTTATAAATATATGGCGTGGACCACTTGAGTTGAGAATATGTCTCTATATCGGGCATATTCTCGGTTTGAATGTTCTATATTATCTATAATATGATATTGAGTTCCCTCACTAAATTCAAAGAAGCCACAATAGAAATAAATATTTATTAAAAAATGGAGAAAAGAAGGCTGAAGAGAAAAAAGAAGGAAAATGGTCTGTGGTCATATAAGGTTATCCTTTCCCCTGCATGTAGAAGGGTTGGGTCGGTGGTCATATAAGGTTATCCTTTCCCGTGTATGTAGAAAGGTTGACAGTAATAAGTACCAAACAATTGTGTTATAGCATGTTTAAAGTTTACTTTGCTTGTTATATTTTCCAACCTTACAGTTATAACACTATAGATAAAACCTGTAATATCATAAGGATTATGAGTTGCTATTTGACATATGACATACGTGGTATACTAGCGGTGAAATGTGCCAGTGGCACTAATAATATATAGGAACTGCCTGGAAATATAGACTTAAACTATATAATGCCAATACCAAAAACAAATTAGTAACATTCATGCCACTAAAATATGATTTTTTGAATTAAATGAAAACTATAAGATTACTGATATATGACAATAAAAGTGTAATATTATATTCATTGTTACGGACACTTCATGATTTAATTAAGTTGTAGTATAGTTAACTGATGCATATAATTGCTTAACATTTTTTTTTTATATAGACCATTACAAAAGTTTGATACCTATGAATGCCACTCACACTATAAGGGAGATAAACAGCAAGCATATTACTTTTAAGATTAATAACCGTTATTGCTATACAAAAGATATATTAAAATAAAGAGATTTTTCTTTACAATTTAAACAAAGCCAAATAGTTAAGTATTAAATCTAGGTATAGTTGTGTTGTCTTAGTGTTTTATAAAATATTAAAAATAAAGACTGTATTTAAGTAATATGTAAATACAAATACATGTATACTTAAAAGATATATAAGATACTTTTCATTATAAAACTACCATGTGGTGGGGCTGGGGGAGGATGCTGAAATGCAGATCTAGAGGGATCGCTTGAATGGTTAAGATCATTCAAGGATGAAATGTTTTTTCTCATGGAGGGGTTTGGTGGTTGTTTATCTTATAATGTTTTCAGTTATAATCTTCTAACGTACTTTTATTGGGTGTCTATAATCTATTGTAATACTGTTGGAAGAAGAAAGAACACGTCATTCTCTTCATGTAGACACATCTACACATTGTTACGAGTATATGAATATGGATAAAAGCAAAGCTAATATAAATCCAATTGCAAAATGTATATCTATTAATGTAAATGGTTTAAATAATAACTGCAAAAGGGGAAGTCTTTACAGATATTTAAAGCTATGTGAAGCACAACTAGTATTTTTACAGGAAACACACCTTACACAGGAAGACATAAATAAAATAAACAATAAAAATTATACAGTACTAGTAAGTTCCATCTATAGTCAAAAGCGAAGGGGAGTAGCAATTTTGTGGAAAAACACTACTTTAATGCCTAAGATCATAAACACGTTTCATGACAACTCAGGAATGTTTTGTCTAGTGACAATATCTATCAATGAAATGGTATATACATTAGTGAATATTTATTGGATACCAGGACTAGGAGTTAGAGTGGCCAAACAACACTTAGATGACATAGTACAATATGCCAAAGGCAATTCAATTGTAGCTGGAGATTTCAATTGCATTATAAAAGAAACTGACACAAATACTAAAACTACACGTAAGAGATCACCTTTAACAAAGTTATTATCTGAGTTTGTTGAAACTTTTAATATAGTTGACAAAAATGAGTATGCTATCCCAGATTCACTATTCTTTACACATTTTTCCCATAGACATAATACATACTCTAGAATAGATAGAGTGTACATAACAAAATATTTAACCACTAAATTAAAGTCAAGACAATTTCATGTCCATTTTCGGACCATAACACCATAACGTTTGAAATAGACTTGTGTTTCAAGAGAAGGATATCTGTAACAAGAATACCATCCTACATAACAAATCTCAAAGATTTTAAGGAATTTTATATTAAAGAGACACAAGCATTCTTAGATATGAATCTTACGAAAGATGTATCTGAAATATATATATGGGATGCACTGAAGGCATACCTATATGGAAGCGTGGTGGGATGGTATAAAAATAAACAAAAACAGTGGAATAAGGAATTAATGGAATTACAGTCAAAAGTGAAAAATTTAAAGCTTGATATTCAAAATGGAAACACCAACTTAATAAAAGAACTGGAAGATACTAATAAAAAATACTCAGAGACGCTGCACCACAAAACAATGATCAACTTAGAAAAAATTAAACTATGTTACTATTCAATGAACCCTAAAAACCAACGAAGAATAGCAAATAGGACTAAAAAGATGATTAAAACAAATCAAATCAAGGAAATACATAATATAGAAACTAAAAAGAAAGTGTCTGATTTAGAAAGAATACTAGAAGCATTTAGGCTATTCTTTCATAAACTTAATAATCAAAATGAGAAAATAGAAACACATTCAGTATTGAAAGCTTTTCTTAAAAACAATGTTAAAGTTAGGTTATTAGAGGAGCAGGTACAACTAATAGATAAGCAAATAACAATGACAACTTAAAGCTGAAGTAAATAAGCTAAAATTAAACAAAGCTCCAGGTATAGATAATATCACCCCAGAAATGTTTAAATTACTATCTAATGAGGCTTTGCTGTTGTTATTGAATGTCTTTACATCAGTTAAAAATGGTAACGACATCCCTCCTTCTTGGAAGTACACATTAATATCACCAGTTCTGAAACAAAGTAAAGATTCCAGTGAATGTTTGTCATACAGACCCATTTCACTTCTTAATATAGATTATAAAATTTTTATGGCAATACATGCTGCTTGAATAAAACAATTACTACCATTTTTGATAGAGGAGGATCAAACAGGTTTTATAAAAGATAGGAACACTTATGACAACATCAAAAGAATTCTTTCCTTAATTGATTATATAAATGTCACAAAAACAAAATGAATGTTATTAGTTTAGACATAAATAGTGCATTTGATTCAGTGAACTGGAATTATTTATGGTTAGTTTTAGAAGAATATGGCTTCTCAAACAACTTCAACTTGTTAATAAAATCATTATATGAAAAATCATTGGCTTATATAAAACTGGGATCTAGTCTGTCTAAATCTATTAAAATAACAAAGGGCACAAAACAAGGCTGCCCTCTTTCTCCGTTATTGTTTGCGCTAGTCATTGAACCTTTAGCAAATAATATACGTATGGATAAAAATATTGAAGGAATACAATTAGACAACAGGCTAGAGCTTAAAATTCAACTTTTTGCTGATGATATTTTAATTACCTTAAAGAATAATAATAGCTCTTTAAAAGCGTTATGGGACTCAATTCAAAACTTTCAAAATGTTTTGAGTATTAAATTTAATGAAAACAAAACAAATGCATTGCTTATAAATACTAATAAAAAGATCTAAATAAAAAATACCATAAATATATCCCCACTGATAATACAATTAAATACTTGGGAATTATAATAACTAACAACCTAGATACTACAATTGAAACAAATTATAAAGAGACCTTAAATAATATTAAAAATCTAATACAAAGATGGAATAAGTTCTTCTTTTCAATGGAAGAAAGGCTCTATATAATTAAAATGATCATATTTCCAAAAATTATTTATCTTATACAAGCTTGTTCTTTGCCACCAGCTAAATCACACCTAAAACAATTAAATGATTTAATGGTAAGATTCCTATAGTATCCAAAAAACAAAGGATAGCTATGAAATATCATCTAGATGACTGGGATATGGGTGGCATAGGTTTACCAGACATAGAAGTATATTTGCAGTCATCTGTTATTAAAACAATATCATTATGGCTAAATACAAAATATACATCAAAATGGAAGCTAGTTCATGAGAGAATCTGGTTAAAATCAGGATTTGTAGTAGCAAATAAGTATACCGATTTCATACCAAACAATTTTCTATGGCTGATGAAGAAATATATGATGACACATAAGTATAAAAATATAAGTTCCAAATACATTACTTATACATTAAAAATTTTCTGAAATCTTATTAATAGCAATCCTGATATTAAAGCATGGTCATTTTTATTATATCCAGTAACGTACACACAAGGTAATATAATAACATTTGATATAGAAGTAGTCAACATGCTTAAAAAAAAGGGATTAATATATTGGCATCAATTGGTAAACTCTGGAAAACTTCTGACAATAGACCAAATTAAATGGAAATTAAATATGGAAAATAGTTCATGGCTACATGTACAAGAATTAAGACAGTATATATTAAGCAAACAAGAAACAATGCAACCATCAATAAGACAGAATGTTTCTAATCTTATAGAACATATAATATTACTAATGACTCTACCCATTTCTGGAAAGGGATACTTATCATCTATTTATAAAACAAATAAAAAAATAAAAACTTATAATAATGACAAAATATGGAATTATTATAGATCAATTAATGGACATGTGCCAAATGACAGACACAAAAATTAATTCTTCTCTCTTCAAAGCAGACATCACTTTCACTACATTGGAGACTCTTTACATGGCAATTCATACACAGATCTTACGTAACCCCTCATAAAATGGAACTTATGTTTAAGAAAAATATTGGCTGCTGGAGATGTGATTTATCAATAAAAGCAGACTGGCAACATATGTTCTATGAATGCCATTTGATTAAACCATATTGGGATAAAATAAATTATTTTCTGAAAATGGTATTCAATGACAAATTCCAGATTTCCAAATCTATTATTTTGTTTAATGCACCTGTACCTGACTGTATACCAAGAACAAAATATGTAATCTTGTGGACTCTCCTAGCCATTGCAAGGAGGAACATTACACCAAACTGGAAATCCAAAGCTTCTCCAACTTTTAAGCAATTCATGAATATGGTGTCAGCAGTATCACAATTGGAAATGAACACTATTAAAGGAAGAACTGAAAGAACTACATCATTATATATAGCATGGCAAAAAGTAACTGAAATACTGGAGAGTAATGACTGTAGCAGATTATAATCAGGAAACAATTGTATAGAAAGTCAATTATATGCCAACAGTAGACACCCTTGTAAATACTTTATTTTGGTTTTAATGTTTGATATCTGTTTAGAGGTTTTAGCCAACCTTTTTAAATAATTTGTAAATACTTCACTGTCATAAATAACCTGCATTCATGTTTTCTTGTTTTTGAAAATGAATAAAAATATTTACAAAAAAAAAAAAAAAAAAAAAGAAAAGTTAACTTGGCCCTATTTGTTAGGGGAAAAGGGTGTTACAATGTTTCTTCAAACAGTGGGTTAATGAGAAAAAACATCTTCAATACCCCCTGCCATCCTAAAGTTCAGACTCTTGAATCAAGAGTTATTAAGGATTTACATCGATCAGCAGGACATTTTACCACTCAGAGATGGAAAAATTTCAATTATAACGAGAAGCAGTTGTTAAAGGAATTATGTGATGACAAATCCATTAGACTAATGAAGCCTGACAAGGGTGAGTGGGTAGTTTTATTTGATTCAATTGATTATTCATGTGCTATGAATATTTTAGAGGATGATGCTACATAATCTATTGTTTCTAGAAATGGACAGAACGTCAACTACAGGAAAATTGACTTAATTTTAGAGGACTGGTATAGCCAAGGGGAAATTACAAGGAATACATATATTTTTTACTATGGAAATTTCCCAGGATTCCTAATATTTCTGGTATTCCAAAGGTTTACAAAAATGACAGTAATCCACCATTTAGACCTATTGTTGCCTCACAAGGTTTTAAAAACTATCCTTTGGCTGTATAGATGGAAAGGTATTGAAACCAGCCTGTGGAAAATTTACCTATGTACTGAAGGATGCCTGGGATTTTTTAAGTAGGATTACAGAACATTTATACCACAATGAGACTGAGTTTCTTATTATCGATGGAGTTGGCTTATTTATTTGTATCCCACAAAATGAAGGGCTTAAGTATATCAACATGACGCAATGTTTTAACCAATAATGATATGCGGATTGTATTAGCTTGTAGTGAACTAATTTTAGGGAACAATTTTCTGTTTTTCAAAGATGAATTATATAAGCAGAGTAAGGGTGTAGCAATGGGTGCAGCCTGCATCCCAGTTTCTGCAAACTTAGTTATACTGACCTGGGAAAAGAAGCTTAGTTTTGATAGCGACTTTTTAAAATATTGTACACTCTATTTAACATTTTTAGATGATATTTTTATTTTGTGGAAAGGAAGTTCAAAGATGTTGAAAGAATGTATAGAATATATTGATAAAAGTACACATTTTTTTAAAATTCACTCAGTTTATACCAAAAGACCAGCTGAATTATTTAGATGTTAGCATCTACAAGAATAATGGTAAAATTTCTTCCATTTACAGAAAATCTACCTTTAGCAATTGTTATTTGCATTTTGACAGTTACCATCCTCCTAAATTAAAGAAGGGCCTGGTAAAAGAACAGCTTATAAGATTAAATAGGATGATAACTGAGGATAAGATTTACCTCAAAAAAGGTTTGTTTTTAATGGATATATTTATACAAACCAAGAATAAAGATTCAGATTTTAAACTTAGTTACGTTAGACTTGGATTTGTGTCTACACAGACTGTGCTTTTTTAGTAGTTTTATTTTTGTCTTTACTTTTGAGTCGCATCTTTTTGGTTACGTTTTATTTATATGTTGGAGGAGTTTCAAATGCTTTGTTCAGGTGTTTGTGAATCTATTCTTCCTGTGATATATAACACACCCATTAGGGTGGAGTCTCTAATAGTATGGAATGCCTGGCATAGATGTCTACAAAAAAGTGTATAAAAGACAGATTTTAGAGATACAACTTGTAGTTTGTCTTAGTAGCTAAGGGTTTTTAGCCCAATAATCTTTTTTTCATCAGAGACCTTTAGGGCCTTTCTAGTTGCATTGCATGTCTGGCTAGGTATATGGAAAAAGGGGCATTATATGCTCTAATTAGGACAGAGTATAGAGTGAAAAACACCCTTTAACCTAGATGACATACCTTTGGACATCAGTTGAGCTAGATAAAAAGATTTCTAACTACTATAGCAACATGGTCGAAGGAGAGGGAATAGCTGACTCAGGTGCCAAGACCTAGGCCCTGACTACTGTGTCCATGTGAAGTGGAATGCTGGATATGCTGTAAGATGAAAATGAGAGATATTTATGCTGTAAGATGAAAATGATGAGTATTTCTCAAAGTGCAGGTTTTCTGTAAAGGGACAGATGATGCTATTAATTAGGCATCCAGGTAAATTGCCTGTGCTCGAAAAAGTAGAGTTTCTTTTTAGTTTTAAGCAGTACAGTTAGGACATAATGCCCTGTGATATTAGGAGCCGACTGGGACTCAGGGATTTGCCGAATTTCGATGATAGTTTCTGGAGTAAAATTAACACTAAATCTGTCTGCAAGTATATTTCTTATGTCTTGAGTCTGACTTCTGATTTAGCACACTATAATAATATCCACCTCATAGTCTAACTGTTAATGTTATTTATTCTGTATGCCTAATGTCATTGTTTAAGCTGTGGCCTATTGTTCCCACATTTAATTTTCATAAAAGTCAGTGCAGGAAGCACAGCATTATTATTATTATTATTATTATTTTTATTATTATTATTATGTTTTTTCTTAGTAACTTACTTATCTCACACAGTTTAACATACCAATTATGCCATTCAAAATTAAGTGTTGCTCTTGTATTGTTCCATATTATTGATCTTGACAGTGTTCTCTTTGGACAAATACTGTAACCGTCAATCATTTAAGAAATGTTGGACTCTTTTCTCTTCTTGTGAAACAAATTCCATATGACACTGCTCTTCGTTGTAATAATTGCATATGTTTCAAATTCTTCATCACACAATTGTAATTTTATTGTATACATCTATTATACTGAACTGTCAATGTCTTCCTGCCTTGTGTTAACAGCTCAGGTCATCGGTGAAAAGCATCTGTGAAACAGTTTACTTACCTGGTAATTAAAAGTGAAATAAATAAAATAAATAAAGGGTCAGAGTTGGTTAAAGTACTTTGGATTAGTTGCACGCATTCTAAGGAGTTATTTCTCAGTTTCCTAATGTAACTAAATCTTATGAGGTTATTATGCTTATAAATCTTGTCAGATCACCTCCAGGCAGGGAATCCTTTTGTGTAGATTTTATTCGCTTTCTTGAATACTGAGATTCAGTCTTTTCTAATCCTGAAAACAGTCACTGCATTTCAACATTTAAACTAAATTCCTACTCCCATTGTCCTCAAATTCATTAAGATGTTAAAATACAGATTAAAAAGACAATGTTGGCAGGCAATCAATGTCTAAATGCAGCCCAAACACCCACACTCCATGCTAACTTGGGTTTGTAATAAGGTATAGCTGAATTCATTGTCTGTCATGGTCTGTGCATTTCTGATAGGTGTCATTAGCCAGGGCTCTAGGGCATATACATCATTGCCAATAAGATGGCTCCAGGGAAAATCACCCCTCACAAACTGTTGGTTCAAGTCACATGTGTGTCGTATGTTATTGGCTCCAGGGAAGATCACCCCTCACAAACTGTTGGTTCAAGTCACATGTGTGTCGTATGTGGGAGTCATGGTAGCTATGGATGCATTGTAGATAACATCCTGTACATTACAGACCAGCTGTCAGTTAATGGAGTGATACCCTTTAAGGTTCACATACCTTCTTCCCAACTCACTATGTGGGTGCAGCCAGTGGCCCACAGCGCCTCAGGGGATTGGACTATATTAAGAAACCATATATGTTCTTACACATGATGCAATTTGATATCAGCAAAGTGAAGGAGTATTTTAGAGGCAGATGCCTGAGATACCTCCGCTGTGTCCCCTGTTGGTCACTGAAAGGTCCCCTGTAACTGTTATTCATAAAGCCACACATACCTTAGTATCCACTGAGATACATAATTCATGACTTCCACAGGCCTGCAGATGAGGCTGGCACATGACTACCAGCTCGTGTAGGATGTCTCTATCCACATAGTACCAATCTACAATTTCAGTGTTGTGTATTCAGATGACACAGTGCCTCCAAGGGTGACAACACACATCACCATGGCTACTAGTGGCAATAATCACTTGTTGCATATAAAAGTTAACTAAGACCACAGCTAATCTCAGAATAGCTCTACTACTCCTTTGTGTTAACACTGTAATTTCACTCTGGTAAAACTCGCTGGCAGTAACACTTCATACTGAGGACTTTATAAGTTACTGAATTGTTTCACCATTTTGTTTTGCCTCATTTAAATACAGACAGATGCTTACTTTAGTAATGCTGCTCAGTAACATGCCACTTTACTTCCATTAGCTTATACTGCAAGCAGCTATGTTTCTCAATTTCCACCACATGCACTCATTGTGTTGTTGAATCACTCACACCCTATGTATGGCCACCTACCGCAATATGATGAATACTTCGAAATTTCAAGGGGAGTTGGTGAATGCCTCTGAATCCCAGGATGAGAGTTAGAGGAGAAATAGAATGGAAGTTCAAATACAGTTACTAGATATGTGGTCCAAGATACCCATGAGAAGCCTAACCTAATTTTCAAAGTGTCCTGGAGCATTGGCTGCTTAAGTGACTTGTTCAGTGTCACACAGGAGATAAATGGAGGCTGAGGGACTCAAGCCCTGTACTACAAGACATAACACATTAACAGTGCATAGCTTTAACCTTCTATGCCAACTGCCAGAGTAAGATATATATATATATATATATATATATATATATATATATATATATATTTATATATATATATATATATATATATATATATATATATATATCTATATATATATATATATATATATATATATACATATATATATCACATAATCAAAGTGTAAAAACTCCGAATGTGAAATCATCGCTCCCATAACCTCGAAAGCTGAATACTCCAAAGACTGAGAACAGCGATTTTTTTTCCCAGGGAAAAAAAAAATCACTGTTCCAGTATAAAACCCGAAACAAACGAACACGACAAACCATTTCTAATGTGGAGACTTCACCCCCCCACACCCCCCTACTTAAATATACCAACTACGAGATCACACCACAGTGGTGGAAATAGCAAAGCCGTGGAAACGGCCCACCGAATTCTTTCCCTGGGAAAGAATTCAATGTCCCGCTGCTTCAGTATTTTCAGTCTTCAAACTTCTGAGCTCGAGGTTGTGGCATTCGAGGATCTCAGTTTTAGAGCTTCCGATATACACCATATATATATATATATATATATATATATATATATATATAGATAGATAGATAGATGTATATATATATATATATATATATATATATATATATATATATATAAATATATATATATATACATATATATATATATATATATATATATAAATATGTTCATAGGTATTTACTAGGCATGCTGTGCCTATACATATATATATATATATATATATATATATATATATATATATATATATATATATATACATATATATATATATATATATATATATATATATATATATATATATATATACATATATATATATATATATATATATATATGCTGAAATCTCGAATTTCAGCATTTCAAAACTATGAAGCCGAACCATATACAATCCCAAAACCCACAATCATGAATCACAAAAATCACGAACATGCATACACCATATACCACATAACACACACACACCATTCCATCCACAGCACACAAACCACACAACCCTACACTACATATAAGCAGGGGGGTCAAGCCCCCCTACACACCCCTACTTATATATACCAACTCTGAGATCACACATAACAAAAAAAAAAGCCTCACACCACGGCATTCTACATTCGCAAGCACACAAATACACATCATACATACACAAACAGCAACAAATCCAACACTCACACTCATACTTACACCTCCCTACCCTTACCCACACATACAATGTCCAAAAACACACAAAAACACTCACTCACCTTCAATTTCAGACACCATACCAGCCAAAGAATTCACGCAACATACCAGAAATGCATTAGCGTGGATTCGAGATATTCAAATTCCCTCTTATGCACTTTCGGCATTCTGCATTTTCAGCTTCATGGTCTCGGAATGCTGAAATTCGAGATTTCAGCATTTCGAGATTATGAAGTGAAACTATACATACATATATATATATATATATATATATATATATATATACGGGTCAAGGACACATGCTCGACTAGCATATGTCCGAATCACAAAACATCGAACACATATACACGAAAGCACTTAACATCGAAAATCGCTTCCGTGTATGTGTAGTTCAAAAAAAAATTTATGTTTCTGCAGGGGGGCTTTGCCCCCCTGCACCCCCCACCCCCTTACTTTATTATTCTCACTCCGAGATTGCACTACAGTGGGGAAAAGGGAATTTTCCTTTACCCGCACTGTAGCCCGATCTACAAAACAGGCACACATACATGTAAGCACTTGCCGATGTTAAGCGCTTTGGTGTATGTGTGTTCGATGGTTTGTGATTCAGACATATGCTAGTCGAGCATGTGTCTGGATCCTATATATACATGTATATATATATATATATATATATATATATATATATATATATATATATATATATATATATATATATATATATACATATATATATATATATATATATATATATATATATATATGTGTGTGTGTGTATTCATAGGTATTTACTAGGCATGCAGTGCAGTTGGGCACTGAGGAACCCAGCCCTAATTCCCAATTGTCCCAGAGCACTACCTGGTTAAGTTAACAGTTTATTAACAGCTTATTGCCTTAATCCTTTGTGCTAACTGCCAAAAGTGAGAAGGGAAGCTACCTTCGGGTCCAGAAGGACAGAAGAGATAGTCTGATAATCTCCTTTTGCAACACTCGCTATGTCAAGTGATCCGATTACAGGAGTGAGAAAGTTACAAGGAAAATGATCAGGAAGGGAAATTTTTAAATTATTAATATTGCTGGGGAATACTGTAGGGCACAATAATTTCTAGGACTGTTCAGTTCAGCACAGTGTTTGCAGAAATTATGTTGTTGTGCTGTGACAAGGTCTGTAGGTACTCTGCCCCAATACTAAAAGTGAGGTGTGAGTCAGAGACATAACGAGAAAAAAATAAAGAGAGAAGGAAGGATTATGTGTCTGACAGCTGCAGGAGAGCTTGTGTTTTCACTTTATTGCAGTATGAAAGGAAGTTTTTGGCATACAGGAGCTGATGAGCCTATATTGTCTTGCTTTTATATCCATTGCTAGCTGCTGAAACAAATGTCTGTAATGAATGAATGAATGTGCATTAATACGACACTGCCCAAGTAATCTTTTGTAGCAATAATTTCAAAAGGAATTTGGTGGGGGTGACTTCATTACATAGGTGGACACCCAGTAACAACAGCCAGGATCCATAGGAAAAGGATTCATCAGCAGAAACCATGAAGATATTTTTTTGTATATGCGTGTAAGGAAGTGAAAAATGTTGAGCAATGACCTGTCAGTATAGGAGAAACGTTCTGTCATGGTGGTCTAAATACAAATCCACAAAAATACAAAGTCATGCATATGAGAAACATTAACCTAGGAAGGCAATGCATAACTACAAAAGATAAAAATGATGTCATCTAAAAGTAAACAGGCAATGTAAAAGAGCAGCAATTACAGCTGAAGGAATACTGGAATAAATAGGAGAGTGTACTGTCACTAGAAACATTTAAGTTACAAGGTGAAGAGGTTAGGGGAGGCACAATAAAGTATTTCACCAGAAGAAGGGTTGTGGATAATTAGAGCAGCATTCCCAGAGAGTTGTGACAGCCAAAAATAGTAACATAACTCAACAAATTGGGAAATAAGCACATAACAATTGGCAATGGATAGTATGTTAATTGGCATTCTCCAAACTGCTTGTAGTTGTATGTGTATGTGCATTGTGCATGAGTGAGTGAAAGTGTAAATTCTGCAATAGACCAGCATTCTTTCCAGAGCATGTTTAAATATCTTGCACCCATTGCCTGACATGTTAGGTACCTACATCCTTGTGACCCTATATAAAGGAAGAATCAGGTTATTGGCAAATGAAGAGATCAATAAAAGCAAAAAGAAAAAGAAAAAAAAAGGCTATTGCTAATGTCGGATCTGCAGCCTATCCATCAGGCAGAGAAATAGGCAGATCAAGTGGGATAACAAACCTCCCTGTCTAATGTGAAATTCTGTATTATTGCTTTGTACAGATTCCAGCAGGTAGCCTGCCAGAACTTTCACTAGTGCTAGTTTAATAGGCAGATAACTCGGTATCACACATGGAAGTGATATATCAGATGCGGTAGTGCAGTCCCTAATCTGACATGCTTTGAAGTCAATATTCAGTCATTAAATGTATTTATCAGTTCTACAAAGGTTTACTGAATACCTCTGACTTATTCTCACATCTCTTACTGCTTGTGTTTGTGGTGTGCTATGGTGCATCCTGTGTTGCATCAAGTTTCAAAGAATGGTGCAGAAGGGCATCCCAAAACATTTGATCCTTTTTCACGTATGACCTGAACTTTTTACCTTTTGGCTAAGATACTCGAGTGCTACATTGACAAGAGCTACCAACACTTAGTTTCATTTAGCTAACTGATTCTGTGAAAGGGTTTCCACATTGCTAATGGGATCTCTTAAGTATTAAGTACAATTTGCATAAGAGCCTCCCTTCTCATGACAAAAAGGCTGATTGTTTCTTAAGCTAAATAATTAAGAGCAACATGCAGTTTGAGAAGGTATGGTCGGGTTCCATTGTACTTAATTAGGTGGAACACTACTGGATGCAGCTATTGTGTTGCCCTAGAGAGACCTGGCTTTGAGCATTAACTGCAATGATTAATTAAAATAGCTAGCTAGCTTTCACTTCAGCGTCAGATGACTCTTTTTGTACAGTTTTGCTAATCATAGTGGCCTGTAAGGTGTTGGACTCTATCAATGAAATTCTTACAACTGGTAACTATGACAATAAAGAACAGAACAATACAATGTTCCACTGCAATGCCTTTCTCCTACTGTTACCTGCTACTATTTCATGAGACTTCTTAGAAGGAGAGAAACTGTCTCTCTAACTGCATGCTGGACTGAAACCTGGGCATTTTGCTTTACAGATGTGAAGTAGAAAGAAATGCCCTATTCTGTCTGCCCACTCTTTCAGGCAGTAAAATCTAGAAGGCAGATTAACATGCTAAGAATCAGCACAGTACAGTCAGCAAAACGTGGCCTTGCTGATTACTGTAAATTCATAACATGTGACCATCTGTGAGTCATTTAACTTTCTCATTCCTTGGATTGTCTCTGAAAAGAGAAGCTAGAGTTAAAAGACTACTAAATATGACGAATAATTTACAAAACCCTGAAAAGCATATACAGTGCAATATTAACATAGTAAAGAAAGAAATTATTTTATTCTCCACCATCACAAGTGATGTATTAAGTAAATGTGAACAGAACTGGAGCCGCTATAAACACAGCTTTAGAATAACAGTGTCTTTGGATACAGACTCAAAACAAACTGTAACCTGGGTTCAGTGTTTTACACAACTGTTGATTGAAGTTGATCAGAACATTCTGTCATCTGGTGGATTGTACTGCGGTACTGGTGGTTTTCTGTTTAATCAATTAAAATTCCCTTAAATAACGTATGTTTTTAATATAAGCATTTTTTCTTGAACAGGGACATTCATTTTAATAATTGGCTTAGTTTCTGGTGTCATTCCAGGAGGATCCAGTACCTGACAGCCTGGGAAGATATGATTGACAGACCCCAATGCTTTGCCAGAGATGGCCTGCATCTGTCTCACTTGGGCTTCAGGCTTCTGGCAAAGGCTCTTGCCTCCCCCATAGTGCCTTTTTTAGGAAGAGTTATGAAGTTAAAACCACCAATGTAAAAATTTCAACAAAATGCAAATTAAAGGTCATGCTGCTAAACGCTAGGAGTCTAAATGTGAAACTGCATTCATTGCAAGCATTCTTAACCATGGAAGAGGCTGACATCTGTGGAGTCACAGAAACCTGGTTCAAAGCTGCAGAGAGCATCCCAGCCTTACCTGTTTACTCATCCTATCATACATTCAGACCCCAAACTGTGGGCAGTAAAGCCAAAGGAAGTGGAGTTTTAATATATATTACAGACCTACACACCTCCAGGCTGGTCAAACAGTATGACGCACAGGAAACACTCCAGGTGCAGTTAACCATTGACAAGACCCCTCTTCAAATCATAGCTAGCTAACAGCCCCCAAATCTGACTCAAGATGCCCAATCTGCCTATCTGTACCTCTTTGAATCTATCAAGATTCAACCCTTTACCCTGATCCTGGGTGACTTTAACTACCCAAACATAGATTAGAAGAACAACTCATGCCAGAACACAAATGCCCAGAGATTCCTCGATTTTGTCAATAGAAACATCTTGGAACAGCTAGTCGATACCCTCAAAAGAGGTGATAATATCTTGGACTTGGTGTTAACCAACATGAGTAAACCACTGCAGCATCCCTACAGTATCATCCACCCTGGTAAGATCTGACCATAAAGTGGTGACTTTCAAAGTCACCATCTTCCCCGACCCCCCTCTAGCTAGGGTCAATCAAAAAATCTTCTCCAAAGCTGAGTACACCCTCTTGAGGGATGGTATAAACAGCTTCACAGCCCCTTCCCCCTCTGTAGGAACTGGCCCCGGTATCCAAAACTACACCAAAGCACTATACGAGTATTTATATAGATGCATGGAATCAGGAATCCCTGACAGGGCTGAATCACCCTCCACAAGGAAGAGTAAACCTCTCTGATGGACATCTGCAATAAATTCTATAACAAAAGGAAAAAATTGCTGTCCAGGTCCAAGAAGGAGCAGATGCCCAATTGAAAACAATCACTCCTTAGCCTAATCAAGCAAATAAGATTACTAGTGAAATCCTCCAAAGCAAACTTTGAGTCCAAATTGGCCACATCTACTAGAGACAGTCATAAGGCCTTCTTCACATATGTCCACATTCTCAAAGGAAGCACCCATATCTGTTCATTACTGGAGTCAAGGACACCACATATACAAATGCCGTAGATATAGCAAACTTGCTGACTGACAGATTCAGTGAAAACTTCACCCCTCTGTCCCCCTCATCAGTAAATTGGGACATCCACAGTACCTGCCCCCTTCCTCTTATATCTAGTTTACAGTTTTTACTTTTTGACCTGGTACATCTTCAGCAGTCGTGGTATATTTTTCACTTGTTTCTTTCATTTTACCATTCACTGCACATGGCTGAAAGTCTTCCTGAATTGCAAGCAACAAGATTGAACCGAGAAGGCACCAGGAATGCTAATCTCTCGGAAATCCTGGATGAATCGAGGAACCCTTTGATTCAATTAACTTAAACCATGGAAGGACTGGAATCCAATATAGTTACTGAACAGACAGAATCTTTTGATAAAATACTACATGATGTGGAAGAAGCTGCGTTTTGACTAAAACGACTCTAATGGCAACGTTTTCACTTCAAAGCATGTATTCATCACAGAATAGTCCCTAGACGTATGAGAGTGAAATGCCTACCAAGGTATGGGAATCAGTATCCGGATTTACTGGCCAAATGGCAGAATATCAACTTGGAAACTAGTTTTAGCTATATGTACCTATTAATTGATTGTTTTAGACCTGAGGAAGATCGCATTTCTGATTTAATTAAGGATAAACAATCAGAACTTGAAAAGATGGAGCTCACTGACACTTGTCTATCCAAGCTAGAGTCTCTACAATAAAACTTGTTCATCTATGACAACAAACTTAAAACCCAGAAAACCAAGAAACTTTACAGGGATTTCCAAGACTTTAAGAACGGAAATGTCTTTGAATGGCCTAAAGAGCATACTCAAAATTTTGAGAGGAATAGACCATTTATGAAACGACATGAAAGTGTCAGAGAATCTGTAATATAACCATTACAGCTAGACATAGATAAGCAAGTAACACTGCAAGTTGCAAGTCAACTGAAGTGTCAACCACGCTGGAGACTAATGTCTTGTCTAACCCTGGATTGATTAGAACTGAATTAGAACCTAGTAGAGCTTTAGGAATGAAACCCAAGGAAGGAGCAGTACACAATCCTCTTTTCTACCCCTTTCCAATTCCCGTGAAAGGAAATTCATACAGGAACAACAGAATGCAGAGCCAAGAAAGGAAGAGAAAGAAATTGAATTTTTAAATGCTTCCAAAGATAGTTTGATGGTCAATATATAAAACAGTCTATTAAGTGATGAAAGCATACGTATTCTAGAAAAAGGGCTCACCTTTATTCCATCGCTCCTTTCAGATACAAATGCATTTGTTACAGATATTAAACTATTCAGAAGAAATGTGAGCCTTAGAAACCTATAGGTTCATAGGTTCATAGGTTGGTACTAGGCTATCGGCCCTAGGGCCTATACAAGCCTAGCCATAACAATTCCCTGGTTATTTCTTCCCACACTATTTACTTCCCTGGACCCCTGTGTAGCAGGGTGACTGACGTGATCCCCGGGGTGAATTTCCTTTCTCCCATCCAATCATCAAGGTTCCTTTTGAAGAGGGCCAAAGAGGCACTCTGCTTGACATGTATGGGCAGTCTATTCCAGAGTCTGGGGAGTCTCTGGGTCAGGAACCTATCCCTCCAGCATGTTTTGTTTATTGTGATGACAAGATTTAGATCCCTGGAGCGTGTGGCTCTGAGGGATTGGAATTTCTTTAGGTGTGGCATGTCCAGCAGCTCTGGGTTTGACATGGCCTTGTATGTTAAGTAGAGATCGCCTCGGAGTAGACGATATGCGACAGAGTATAGCTGGAGTTTTTAAGGCTGTCAGCATAGGGCATCTGCTTTAGACCTGTGATTCTTTTAGTGAGGTATTTCTGCGGCCTTTCCACTCATTGCAGATGTCTTGAGAGGTACATACCAAATGGGGCATTGTATTCTATAATGGGTCTAATGAGGGATGAGTACAGTGGGACAATGACCTCCTTTTTTCTGGAAGAAAAGCTCTTAGTGATGAGGTGTGCCACACAGAAGGACTGTTGTGGCGATGTGGTTATTGAAGGTGAGACCACTGTCCACCTGTGTCCCTAAGTCTCTTATCACACTTTTGGTGTTTAGTGTACTGACACCTATGTGATAATTCATGGGTACATGTTTTTTCCCAAAGGAGATAACTATACATTTCTTGGCATTGAGCTTAAGCCCATGGCCCTGGCATCAAGCATCTGTTTCTGTAAGGCCCTTTTCTACAGTATCCACATCATTTGGGGATTCAATAATGGCTCCCAGTTTGCAGTCATCTGCGAACTTTGTTAGCCAGAGTCCCTTAGTGTTAGCCTGTACTTCAGAGAAGTATATGCCAAACAAGAGAGGTCCCAGGACTGAACCCTGAGGTACTCCACTTGTCACTTGCCTAGAGCTGGATTTCGAGTCAGCTACTTTTACATTGTGGGTTCTGTCAGTAAGCCAGTTGGCAACCCATTGAGTGACATAGGGATTAATGCCCAGATTAGTAAGTTTATCTATGATTCCAGAGTGGGGGGTGGTGTCAAAGGCCTTGGCGAGGTCCAGATAGGCTGTGTGGACTGCCTTACCCTCATCCATGGCTCTGGAGACTGATTTGAAGAAGTCAGTAAGGTTCAGGAGACAAGATTGGCCCTTCACAAACCCATACTGGGTGGTGTCCAGTGTTTTAAGGTTGCCATTGTCTTTGTTTATAAGTTCCATGATAATACGTTCCATGGCCTTGCAGATCAGGCTCGCCAGACACAGATATTTGGCGAAAATGAGACTAATCCTAGAATGAAGTACAAACAACCAAGTACCTTTGTGCCAGTAAACCACCCATCTGTAGAACTATTCATTCGATTATGTGAAAGTGAAGTAAGTAAACTCAGAAGTGACACTAGACAATACAACCACTTCCACAATATGACTGAAAAAGAGAGGGCAACATTGATGGAGTTGAGAAATAGAGAAGATCTTGTCATAAAACCAGCTGACAAAGGCGGTGCCATAGTCATCATGGATGCTGCATGGTATAGAAAACGCATGGAAGGAATGCTGGAAGATCAGAAAACGTATAAAGTTATCAATTCGACTTCTTTGGAACAGTTGATCAAACAAATACGTGACATCTTGTATAATTTATTAATGACAAGAAGAATCAATGAAGAGCTACTCAGTTTCTTTGAGGTGCCTAAACTGACACTCCCAAGCTTAAGCAGTTTACCAAAAATACTTAAGGATTTAAACGATCCACCTCTAAGGCCAATAGTAGCTGGCAGAGGTTGGATAACTGAATCTCTATCAATGTACATACAGAACGAATTAAAAGCCTTGTTGGCAAAAACCGCTACTGTTATAAAAGATTCAGGCAGCTTTTTAACTACTTTACACAACAAGTTACAAAGTACTCCTAGTCTACCAGATTTACTGTTAGTAACGATGGATGTGACCAACTTATTTACAGTTATCCCCCATGATTATGGAATTAATGCCATCAGAAGTTTTTCTTCCACTATGGGACTACATATGGATGTAATATGTTGCCTTCTAGAAATCATATTGGAAAACAATCCACGGTATTCATGAAGCTTGGCGCAAGGACTGTGTTAGCTTTGCGCCAACCGTGTGGCGTAGAGATGGTGCAGCAGCACCACATGCATGTTAATGAAGGCGCGCTGCCGTAACAGCCACGTGCATTGGAAACGTGCGCAAGTGCAGGGGGCGTGTCCAAGCACTGCACAGAAGTGTGAACATGTTGGCTGCATACGCACAACCTAAAATGCTGACTAGTACAGCCTGCCTCTAATAGTAATCACGCCTGTCAGTATCCGTAGATACTGAAATGTATGCAAAGCATACAAGACAGTTTTGCAAACTCCAAAATAAAAAGTAAACACAAAGGCACATAGCTGAATATTGAGTCCCCGTCCCTCGAACAAATGGCATTTAAAACACGTGCCCGTATTCCATTGTAGTGTTGATAGTTATACCAAGTGGAAGTGAAACGCATCATGTTAGCGAGCCACCAATTGCTAAGCCTAGCCCACCACCTATCCCACATTGTGAGGGACAGTCCCCCTCTGGGCAGTTGTGTCCATACCAAAACCATTATAAATGTCAAATGTCCTGCAATTGTAGGGCATAATTATGTCCCATATTTTATGTAATAGTCCCATACAATACTTATTTCCGTATGTAAAATACCTAAATGTTACAAGAAACAGAATAAGCAAGTAAATGAAACAGAATAAGCAACTAAACTGCTTCAACAATAAGCTTATATTTAGGCATAAAACTAAAGTACTATCCTTTGCACTGACTGTGGGTATGTGTTGGCCTGTAAAATCTGATGTGTGTCCCGAAAATGTCCCATCCTAGTCACATGAAAAGGTGGCAACCCTACCAATGGTCAGAGCATTTGCCCAATATCTGCCCAATATCTGCCCATTTGCAGTCCAAGTCGTCCTTGTTAGGACGGCCCAAAGATGAACGGGTATTACCCGGCACTACCTACCATGTCATGAAAGATAAGTATTTGTGTGTACCTATCTGCGTGAAGTACAGCATGTGGATGATCAGAAATGCTAGGGTAGTCCTCACAACCATATTGGTACCAGAAATATGTAGCATACACAATGTGTTCTGTTGACTGTGCCATGGGCCATCAACCAGAGAAGGGCTGGATGGTGTCTGTGGACTATGGGGGTGGAGGGTGATGGGTAATGTAATAATTAACCAAAGGGAGACTGGGTTGGATGCACAATAATTGAACTGGAGGTGTACGAGGGAGCAGTGGGTGAATCAGAAAGATAACCAAGGAACAAATATCCACATCCGCAATACAACCTGACAGGCCATACTGTAGAACACAATCCCACAAACATATGAACATTAAAATGTGCTATACACATGTACAGAAACGTTACCAGCACATGCCCACATAACGGTCTGGCCTGAACTGAGTCATTCAACCCCAACACACCTGGATACGTAATTGAATACCCATCATCCCCTCCACAGCACACACCCCCTTCCTGAACGTCCACCAGAACCACTCATACTCGGGCTGCTAGCTAGGCGCAGCCATATCTGCACATAGTGACCCCTATTCATATCTAGTAGGCAGTCTCACCCTAGGCAGTCTCAGGATTGCAAACTATGTATCCCTTACATGAATAACCCTACCTTATTTTTGTAAAGCCAAAGGAATTGAGGTCATCGGTCCCCACAATTTTTGGATATCCCTCATGGGATAAGTATCTGTTCTAAACATTAGACTTGGTGTTACGACATGATGTCCAATCCTGTAGACATCTGGACACAAGTTGTATGAGCAGTAGTTGTACACAAGACTGCTCAGCCTCCAGCCGGTCCTGCAGAACCTATGACCTGGAATTAAACACCTGAACGTGATGCACGTCTCCCTACATGCATTATTGGGAATATATACCTTACACATTCGCATAGTGGCATTCGGATATATGGTGATTAAGGCGCTTTAAAGCAGATGTAAGTAGGGTTACCACCTGTCCCACTTTGCGAGGAACAGTCCCTTTTTGGGCAGTTGTGTCCTGACCAAAAATAATACAATGGCAAATGTCCTGTGATTGTAGGAAATACTTATGTCCTATATTTCATGTAAAAGTTGCATAAAACAGTTATTTCTGTATGTAAAATACTTAAATGTTACAAGAAACAGAATAAGCAACTAAACTGCTACAAGAATAAGCTTTCATTTAGGCAAATAAGTAAAGTTCTAACCTTTGTACTGACCGTGGGTATGTGTCGGCCTGTAAAATCTGATATGTGTCCTGAAAATGCCCCACCTTGGCCATTTGAAAAGGAGGCAACCCTAGACGTAAGCGGGTATGCAAGTGTGTATGCGCGACAGTAAGTGGTGGTGATTCAACGGTATGGGAAATGTAAATAAGTATGTAGGTGTATATGCAGCGGAAACCCCCGTAATATTTAGTGCTGTTATATATCAGGATGGCCAGAGCTGAGCACACCTCTGCATCCTCAACCACAGGTAGGACGCTAAAAGTGGAACTAACGATGTCCCCATGCTAAGTCTGACTTTCAACTAGGTACAGGGCAGTCCCAGTCCCCAGTCGGACAAGCCTAAACCCAGATGACCACATGAACACCCTGACAATCAAACACACGTATGTGCCAGGACTATAGGCTTTGGAGGTCTGAATATCCTCGGAGTGAGTCAACATGCAGCATGGGTCCAGAGAGCAGTAGGGAATAGGGAATGGCGCATGTGTAGCAGTGCAGTTTTCCCAACAGGAAAATGGATGCCTGCTGTGTAAGGGAAGTGATGAGGTGTGTAACTATGAACCATGGGTATACATATAAATGAAGCAGAACACCAATAGTGTAGTGGTTAGAGCATCCGCCTAACGAAAAGGCATTCACGGTTCAAGTTCGACTGTAGCACATATTATTTTCCTTGTGGAATGAATGTCGCTCTGCTGTAAAGCTGACATTTAAACATGTAAAAGTGAACGTGTGCATCGCATGGGACTATTAACCAGATCCTTTTGATCAAAGTGGTACTGTCATAATGAATAAGGCACAAGTAAGCACAAATAAGCGGCAGTAAACATATGTAATGCACAGTAAGCATAGGTGAGTGCGCCTGCGCGGGTGTAAGCAGCTCTCAGCATAGGAAATGTGTTTGTATGTACAGATGTAATATATTATATATATATATATATATATATATATATATATATATATATATATATATATATATATATATATATATATATATATATATATATATATATATATATATATATATATATATATATATATATATATATATATGAAGAATGAACGTCGTAACAATAAAGCATACACAAGGGATGTGAAGGGAATCAATTTGTATTATATAGTGCTTTCAGCGTATGTCATAAAAAGATGCCCAGGAGTGAGCAGAGCACCACTACTCACACCACAGGCTGGGTTTTACCAGTGGGAGTAACATCGTTGAATTGCTAAGTCTACTTTACACACAGACGGAATGTAGTCCCATGCTGGAACCTCCAAAAATTGGAAAGCGCAAGTGGCTGTATTCCATAACCCCAGGAAATGCACGTATGTGCAAATATACATGGTGGGAGACCCTGTGAATACACGAGGTGGGACAAAATGTGTGTAGTGCCCCAAACGATCTGGAGAGGGCAATGTGTAAAGGTGTGTCATGGTTGCAATAACAAGTGGATAATGGATGTTACATGTGTAAATTCAACACGGGAGGGGTGGAGGAACTATGGGTATGCAATTATGGATCCAGGCGTGCCAGGGTTGGATGGGCCGGTTCTAATGGACCGCCCGTGGAGGTCAGCTAGTTCATAATAGGTATATATGCATACACACATGCAGACAACAATATGTTGAAGTACAATTTCTGTAACACATGCATTCCATTTGTTGACATAAATAATAGGAATGTGCACATACAAACATCGACAGTAGATAGAATAATAGACTGTGCAGAAGAGGGATGGGTGGAATCACATTGTATCACATTCCAATTACCATCGGTAATCTGTACATGAACATATTGCGACATCTGTCTGCTGTATAACGTGCTAAATACCAATTACAAGATAACTGGAGTGAAGTGTCGGTGTTATAATGAATAAGGCACTAGTATGCTGGCGAAGCAGATATAAACAAGTGCATATGAGCGGGGAATGTATTGACACACAGATGTTTTTTATATATATATATATATATATATATATATATATATATATATATATATATATATATATATATATATATATATATATATATATATATATATATACAGCAAGATATGAATATACATGTATGAATACATATGCAGATATATCTGTATATATTAATGTAAATATATATATATATATATATATATATATATATATATATATATATATATGTTACAGTAAATATACACATGTATATACCTAGGTTATGTTACAGCAGTTACGGGTAACATATGTTCAGAACAGGCATATGTTGTTGAGAGGTCCAATCAACAAACGTCTACCTCCCACTCCCCCAGCTAGGCCGGTGAGACATACAGACATGCAATAAAGGTAAATACAACACTGCTTCCCAGACCACCGGCAGGAAACTACCAGTGGTAGAGATCTACAAGGTCTATACTTTAATCATGGACAGCGACGTCCCTTGTGCAACACCAAAAATGTTGTTCTTCCAGGCAATGCCAGTAAAGATTGCTGCGACCAGGATGTAGCTGTAAACGGAACAGTAGGTTGTGCAAGCCTGATAACACATGGGTTGACACAATGTACGACATGTGTACGACATGTGTCCTGACACAGGGTGAGTGGGCAGTGTGTAGGAGTGTGTTCATATCCCACCTGTGCCCACCTGCCCACATAGCAAGGATGAGTGATGTAGAGTAGTGGCAGGTAGGGGAACTATGGGTATGCGATTATGGGTCTAGGCGTGCAGGTGTTGGCTGGCAGACACATATTAGGACCGCCCCATGGATGTAAGTAATATTCCGATGTGGGTATAGCAGATGCCCATACCTCCCAAACCTTAAGCGCACATCTACTGGACAGTCTGTAAACCATTGGGGGAACACATATCATTGAACTGTCCCCGATTACCAGGAACGTCCGTGATTATGAATCAGAATCTAACACAGTCCCAACTAAACCCTCCTAGAACTAGTGATATTAAGAGGAAAGGTGGCAGAATACATGTAATGAATAATGACAACATGTAAGAGTCCTAAACAGCATGTACCTCAGACAATGTGTATGAATACATATGTGCCCTGGGTCCGTCAATGTGTCAGGTTAATAGTACCAACCTTCTAAATGTGTCCCTAAGGTTGTTATGCAGTGTCCCTGATTCAGTGTTCATTCTTCCCCATTCATATGAGAGAAAGTGTATGTTCCACCGACTACCTTAGAAAGATGATAGAGTAATAGGGTTGGGGTTACCACCTGTCCACCTTTGCGAGGGACACTCCCCTTTGGGCAGTAGTGTCCTGCAAAATAAATGTAATCATGGCAAATGTCCTGTGATTTATGGCAATGATTTCCTATATTGACTGTAGTAGTAGTAGTAGCATAAAACAATTATTTTGTACCCGAAACACCTAAATGTTATAAGAAACTATAATGCTACAAGTCTCGGTTCCCATGTACCAGCCAGACGGGAGCAAATTGCATGAGGAACACACAAATAATATGATTAAGTCACTGTACAGGCCGCTGATTCCGTACAACCGAACGCCATGCCATCGCCTAATGGGCAGCCATTCCCGATACTGTAGTCATGTAGTCCGATGTAATAGGCATCACAAGGTGGGAGCAGATTGTATGAGGAACACACAATTAATATAATTAATTCACTGGACAGGCCGCTGATTCCGTACAGTTGAACGCCATGCCGTCGCCTAATGGGCAGCCATTCCTGATACTGTAGTCATGTAGTCCGATGTAATAGGCATCACAAGGTGGGAGCAGATTGTATGAGGAACACACAATTAATATGATTAATTCACTGGACAGGCCGCTGATTCCGTACAGTCGAATGCCATGCCGTCGCCTAATAGCCAGCCATTCCCGATACTGTAGTCATGTAGTCCGATGTAATAGGCATCACAAGGTAATATTGTGGTCCTCGTTCCCACCCAGGGGTGTGAGTGACAGATGCAAGCACCAATGTCAGTGCATTTGCAAGTGCGGGAGCGAGCGGGTGTAAGCATGTTTGGCTACCAGTATGCGAGTATTGTACTGGTAAAGCAATGTAGAGGCTAACTGAGTGTAAAAGGCTGTAACCAGAGGTCAGCAGTGCTTAACACCATGCAAACCCATGCACACCCACTCCCAACTGCTTTAATGCGCCTTACTCCCTCCGTATCCAATGGGCTTGTTCTGCCCTGCAACCAAATAGATCTCCTTTGCAAGGGTTGGAACCAGGACCCTGCACACACAGCTAATGTGTATTACCAATACACCATGGCAGATATACAGACAACGGACAGTACCACAAACATGTACAGTACAGTACAGTACAGCGCAGTCATTCAACAGTATAGGAATGTATCCCATCATGTAGATGTATATGTGAGTGTTTATGTCCAGCATATAGGTACATACATATATAGAGATGTATCAGGAACATACCATATGGCAATAAAGCATTACAAACGAATGAAATGGGAAACACCAGCGATGCCTGTATTATGTAGTGGTGTTACTCTATGTGATCTCAAGACTCCCTCAGTCAAACATGTGTCAGTCATATACGCAAATAGTTGTACATTGGCCGTATACATCACTCTGTGCATGTAATGTACATTAACATAACAGTACCTGTCCAATCATTGTGTGAACAGTACTCATGCAAGGTGCTGTGTGCAACATCATCATCATGATAAAGGTAAATGGGGTAATCATAGAGGGACCGGTAGTGTTGTGTGTACAATGGGGCCGTCCACATCACATGTACCTGGACCATGTATGAGTGATGTGCACACCAGGATCGTGCACCTGAGGGACAGAGGTGAGGATAACAGGAGTATGTTGTGATGCATATTACAAGGGTTTCGTGTGTCCAGTGGGCACATGTGTGTAATGGACAGCTATGTATAGGGCAGATGTTGTCCTAGGAGCCGATTGACCTTATGTTTCCAGAGGTGAGGGTCAGATGTTGGGGAAGGAGTGTAGGTATGGCCGTGGCGAATAGGTAGGATCACAGAAAAGACAGCATACAAGGTTGGTATATGACATATGTGGGGTGGATACACCCCGGACAGGGATGGGTGTTCGGCATTCACAAACCCATGGGAACAGTGGGACAGAGGTCCCCAGCCATGGTCAACTGCCACTGCACCTACACAGCTGCAAAGGAGGCAGTGCTGGGGGCTGTCCAGGAGGGGCAGCATCACCCTGTAAATGTGATACTCTGCCCTTGAGCTGGCGTATCTGGCTTCAGAACTCCTTAGGGAGCCACCAACACAACATGTCCTGGACCGCATGACAGCAGACATGTACGTGTCTGGTCCTGCTCCCAGGGGGGATATGCTCCATCCTCAGTGGTGGTACCACCAGAAGGTGGTGCAGAGCCAGCAGAGGTTGATGTCTATGGCTGGGCCCCAAATGTGCTAGTGCCCGGTGCCATGGTTAGCTGAAGTGGGACAGGAGGTTCTGCCAGGACCTCCCAACCCATTCAGCTTATGGTGTTGTGTTTTAAACCCACATATGGCTTAGTGATAGACAACAGCATAGAGGATTACCTATGACAGTATGCATAGATATCACCAGCAACCCAACACAACTAATGGTATACATTTGCAGAGGGAGCACAACACATGCATATATACTGCATGCCATCTGTACAATGTGTAGTAGACGTGTGACCACAGCTATGAATGGTTGCCCATTATTGGCTTGTCACTGGGAACCCCACACAGTGTCTGTCATACCACTGTCTCATGTGACACATGTCCAGTCAGGGATGCGATGGCAGAAACACATCCCTATCATCATGTACTGTCTGAAATTCTCACACCATGCTTCTGTTGTGCACAGATGTGTTCAGTGTGTAACACAGGAAACAAATGGTTGCATACACTGACAGTTCACAGATGGCCCTACAGATGGGGGTCCCTCATGAACAGAGTACTGTCATGTCTGTATTATAACATGCAGAATAGTCATTACCACACACATGTTAAACAGGCAGTAGTCTCAATGCAGCATAGCTACACTTAGATGTAGTAGTAATGTCTGACACATCACCCTCCTGTCTTTAGGCTATTTCCCACTGTGGAAAATGATTGAGGTACATCCAGATATCATCGGTGATGCCATGTCAGAACACCACATCCAGGTACCACTCACAGTGACTGTCATGGCCAGATAACAACATGTTTCCGTAGATAGTGTACTGTGTTTATCATGTGGGAACACCATCACAGCTGTACCACATGCAATCAGCTAGAGGAGGACTGCAATAGGTGCAGAGGCCATCACCTGACCATGTCCATTACTTACAATACACATGCTGCTGTTGTACAGGTATACTCCTTCACATCAACCAGAGAGTGTGTGGGTGGGACAGGCAAAGTACACCAGGGAAGGGCTTGGAGACTTAACCATAAGCATAATCTGCCACACGCTGAACAGTACAGGGGTCAAACCCCATGACTACTCATTACTATTACATATGCATGACATTACTACATGTGCCACAAAGGTGACATGTTGCTGTGCTATAAGAACATATATGTGTGTAGGTGAGTGACATCTGCAACAGAAATATAGTAGACATACATTAGGTGTGGCACACATAGCTGTCCACGTGAATGGATGCCATTGTCACCACAACCACACTCTCTAATGGACACGCATTGACACCTTTGCTAGGGCCACAAATACACAATGTAACTACTTAGTTTGCCACACTGCAGTAATGCACAGGACCACATGCACCACAGGGGATATCTGGAGGTTCTATGGCATGTGAAAGTGCTTGACATCTGTTGGTATGCCAACGAGGGTTATACTGGGAGTGACTGTGGTTGGGAGCATCACAACCCACATGCAGACACAGGGTCCCAGTACTGGCATGCAGATATGCATTGCTTCATGGGCATGTAGTGGTTGGCTGTGCAAGATGGCTGTACAAGGCTGGGTGAGGGGTAATCCTTGGCATCGTGTCACCTGATAATGGTGTGCAGTGCAGGAGTGTAGTGTCTGCAATGTCCCACACAGATGGGTACTGCATTATCTGGCCTGACATCCTGGTTACCAATGTGTATGGCCATAGCTTTGCAATACATGCCATGTCTGTGTTTGATAGTCCTTCACATGGACATTGCCTGGGATGTGCATGTCCCACAATACTGTACAGTGACATGTACAGGTGTACCTGGTTTGGCAGACACATGTTGTGTACACAGCCTGTTATTCCCCAATATGCCAATACTGGCCTGGTGTGGTGAAACCTGCTTATAGTGAGCAGGTCGACCCTGCACCTACATGGATAGTATGATACAGGTATTCCATGGTGTCAGTGGCATGGGTCCATACAGGGCACACGTGTACAGCATTGTCTGGCCTCTGTGGATCACATTTGATGGCACCACATATGTTGCAGGCATTCAGTGTGGAACATAGTAAAGGCATAATGTCCACATATATGTGCCTATTGTACCGCTGTACAGGGTGCTATGCCCTCTGCAGGCCACTGCATTCACACCATGCCTACTATCTGTCATCAATGTGCATGGTACTAGCAACATAGCGGGCTATCCTAGGCAAGTTTGTTTGTGCAGGGCACATGGGTGCGGGACATATACCGGGAACTAGTAGGGCTGCATACTTTGTTCACCAGGCCTTTTGTCAGATGTATGGGTATGGCTTGCCAACACAGTCCCATGGCTGACTGACAGCTGTACTCCTCATGAGGTGGCCAATGTGTCATAAGATGGATAGTATATAGGAAAACTACAAAATCCACTCCCAAACATGTCCAATGGTAAAACAATCACTGCCACCTCTGCACAGGCTCTGACAGACAAACACACACTTGCCATGTCCTGTATACAAACCCCTACTATATCACACTGCAGCAATACATGTTTAGGGCATGTGCTATGGTGAATACTACAAAGCACTGTACTTGTCTCACGGAGGCAGACACACACACACACACACACACTTGGCGTGTCTGGGATTAGAACACCGACGTAACTACATTATTACACTACAGCATTACGCAATTACAGAACGTGCTACCAAGATTACTGGGACACAGCATTCCTAGAGGTGTATTTGTAGATGGGTGACATCATCAGCCTTGCCAAAGATGGGTATAAGAATTGTATGTAGTGTGAGCAGTCTAAAAGTATTGCTCAGTACTCAGGCAGACGGGGACACACACGGCAAGTGTGGGATTAGAACACTGACTTAACTACTTTATTACACTACAGCATTACGCAGTTACAGAACACGCTACCGAGATTACTAGGACACAGCATTCCCAGAGGTGTATTTGTAGATGAGTGACATCATCAGCCTTGCCAAAGGTGGGTATAAGAATTGTATGGAGTGTAAGCAGTCTAAAAGCATTACTCAGTCATCAGGCAGACGGACACACACACACACACACACACACACACACACACACACACACACACACAGCAAGTGTGGGATTAGAACACTGACCTAACTACTTTATTACACTACAGCATTATGCAGTTACAGAACGTGCTACAGAGATTACTGGGACACAGCACTCCCAGAGGTGTATTTGTAGGTGGGTGACATTATCAGCCTTGCCAAAGGTGGGTATAAGAATTGTATGGAGTGAGAGCAGTCTAAAAGCATTACTCAGTCCTCAGGAAGATGGACACACACACACACACACACACACACACACACACACACACACACACACACACACGGCAAGTGTGGGATTAGAACACCGATCTAACTACTTCATTACACTACAGCATTACGCAGTTACAGAATGCACTAGCGAGATTACTGGGACACAGCACTCCCAGAGGTGTATTTGTAGATGGGTGACATCATCAGCCTTGCCAAAGGTGGTATAAGAATTGTATGGAGTGTGAGCAGTCTAAAAGCATTACTCAATCTTCAGGCAGATGGGGACACACACACACAGTGTGAGCAGTCTAAAATAAATTTACAGCCCTCTGGCAAACGGGGACAGACATACACACACACACACACACACACACACACACACACACACACACACACACACACACACACACACACATGCCAGTGGTGGGAATGGAACATCTGCCTATTTACAGATCACTATTACAATACTACATACTTACGAGTCACGCCACACAGACAACACATGTCAAGGCTGTCATTATGACCTTCTAGGAATGCGGACATCAACAGGGATGCTGGCAGTTAAGATGAACATACTTGTGAACCTGTGTGTTTAAAGTAGGAATCCATCCTGACCTGGAGTATGCCCATCTGTGGAATGGATGACTACTACCACTATACAGGGTTACAATGGCCATGCCCATACACAGAGGCACATTACCGACTCAAGGTGTCACTGGTCATGCTCACACACTTAGTAGCAAAGGGCTATTCGGAATGCACTATGTGTCCATTTACACAAGGTTATACTGTGCATGCTCATGCACTTAGTAGCACATGGCTGACTGGGATGCACTCTGATTCTAAACATGGAAGGCCACAGTGGCCATGCTATTACATAATGGGCTCTGGTGTTAGTAGTTGTCATTGTTAGCAGGAACGCTGCTCTACATATATTTGACACCGGTCTTTTACACAACATCTGCTGCTGTCCATCACCTTAGATGTACCATCCTATACCAAGCATAATATCACCACTCACAGTGATGTCTTGCTAGGAGTGGAAACAGCTTGACCAACACAATGAGCCTTGCTAGAGGTGGCAACTGCTTGAACAACACAATGAGCCAATGTCCTGCTGTAAGTACGAGGTTGTCCAGTGTTTGTCATTCTGGGATGACATGACTGACAGTAGACAGGCCTTTGACACATATCACATGCATCCATGATTCAAGGAAGTGGGGATAATACCCAAGTTGCATCCGCCCATACAGTGCCATTCCAAGGCAAATGTCCTAAACACAGGATAACACCATGACACCTACAGGACAACTGCATTGTTTTCATATGCTAACCAGTGCTAGATGTGTAGCGTCCATAATTACAGCTGGTCACTGTAGATCCAACAATGGGGAGTACTGACATATGTGCAGTGAGGAACACCTGGTTGATGGCTCTGTAGTGCACAATAGCACTACGACCATATACCTCAGAACCAGACATGTGGGCCATAACACAAGTACAGACCACTCCAGGTGGTGGTGTCCCCACATACATAAAGGCCTCTCACATGTACTGACTGGTACCCCCACGAAAGGCATCACAGATGAGTCATGTGCAGGACACAGTGTCACATGCTGCATTCTAGGATGTAAACCTCAGACATCACCATGCCCTCGGACCACCAACATGCATCCATACATGTTGTAGGACATATAAGAGTACACCACCATGTGACCCTTGACCAGTGGACTGTACAAAGCTCTACATCAACTGTAGAGAGTACCCATGTACTGACACAGTTGCATCATGTGTTATGCAATGCAATGATACCACTGTCTGTAACCAGGTCAGCTGTACACATACCAGGGGCCCTCGGTACTTTCCAGCATTAGCAGATGACTGTTGCTGTACACCAGTACACACCCTCATGTATGGATATGACATACATGTACCTGCCCTGGGTATGTACATGTCACACACACACACACACACACACACACACACACACACACACACACACACACACACAACATACATGTAAATAGCATAGCTGTTGTTGTGCTTTGTGCAAACAGGTGGCTACAGCCATTACACACATGCACATGGAATGTAGGTCCATGGCTGCTGAAAGCTAACAATACATAAGGTGTGATATCAATGTTGACAGAGGTAACATTCCCTCTGTACCGGTCACCCATTACACCTATCATATCATACAACAGTCCATGTGTCATGTATGTCATTACACATGTCCACCAATTGTAATGCCTACAAACATGCCCAAATGACAGGATTGTAGGACCTACACACATGTACATGTAGTGTTGTGTGTTCAGATAACATGCGTGTGCAGTTGCTGATGTATGCAGGTGATGTGTATCCTAGTACATCATGCAGTTGCAATGCAGCCTCAACATTGCCAACTGTATATGGTGATATGCTGAATGTACAGAAAGATGTACCTCAGGTATGGACAGATGTGTGGAAATAACTAAGTGGTGGGGCATCTTTGCAGATGGATGTTTGCTGAGGGCAGCTCACAGGTGTGTCACAAGTGGTCATACAATAACCTGTGTAACAGGTAAGCAATGGTTTTGTTAATTGAAGGACATAACATACAACTTATACAGCGGTCAGGATGGCAGGGAAGGTAAATCACTTGACTCCTGTTAACGGTTAAGACGTCCCGTGTGCATATATCAGCACTGTTGCCACAGGAAGCATCAGTACAGTTTGTAACACGTGCAATACTGCTGTAAGTCTGTCATACATATGATGAGCTAGGCATGTCTGTGATTCACAGTACTGGCATGTGTGGTTGCGTGTGTGTCCATATATGTCACGTATGGTGGGGAATACATCTCAATTGTTACTCACTCTTCTGTGCACTAGTGTACACATCTGTACAGACTGCAATGTAGAAAGCAGGACATAGGCAGGGGTGTGTGTCTCACACATGTGAGGTACCTGTATGTGCGTGACATAGGTGTATTCAATACTGAATGCCACAGTGTGTGTATGTGTGTGTGTGTGTGTGTGTGTGTGTGTGTGTGTGTGTGTGTGTGTGTGTGTATGTAGGGCTGTCTGGTCCCTGGAGTGAGTATATATGTTACAATACTGAACTGATAAGAGCCCTCCCCCCATCCAGGCGATGCATTCTACTATCCGTGTTGATATCCCCTATCTTAGGCCATACTGACTACCTGTACATGTGTATTCTCTGTGGCACGTCATGTAGGTGCACAGTACTGTAATGATGATTTGCACATAGGCAGGGGTCCTCACCTCATCAGTAGCAACTGTGTGTGAGTGTTACTGTGTCGGTGAATCCGTGAGTGTGTGGGTGTGTTACTGTGTCACTGAATACATGTGTGTCAATACCCGAGTGTGTGGGTGCAGTTGTGTGTTGGCATCCTGTCATGGGAATGTGTATTACTGATTCCCAATGAGGCATCACACTTCCCACTGGTCTCTACCCTTGTAATCAGCTAGACCGCTCTCTTACCTCACCACTCCATGTAACTGTACCTGTGATGTCGCCCTTTATGGATGTCAAGACTGTAGCCACAGTAGCTTAATACACAGCTATCATGCTCTTGGATCAGTAGACTTGTTTGGAACATGGGACATTCTCGCTGTTATGTGGCAGCTACACGGTGCATGCTGGTATGTATGAATATACATACCTGTGAGTAGTCCACATTGACATATGGGACACTAAGTGTAAACACTGACATCCACCGGCACGTGCAATTAGACCTGAAGGAGGACAGCAGAACATCATGACCAACATGCAGTTACTGTTGTTACATAAGACACATACTGTTAACAGTACTAAATGCATTGTACACCTGTAGTACATGGTATGTCTGCTGCCTGTCAACAGTACTCAACAATTGTAAACTACACTTATCTTCCTAGTCTGTTCACCCTGTGCATCAGACCATATGAGCATGTCCCTGCACCGATGGTGTGGATGTCAGGGATGTGGCACAGGCATCATCATATGCACAGGGTGATAATGTTTGCCAGAGGCCTGGGCTGCACCATTGGATGACATCATGTGTGTAGGTTAGGGCCTTTGATCTAATTTTGCATGTGTGGATGTTATGCATGTGTGTGTTGCAGTGCCCTACATATGTTTCCAGTGTGTGCGTGTATGTATGCACACAGTTATGCCATTTGTCTGGCCTACACAGGGGTATTATTGACAGCTACTGACTGTACAGGTGAGGTTTTACAGTTCACGGTGTCCGGCCACGGACATGTGACCTGTGCCTGCCAGGGGTTGCACGGGCACTACCAGGCAGAGGTGCAGATTGGGTACTGTCTAATGTCACTTGTCTACTGGAACCGTGTCCCTGTTTGGACCGTCCTGGGCCACGTGCATGTGGCCTGCTGTGTCATGGTGTGGACAGCACAGCACCAGATCTACTGCTGCTGCTACCGCCACTATGGGAGCAAACATGTGAGGTAGCTCGTACACATAGATCTGAAACAGGTGATGTAGCAGGCCTACGTCCATGTGCCCAATGCCTCACTCCTACCAGATGTTCCAACACAGACATCTCACGCTCGCGGATTGTCATACTATGGTCAAGGACTCCAACCATGTCACCCAACCGTCTATCCAAAGCTTCAGCAATCTGCTGTTGAGCATTTACCATTGCCTGGATGTTGTTGTTTAAAGAACAGACAGCAGCCCTCTGAAGCCTCTGATCTTCTCTATTGTGCCGTTCAGCACATGCCTGTGCCTCCATTACAGCCTGAAACATGCATCTGGTGACACTAGCTGCTGCGCTCTGTCTTGCAGGAGCATGTTGGCCAGAGGTCCTTCTACAAGCAGCACTGGCCATGTGCCTGTGTGGGGCACCACCAGTCAGTTGGCTGACACCATGTTGTGCAGGCACACCTTCCATAGCCCCCACACTTTCCTGTTCCAAGCTACCACGCACCAACTGTCCTTCCTCTATAGCCACTGGTGATGGGGTATGTGCAGGCATGGGATCTGTATGCAGGGATGAGGGGGATATAGCTGGAATGGCAACCAATGGCACAGTTTCAGCTTCTGACAACTCTGCCTGTGCCTCAATCATATGTTCATCATCACTGCTAGAGTCTGTGGGGACACTAACATCAGATGTTCTGCAGGAGGGCAATGCACCTACATCACCTGTGAGGGCAGACAAGAACTGTACATTACAATCTATACAATAGACACACACACACACACACACACACACACACACACACACACACACACACACACACACACACACACACGTGATATGACAGAAGGCATGCAACATGCATGTAATATGGCAGACGGCATGCAGCGCAGACAATAATAGTAGTAGTTATCATACATCCCTGCATGTGATATGATAGAAGGCATGCAACATGCATGTGATACAGCAGACAGCATGCAGTGCAGACAGTAATAGTGGTAGTTATACATTCCTGGGTTGCACACAACAGCATGCATGTGTCATAGCAGAAGGCATGCAAATTACACAATCATAGTAGTAGTTAGCATACATCCCTGTGTTACACCATGTAGACCAGCACAGGTTAACAGTACACCTGCCTGATGTGTGGCATATGACCTTGACAATCACATGTAGTATGACATGTGATCTGCTGACGTGTGCAATGACATGCATACATGTTTAACACAATGGTGTCCTGTCAAATATACAGTGGGGTAATGGTGTCCCAATGCAGTACTGCCTGTCCGCCCTACAGATATACTGTACATTTAGCTGATGTGCATGGCCATTGCAGGGAATCATGAGGTGTCTCTGTTGCTATACAGTGTGAGTTACAGACACAGTTCATAGCCATGACTGTGTTCAGATACAATACATATATACTGTGGAATGTGACCCACGTCACTGAGGTGTATACACACTAAATCATGATGTGGAAGTTGTGACACAGGTCACTGAAGGGTATACGGATGACACCCCTGCACATCTGCAACCATATTGCTGCTGCCTGGCAACTATGGCCAGACATGGCGAACACGTCGGTACACCATGTCCCACATGACATCTGTGTACCACACACACACACACACACACACACACACACACACACACACACACACACACACACACACACGAGGAGCAAGTATGACACTGATGTCCGACACCAGCAAGGGGAATGTACTGTATCTGTGGGCTGATGTGGATACTGTACAGGTGACTGCTGTCATGTTGTGACACCCTCAAAATGTTCAACACATCTTATGTGGTGGATTGATGTCACGCCTACACAAGATGTGCACAGGCCTGTAGGATGTCTAGTGTTCCACATCTATAATATAACCATTACACAAAGGCCATAGTTGGACCATGTGTAGCCATTGTATGACATGGTGTACACACAAGCACATCACATCTACTGTGTGTGTTGCTTCATGTCTCTGGCCATCCTCCATGGCCATGTGTGTACATGTGTTGGCCAAATTATTGCGACAGGCATCTATTTCACATGTCTGTGTTGTCTCATATGACATACACCCATAGATGTCATATGCTCCACTGACGACAGGGTTATGCAGACAAAGGGTGGTATGTGGGATATGTTTTCAGGTTAATTAGGCAGTGTTGCAGCCAGGCCACTAGATGTCATGGACATGTCAAGATAGCACATCACAGTGTGTGACATTCATAGCAGGGCTATGATCCACACCAGTGAATCCTGTCGACTGGCCATACTCCAGCTCACAGTGAAGTACTGTTTGTATTCCTCACATGTGTAGTTCTGATCTGTAGTACATGTCCCTACAGTGAACAGCATCTCCACCATTGTATGCACAGCTGTCCACACATCTGGCAATGACAGTTTGTGAGGATTCATGTCAATGAGGTGATTCACATGGTTTGCAAGTGTTGCACATAGGTAGGCATTGTGATGCATTGCAGGTCCGACCTGTATATTGTGACAGGACCATACATTATGTGTATATGTTGTAAATGGCCACATGGCAGATAGATCTGTGCATTATTATGCCTGATAAATAATAACAGTCTCACCTGCAACGGGCTGGTACCGAAATAGGAGTAACACAGCAGTATGAGCATTATCCATGCCTGTATGATGGCTACAGGGTGCAATGTGCATGTTAACACACCAGTACATTAGACTATACTATGGTGTATGCACGTGTGCATACACAGAGTAGCATACTATAGTATGTGGCATGTGTGTATACATGCCTTGCATATGATGTTACATTACATATTGTACAGTGACACATGCAACTATTTGGAATATAGTTGTTATAGGTGCAGTACTAACTTACCAGGCAACTCCAGGCTTAGTGGTTGGGAGACACCCACCTCCACAATATCGGCTAAGGCTTATGGATGTGGTTCTGCAGGTGTCCCCAGGTTGGCCAGTAGCTCCTCGGTATGTGTGAGTGGGGGCTGGGTTGGTGGTCCACCACCTGCTGCATCTTGTTCCCTGGCGATTGCATTCACATTCTGTTTCACCCGTCTAATAAGGTCTGTACAGTGTCTGCGCACCTGCTGGTATGTGCGGTTGTGGCCACCCACATCATTAACCCTCCTGCGAAGTACCATCCACAGGGCATCCCGCTGTTGTGCATCCTGTGGCACATGGCTGAACAGGATATCATGATTGTCCAGTAGGTATGAGATGAGGGCCTCATCCTCCAAGCAGGTAAAAGGGGGTAGCCTTGCACACGGCATACCTGGAAGACATAATGATGGAGACAGGTCACAGTAACTCACAGAGACATACAGAGCTACAGCTGAACATACACGTGTATCGCATTTATTACATTTAAATAGTTGTATTTGCAAATCTACATGACACTGACGTGTTTGTGTCACACACATCTGAGACTCAATGCTGAGTGGATATTATCACCACATATGTGTGTGTCACCTGATTACATTGCTCATACTCCAAGTGGATCCTGTCTTGATGTGGGCATGTCTGTTTGCCTGTACTGGTGTTCCTACCTATCAGCACATGACTGGATGTGTCCACATTAATGCAGTCAACCTTGATGCTGTGTATATGTCACATATAAAGACTTACACTGCCTTAACAGACATGATCTGTGACCCTGCAGACTTGCTCACATAAGGTTTTACATGTATGTGTTCTGCCATATACATCTACATGGCACTGTACAGCAATTCAACATCCTGCCATGTATCACTTGTGTTGCACATGTGATACACATGGGACACTGAATAGCCAGATGGTATTTGCAGGGATGGATATCAACTATAGCATATACAGTCAGAGTCAACTAGTAGGCTATATCCCATGGGCCATGTATGAATCTAGGATGAAAGGTTACCTGGCAGTAGCTGACAGGCGGGTCTCTGCGCCAGGTGGAACAGTGCCACTTTACTGATCCACAGAGTTAATGATACATCTACCATGCGGTAATCACACCATGTCTGAGAGGGGAGCGATGTGCAGCTTTGACAGACAGGAATGCATAGTATGGCAGAACTATGTAAAATGTATGGGACAAGGATCTGTCCAGCATGTGGAAGGTGGATGTCCATGAAGTATGTGTTTGAGATCAGGATGTGTACATGTAGCATGTCCAATATCACTGGGTTGGACATGGATTTATTCAGGGTATGCATCATGCTACATAGTGGAGATGGGGAATGGGAAGGCTGGTGTAGGCCATCTGCACATGGCCAATACCCTTAAAGGAAATATGTGATCTGATACGGGTCACTTGAGTGTTGTGTATGGCTGGACAATGATCTCTATATTCATGGATGGCACCCTGTCATTATTAGGGTTGCCACATATGACTACCTGACAGGTGTGGTGACGTAGCTATCACAGGAAAGACAACTGCCCAGCTGCATCCCTTACACATAAGTGTCCATTATGTTGACCGCTGCCTAGGTGTTAATTCATGAGTACAGGGTTATTAGCATAGGGGTGACAATGCAATATGTAGCTACTAGAGTGTGGCTATATGTCACACACACCTCACCCACAAAGCCCCTTCTGTATGTTGTCCACAACACTCTTGAGTCGGCTATTGCTCCTAGGTCATAGTCATTCGCATACTTCAATAGGCAGATGCCTTTGGTTTGTCTGTGAGGTATGGACTACAATGAGGGGGAATGCAATTAATTAACCCTGTCTTACTGTAGCTGCCACTGGTATGATGAGCATGTATTATTCAGACACCTTCTGTAGTGTTAGTTCTGCCAGCAGCCCCGCTGCAAAACACTCCTGTGACACAGGAATGTACATCTAGTATACCGAGTGTAGGTGGAACACAGTATGGGTGATGATGTCCTATGACCTGGCAAGGTTATGATATGCAGTGTGAAATCAACCTTACTGTCATCTATATCTGTACTGCTGACATCAATTATTTGATCAAGGTTCATGGCCTTTCAGACCAGACTCCAGCAGGGTAGTAGTGCAGTACTTCCCATTATCAGTGGTGTCCCCCCTCTGTGGGTTGTGATACCTGTTGGTGTGCACCATTTGAAGTGTGTACACAGCCTGACATGGAGCTATGTTTTACATGATGTGTAGGTGAAGAACATCTTGTTTTGCCATATGTGTATGATACAACCTATGATGTGGACAGGTCCCATGCAGCCTGAGTGCAGCTTGTACCTGCATAGTTATGGGTATAGGGGCCCTGTGGTGTACATGGATATATGACTGTGTACCTGTTGGGGGGGGACAGTGTGTTTATGTTATCCAAGACCCTATCTGGATTGCTTATTCATGCTCAGCACTTGTTCAGAACCTGTAAGCACTACGTAAGCTTCTAATTACTATAGCACTCAATCTTTCTCATTACCTAGAGGTAAACAGGTTTTGTACGTACATTTCTCACTTGCTTAGAGTAAAATAGCTCTTGTACTCACTTTCCTCACTTATCTAGGGGAACTTAGTTTTATATTTAGGCATGTCCAAGGGTCAGCTGCCAGTATTCTCTCCTGTCTATCAGATGACTCTGGACATCTTGAGGCAATATAGACATTGCCTCATGTATACAGACAACCCTCTCCACCTACCACCCAACACTACAACCTGTGAGAGATGCACTTATCTAGCCAAACTGGATGTAAAGCTTTCTCCAACCAAGCCTGACCCTGACAGTCATGTGGAGAAGGTAAACATTCGCACCACACCACACTCATCACATAGTCTCACTGAATCTACCCCACCATTAACTGAGAAAACTACTTTTGTACCAACTCATTAGCTCAACGCTTTCTGGAATTCATAAACACCAATGCCCTGGATCAACATATAGACACACCCACCAGGGGCAACAATATCCTAGACCTAGGCATTACCAACCTGAGTGATCGGTGTTCCATACGTGAGGTCAACTCCTCGTTGGTCCACTCCGACCATGAGCTGAACACCATTGATATCCACATTCCACCCCCACCCCCCATTAAGGGAACCACAGTATAATATGTCTGCAAAGCCAACTTCATGCTTCTTAAGACAGATGTGGTGAACGTCATGACACCCATGCAGATGGACAATACTGTTACAACTGCTGAATCCTACACAAATGCACTCTATAAGCACTTACATGAGCGCATGGATTGTGCTATCCCAAACAGAACCAAGACGCTATACTCCTAATTAAGGAAACCGATCTGGTGGTCCCCTGCCATAAACAAACTGTACTACAGGAGGAAGACACTGTTGCAAAAGAGAGTACAATCCCATGCATGAAGGACCTCCCTGGTCAGCCTCAGTAAGAAGGTGAGATCCCTTATAAGATCCTCCAAAACTAGCTACGAAAACGAAATCACCACTAATTCCTACAACAACCACAAAGCATTATATAGCTATGTCAAATATCTCGATGTTAACACCCAGATCTGCTCCGAGTTACAGCACAAAGGCACGAACATTACAGAACCAACTGATATTGCCAACATTCTGGCAGATAGGTTCAGTGCTACCTTTCCCCCCTCCCTCTCAAAGCTGCACACTCTAAAGCCAATATCACAGCATCCATGGGACCGGACAACATCCCAGGCTGCGTTTTACATGAACTTCAGAATGTACTGGCTCCCCACCTACGCACCATGTTCAATAATAGCCTTGCATCGATCGGGCTTTGTGCCTCCTGAGTGGCACACAGCAACAGTTATCCCACTCCACAAAGGTGGCGCCACAATGGACCATGGGACCTATTGCCCTATAGGCCTGACTAGCCTGGTCTGCAAGGCTATGGAGCACATCATGGATCTCAGTCACAGAGACATTGGGTACCTCCAAACCTTTGACCCCTCCCAGTTTGGCTTTGTTAAGGGCAGACTATGCCTCCTAAACCTGATGGACTTCTTATAGATAGTTGCCAAGGCATTAGATGAGGGTACGAAGGTCCACACAGCCTACCTAGATCTCTCAAAGGCTTTCAACACCATTCCTCATTCTGGTATTATCAACATACCCATCCGCCTGAACATTAACCCCTATGTCATGTGATGATTTGCAAAGTGGCTCACGGACAGAACCCACACAGTGGGAGTTGCATACCCTAGGTCCAATTGTATACCAGTTACAAATGGCGTCCCCCAGGGCTCAGTCCTAGGACCCCTCATGTTCGGTATATAATTCTCTGATGTACAGGCAAGCACAGGAGGGCTTTGGCTGAAAAGGTTTGCAGACGACTGCAAACTAGGAGACATAATTGTTTCCACAGCTGTTACAGACACCCTCTGGAAGGGTCGCACTGAGACGGATACCTGGTGTCAATATCATGGCCTCAAGCTGAATGCCAAAAAGTGCATAGTCATCCCCTTTGGATATAACTAATTCCCCGCGGACTACCACATAGGTGCTAGTCCCCTACATACAGAAAAGGTAATAAGGGATCTGGGAACCACAGTAGATAGCAATCTCTTCTTTAATACCCTTAATGACAAGGTGATTAGAATACCCTTCTACGTGGCCTCACTAATCTCTAATGGGTTCGCATCCAGATCAAAGGAGGCCATTGTGCCTCTCTACTCATGACTTATTAGACCCATTAAAGGATACAACACCCCATTTGGGATATACCTTACAAGACAACTGCAGCAGCGTGGAAGACCACAACAGTACCACACCAAAAGGATTACTGACCTCAAACAGATGACCTATGCAGCCCAACCTAAGAAACTCCAGCTGTACTCGGTTGCATACCGCATGCTCACAGGTGATCTCTGCTTGACATACAAGACCCATGTCCAACCCAGTATTGCTGAATATGCTCCAACTAAACAGAGGCCCCTGAGAGCCACATGCTCTAGGGATATGCACCTAACCACAACTATGACTAGGACGTGCTTGACGGATAGATTCCTGACCCGGACACTCCCCATGCTTTGGAACATGATTCCAATGTACACCAGGCAGGGGCCCTCACTAGCACTCTTCAAGGGAAACCTTGACATGTGGATGGGAGACAGACATGTACCCCGGGGATCACTGCAGTGGCTCTGCTGGACAGAGGCACAGGGAACTAATGGCTCTGCCATTCAGAGGCAGAGGGAACTAACCTATGAGGGTGGCAAAAGCCAACACACTCTAACTAGGCTTATAAATACCCTTGGTAAGACAGCCTAGTACCTACCTTTGCACTTATTACATGTCTTATGTGCATGGATAGTTAACTAGCTCTTCCATTTTACTTTGCTATCAGGGTGATAAACTGTCGGGTGACTAAAAGTCATATGTATCCTGTTATTGTGTATTGTAAATGCCAATAGACATAACTAATGTTTGCCTAACATAACAGTAATGCTCTGTAACTTGTAATAAATATCTGCCTACAATACTGTACATTACACAGTTATTGGCACAATATCCCACAATGCAAATTATAATTGCACAGTGGGCCAACCTTTGACATGTTATTCTCAGTAATACACCCATACATATGGCTACTGTTACAATATATCAACATATACTATCCCCTGTTATAGCACATACTTGTTGGACCAGCCCTGCCACTAACAGTGGCTGGTGAGGAATATTTGTGTTCAAAGCCCTTATATAGCATCCCTTGTGGTGTATGCGGTGTTTGCCTTGTGACCTACAGCAGTACACACAAATACTACAAGCGTTACTATGCTCAACAATACATCACTACAAGATAACTGTTTTCACTATATGGATTGCGTGCACTTTAAATATTACAGAACAGGTACTAAATACACAGACTGTTCTACATAACTTATTAGTAACCCAAGGTGTCATTGACTGTTGATTCAATCCTTTTCAGTTTGTGTTTCAATCTTCTTTGTAACATTCTTCTGGTATATACGGGTGGTTTGAATGTGTGATAAGCCATCCTTTTCTAGTTATATATCGGTAACGTGGTATCCTGACCACCAATTGGTGTTCCAAAGTAGTTAATTAGATGCACATCAGCTGTGCAGCTACTCCATTAGCCGATACCATGGCAACAGTGGTGTATAACTCAGTACTCCTTTTGGGCGTTGTCCGTTTGCCTTACTTTTGAGGAAGACAGCCTGGATGTGTTGTTTGTGATGTATTTCAACAGCTGTATGGAGACAGACAGAGATATATTAGCTTCATGACTCCCGTGGATTGTGTGTAATGGCTAGATGATTTTGTTCTACATGTGAGTGCAGCTGTTATATTTCAGAACATTGCTACTTATGCAGGGGGTTTTTGTACCTGATACTTCTGCAGATGTTTAAGTCTGACAAGGATGTTTGGGCAGCTCAAGGCTGTATGGCTATGCATGAACTGTTATGTGGTTTACAGTGTGCTTACCAGACATCCTTGATTTGGTGTACATGTGTATCATACTGTGCTGTTACTCAGTAATTGGTAACACATCCCAGTGTACACACAACCCTCTGAAACGGGATTAGGGCAAACAAACCCTGTAACATCAGCAGCTGTTCCATTGTGTAACAGCAACTATTTCACATAGGGCCATGTTGGTGTGTCTCTGACAAGGTATGTTAAGGCTTCTGCATATGTCGTACAGTGAGTGAATGATTTGTGATGTTATTACAGTTTGTATTGTAATTTGTTTGGGTGTGGGGGTGATGTTGGTGGGTGTGCATAGCAGATGCAGATGTGTAGAAACTGCTTTTATACATAATTGATATGTGCGTGAGGGTTCCTTCCCTATTTGAACACCTATCCTTTAGTGGAGTAATACTATGGTAATTGCAGGCTGATTCATTAAGGCACTGTTAAGTGGTTCCTGTATAGCATGCAGGTGATGTTAGTCCTTGAATCCTTTCGGCAATACATCAGAATGTAATAAAGTGTTGCTACATGAAAGCTGTGTATTTCTGTCATAGGTATTTACAGTCATTGTAGTAGTGTTGGTGACTGACCCTCTTTGGCTAGGGTTGCCACCTTTTCATATGGCCATAGGGGGACATTTTCAGGACACACATCAGAATTTACAGGCCGACACAAACCCACGGTCAGTACAAGGGATAGAACTTTCCTTTCTTGCCTAAATATAAGCTTATTTTTGTAGCAGTAACATGTAGGTATTTTAGATACAGAAAGAACTATTGTATGCAACTATTACATTACATATGGGACATAATTATGCCCTACAATCCCAGGACATTTGCCACGTTTAATATATTTGGTCAGGACACAACCACCAAAAGAGGGACTGTCCCTCGCAAAGTGGGACAGGTGGTAACACTATCATTGGCTCATGTCCATAGCACATATTTGTAATAGTGTATAGGCATATACTCTCCATATCTTTTGTTCATAAAAGTTGGTCGTGGCAGAATGTGTGATTACGATGGTCCATGTTATACTCATATATGAACACTTCAACCGCTGTATACAGGAGACCTATGGAATTCCGACACCACACAGTTCCGACGCCCACAGTACCGGGCCCAGACTCCCATACCCCACATTACCGGCAGCGACAGTGACTTGCGAAAGTAACACGAACATGGAACACACACACGCACACAGACACACTGCTACCCACCACATCCAAACAAACCATCCTACACTACATATGAGCAGGTGGCCAAGCCCCCCTATACCCCCCATGTAGGTGTCTGCACCCACCACACCCCCCTACTTTAATATTCTACCTCCTAGATTGCGCAAACAGATGCACAAAGTTAACCCACACCCACACAAAACAGTCCCCCAAGAACACACACCACACTCAGAACACACGCTTACACACAGTACAGCCCTCACAAACACACTTACACACAGTAACCTACCTGAACCACAACACCAGAAGCACTGACTAACTGTCCCTTAACATCGTGATTTTAAACCTCGCGCATCTGGTGTTTCGGTACTGTTTTCTTTCGGACCTTAAGCCTCGGGATTAAGCACATCGGTATGCAAAGCAGTCGGTATGTGGTAGGTATCCCATTTATATGTACCTCCATGGTTATGTAGATGTTGTTAACCTATCTATATATCTACATATATATGTATATCCCCATATATCGACATATATTTCTCTCTCTCTCTCTCTCTATATATATATGATGATGTGTATATATATATATATATATATATATATATATATATATATATATATATGCATATATATATATATATATATATATATATATATATATATATATATATATATATATATATATATATAAATATATATATATATATATATATATATATACGTATATATAAAACATACACCTTTCATTGGGTGCATGCCGGTTTGTCCTATTTCCACACATTCCTACCTTTTGTGTTTTATCCTGTCAGTATACACAACTGCCATTGGTACATCTCAGGTAGCTTGGTGGTATGTTATTGTGAAGACTGTGTACATGGTTGCGTGCTCTAATCCTGGCAGTGGTATTTTACCTCTCAGAGCAGGCACTGTTAGTGCAAGGGTGATTAACGCACATTACAGCGGTTGTGTGTTCCACATGTTTATTATTCTGTGGAATACTACCTATATATGCAAGCTGTGTTTAAGGTATACTATGTAACATGTAAACATCTGAGAAGATTCCTGTCAGGGATACTCCCCATTATTTGGAACTACATCCCTGATTACATTATACAAAACCCCTCACTAACACTCCAGGGAATCCTTGCAGAGTAGGTGGGGAACAGTGGATACACCCCAGGGATCCCACAATTGGCTCTGCTCCACAGAAGGACAGACAACAGACACTTTTTGCCTATGCTTATGAGTGGCCTTGGGCAGTTGGGCATGTACCTACCTATGTATCTATGAACCTCTACATACAGTATGGACACATGCTGATAGCTTAATTTACTGTTCAGGTATTGACTTACCTTGTGCCAATGGCAGTTGTGTGTACAATAGTTGAGGGCTACCTATGTAGGATGCACACAGTAGACCACCTATACATGACAATTTACAGGTGGTCGTGTGTGTGTGTGTGTGTGTGTGTGTGTGTGTGTGTGTGTGTGTGTGTGTGTGTGTGTGTGTGTGTGCCATCCATGTTTTCTGTGTATGCAGGTGGAGAAGGGTGTCAGTCCATGAGTGCCTACACTGTCAGTGTGTGTGTTATACATTCCCTCTTTGCCAAGGCATGGGCATACTGGGCACACCTCCGTCTTCCTACCGGGGCTAGCACAAGGTGTTCATGGTCTGAGTCCCTCTGTGCCTGTGGGTCCCTTGGCAATGGTGGTGGGCTGTGAGGGCCTTCACCATTCTGTCCCTGCTGCAGCTGTTTCGCAGGATCATATTGTGTAGCATGGCACATACTATGAAGATGTGGGCACATGTGCCTGGAGAGTACTGCAAGGCTCCTCCAGATATGTCCAAGCAACGGAACCATGATTTCAGCATCCCAAACACGCACTCTATGATGATTCTGGTTTCTGCGTGTGCCTCATTATGGCTTTCTTGCATGGCTGTGTGTGCATTTCTGATGGGAGTCATCATCCACGGTTCCAGTGCATAGCCAGCATCCACCACCAGGTGGCCATATGGGATGTCCCCCCTGGCAAATATCTGATACAGCTGTGAGGCATGCCAGATGTGGGAGCCATGATAGGGTCCAGGGCTGCCAGCACACACATCCATGATAATGCCCTGGGCATTGCACACAACCTGGCAGTTGATGGAGGGGTATCCCTTGTGGTTTATGTAGTGCCTACCCTGTTCACCGGGTAGTGACTTGATGTGTATGCGCATGCATTCTATTGCACCCAGTACCTCTGGGTAGTCTGCCACATGGTGTAAGAGATGCATATTGCTGGCCAACTCCTCCTGCATTTGGGGGAAGTATATGTGCTCATTGGCATGTGGTAACATGGCATCCAGGAACTGGTGGAGTACCCTGGATGCTGATTCCTGTGAGATCCCCATGATATCCCCAGTTGGCCTTTGGAAGGTACCTGTGGCTAGTATTCAAAAGTTTACACATACCTTCGTTTCCACTGGGATGGGTTCCCCTCTGTTACTTCTGGCTCTGAGGCATGGCCGGCGCAGCTCAACAAGTTGCTGTATGATGTCCCTGTCCACCCTGTAATGCTCTACTCTTCTCCTCCTCTGGTGCCTGAGATGGTTGTCAGCATCGTCCTCCACACCACCGTCAGTCTCCAACACATGCTGGTGAATCAAAGCTATGGCGGCCCCTAACATGTACATATTAAAAGTTCCCTGTCTTTATACACCAATGGTGCAGGGTGTCTGGGAATACACAAGTGTGTGTGGGGGGCTTTCACACCTTATACTATTGTGCAATGGATGATGCTGATGTAACTTGATGTGTTTGTGCAATTCCAGCTGCGGGGTATCTTAATTATTGGTTTTACTTCATGTACTGCTATTGTGGGGCCTTTGGTGTTGACTTACGCTTGGCTGCCATGATTCATCTATTGCCCTTTACTTCAATTTCCAACCCGATTCCCCTCCCATTGACAAGCATGCATCCAGCTGCCAGCTTTCTTGTTTTGTACTTTCAAAACTCAGGATTGTGTTGGGAAATGTGTTATGTAGCAGATCTACTGCAAGTTTGCTTTGTTCTGCTGTGACAGTTCTCTTTTCTTTGCTGTACGGCATCTCCCGTTTCCTGTTCTGCAGGTAGCTGCTAGCAGCCTTGTTAGCTGTTGTCAATGGCCCACTGTGAGTTCCTAGTTGTTAATTACACATTTGTACTATAATTACCATGCTGCAGCATTTCCTTATTGTCTTCCCATATCCTTCCTGTTTCAGCTGTGGTGCGTGCCGCGCACAGCTGTTTACCGGGTTTCGAGTGCGTTTTCATCCACGTTCACATGCACTTTCGGTTACCTTGTGTGCTCTCAGCTAAGCAAACCTATGGCTACTTGCACACCCCTATCCTGCGGCTTTGCTTAGCAACAGGCAACCCGGATTAGCAATGATCCAATGTGCTTACAGCTACGGTGGCGCACCCCTCTCTTGATATCATGTTTACCTCGAGGCCACTCCTCGGTGTTGTACCGCTACACCATGTGGTAGATCCTTACACCGGCGGGGTGTTTGCGATTCAGTATTACTTGACTCATTTGCATGGCATTGCCTACTAATTCCTAGTTACCATGCAGAACACTGTCACAGACCCTTAGCAACCCTTCCGCCATGATTGTGGTGTAGCATGCATGCCATTGACTATTATGGGGAATTCATGAATTGTGTTACATTGCAGTTTTATGACATCTAAATATATTTTCCTTGTGATCCCGTTTGCGCACAGATGCACTGCAGTTTTACTTTGAGTTAGTGTGGCCATGACATGAAATGTTATTTTTTATGTGTTGTGCATGTTTTTTTATGCAAATGGCTATATATTTAGCCATTGGCATATATTAACATTACAGTACGTAAGTTTGGTCCGCTTTCATGGCTCCGATTTTATGTTTGACAAAATGTAAAACATTTTTTTTGTTTACATTTCTTCATGCTTACGCTACGCCTGCACCACTTCATGAATCACTATAGACCTTCATTTGCATGCTACACTGCTGTGCATGGGGTAATTAGCATGCATGCACCAGGAGCTGCGCAGCTCTAGCGTACACTGGTAGTGCACGTGGAAATAGCTCGTACCTGAATCTCTCGGCGGCCATATTTGGTGCTAGATCGTCAACGCTACTCCGGGGCCTGGCACAAGCTTCATGAATCCTGGGGAATGTCTTTGCATATGGTAACACTTACTATTGGCAAACATGAGGTGTAGCAATGGGCACCCCATGTGCCAATAGTTACTCGAATTTAGTCCTTGCACACTGGGAGTCATTGCATGTTTTTAGTAACAACAACCCATGGATTCAAAATATCTTTTATTATGGTTGTTTTGCTGATGATGTTTTTCTTTTATAGAAAGTCAATGAGCCAGATTTATTGGCTTTCACTGACTATTTGAACTATTCCACAACTTTTCTAAGTTTACAACCAAATTTTCAAGAATATCAATCAATTTTCTAGACATTACATTAACTCTGGACAGCAACACAGGACTTCATACCAAAATACATTGGAAGGAAACCTGGCGCAATCATTATCTGCATAGAAAACACATGCAGCCAGGTCATATCTTTAAGAACATTATGGAAAATCAAATTACTCCAGCATCCAGATTATGTACAGAGGAAGAAGTTTATAGAGATGAAAGCACTTCTCTACAGCAGAGACTTAAAGAAAGAGGTTATAAGGACAAAGATTTGTTTCTGGAACCTGATGCAGAGAAAATTGTTTGCAATAGGGCACGTTCTTATTTCTCGGAACCCAAAAAGACCATCAACTTGACAAGTGACACCACTAGTATGAAGCCATCTACCAAAAAGAGGAACAAGGTCAACTGCACCCTCACTTACAGCTAGGACAGCAAACGAATTTGCCAAATAATTAGGAAATACTGGCCAATTTTAACTGAGAATGAGAGCATCAAAGAAATTGTTGGGGATAACCCTAGATTTATCTTTAAGAATAAAAATAATTTAAAACAATTCCTATGCAATAAAGATGGTTTTCAATGTAAACATCCTAACATTAGCCAAGGTATGCATCGTTGTGGCAAATGTAAAGCCTGCAAATACTTAGATGGAAGCAATTCTTTCCAGCATCCTGTTACTGGCAAGAACTACTATTTCAAAGTCTCAGCCACATGTTCAACTCAGTACCTTGTCTATCTGGTGACTTTCTGTGACTGTCTAGCCTACTGCGTAGGAAAGACTGACCAACAATTTAGGAATCGTATCCTACACCACGTTAGAGACATCGCTAAATGTGACACCAATAATAGTCTTGCTTCCCATGTTATGATTTATCCAACACACACATTTCAGTTTAAAGCCATGGAAACAATTACCTGTTCCATCAGAGGGGGTGACATTCAGAACTGAACAGAACTCTGTGAACTAAAATGGCTTACCAACCTGAGAAGCACTCAGGACTGAATAATATGATACCTTTAAAACCAGTTTTAAGAAATAGACATCTCACCATTATCTGATAAGTATTCATTGCAAAGACAATACTCTATTATCATTTGAAATACTTGTTAACAGCTTGGGCTGAAATGCATTTTCATATCAAGAGAGATCATTATATCTATTTACCAATTCTTTCATTGGTTTTATCCGAAGAGTGGTATTAGCTCCCAGGTTCCATATTTATTTTGTTCTACTTATTCACCAGTTCTTCCATTGGCAATTCCAGAAGAATAGTGTTTGTTAACTACTTTTGACCTTTAAGCATTGTCATATATAGTATATCCTACCACTAGCTTGAACTTTGTTTCGAGAATTTATGAGATCATTTAGTGCACAAAGAAGTCTACTTATTTAACACGTATGGCAGTATGATTACTCACCATGCAAGCAAAGGCATAGTTCCTTTTGTTTATGTCTGAGCTTTACATACTACTCTGTAATAATCATTTGGCATTTCTAACTAATCAACTTATTCACTCTATGTTCGCTTAAAAAGTATATGCAAATACCATGATATCAATGCATTACTCACTGTATGTGCAAATTTTATTCTGTTAATACAAATCAATCAGTTTGCCAAAAGCGAGTTGAATCGCAAGATTTTTTGTACACTTAATATAAAATCCACAAATCACGAGGAAGAAACAGCATGAACTGACCAATTAAGTATCTAGTCACTTCTGGTTGGTTTAGTATTGTCATCATCATTAATATTAATTAGTTAAGCATGACCTTTTGTTATTGGTTTTGAAGGTGCAATCCACCTCAGTTTATTATTGGATGTGAACTGACAACCTGTTCTCATAGGACTGGACAAAATTCACTGAGTGTTAGTATGTTTTCATTCTCTTGGATCGTACTCCTACATATTTTTACAGACAAACCTTTGCCGTTTCTTTAATACATTTCTTTGGTAATACAAATCAGAGTTCATCTACATGTGTCGTCGGCTCTGATTTTACATCAGCTTGGAGAAGAATTAGTATCATGAAATTTTCTGCTTTCAATGGATTATTATGAATGAAAGCTCAAGTATTTGTGCTTGTAAGCACATAGAAAAGACCTGCACAGTATTATCGCCCGATCCTCATATGAAATTTCACATACCTTTCACCAATTTTATTCAGATAATACAAATTAATTAACTAGCTAAAAGTGAGCTGAACTGCAAGATGTTTGTAGACTTAGTATAAAATCTACAAATTACAAGGAAGAAGGAGTGTGAACTGAACAACTATGTACCTTGTCACTTCTGGTTGGCTTTGTATTGTCATTATTATTAATATTAATTAGTTAACTATGACTTTTTATGATTGGTTTTGAAGGCGCAATCCTCTTTAATTATTGGATGTGATCAGTTCCTGGATGCCATGCTACCACATGCCAGTGAGCACATTTATTTTCCCCAAACCCCTGAGGAGAGGGCTAGCAGTATGCAACACTTCTACCATGTAGCACACTACCCTGAGGTACTGGTTGCCATAGATTGCACTCATGTACACAAAAAAGCATCACCCAGTGAGGAGGGTAGATTCTACATCAACAGCAAGAGGTATCAGTCCATCAACTGCTAGGTCATGTGCAATGCCCAGGGCATTATCATGAATGTGTGTACTGGCAGCCCTAGCAGTTATCATGACTCCCATATCTGGCACACATCACAACTGTACCAGATGTTTGCTAGGAGGGATATCCTGCATGGCCATTTACTGGGGGATGCTGGCTACGCACCGGAACCATGGATGATGACACCCATCAGAAATGCACACACACTCACCAAAGAATGTTATAATGAAGCACACACACAAACTAGGAACATCATAGAATGTGTGTTTGGGCTGCTGAAGTCATGGTTCCAGTGCCTCGACAGTATGTGCTATGCTACACAATATGATCCTGTGGAAACAGCTGCAGCAAGATCAGCAAAGGGAAGGGATACACAGCCCCCCCACCAGTGCCTAGGTCCCCATAGCCACACCCATAGGGGGAACTCAGAGGAGGAACTCCTTGAGGATGTCCCTGTTGGCAGATGTAGGCATGCCTAGTATACCCTGGCCTTGCCCAGGAGACAATGCATGGCACATGCACTGACAACCTAGGGCCCTAGGGACTGACACCTTACTCCCACTTGCATACATAGTAAAATGATGCCAGCCAGCCCACACAACCTGTACCTACCATGTATTGGCTGTGTACTGCATGCATCAAAGTCAGCGCCAAACTACAGGTACATCAACTGCTGCATTCTCAAGGTAAGTCACTCACCTATATACTACCTGTAAGGGGTACTAGAATATGGTACATATGTATGGACCTGCCAAATGTATGCAAGGGAATGGAGTAGGCTTCTGAGCTACTTGTGGGGATCTAACAGCTACTTGGGACAAGAGGTACTCTATCCAATAGTATGTGCCCATAATATTCACTAGGCCACATGGCTGGAAAATCTACTACATATTCAAAGGAGATGGCAAACACTGGGGTCACAGAACAGTCTGTTTATGCCAGCAGAGCATGATCTGGTCATAACCCTCCCCCAAAACATCAGTATTCTCATAGAACTGCTGTAACAGTAAGTCTGCAATGATATATCAGCAGACCAGACAATTCCAGGGCTGTGACATAGAACCTGGCCACACGCTGTATTTTCCACATAATGCAGGGGTGAGAGTGTATGTCTGTATGCTGGTGATGATGTGAGGAATGAAACCTCTCTGCCTGGTGGCTGGTGTGGCTAACTGGGCTAGGGACATTAGTATGGGTGATGGTGCTGATGGTTTGAATCTGGCAGCATCTACATCTTTTGCATGTGAGGTACTCATGTGATGGTATTCCCACAGACTGCCATACCCCTCAATCTGTCACTGCAAGACAGCTGGACAAAGCCAGAGACAATGGGGGGACAAAGGGCCAAAATTACAGACAGACAGACATTACACATGCTCTGATTAACCTAGAAGATGGCTAGTATAATAGGTTGCAACAGGACAAATTAGCTGCAGGATGTAAAGGTCATCACTTAAATGTGCCAGTAATTACAATAATTCAGTGACTGCGTTTTACAGTATTTTATGGGAAAACTACAAATGTATGAGGAACAGACCAGACATATAGGATGAAATGTTGGACATACTAATAAAACATGCACAAGGAGAGGTATGCAGACTGTCACCCTGTGTGTGTGGTGTTACATCATGTATCCCAGTAACATATTAAGTACAGCAAACAGCCAGGGAATGTCTTAGACAATTTCAGGGAAGTGCTGTACTGTGGAAACAGGTAAAGCAGCCAATGTCTGCAGCATGCAAAATCTGGGACTGGAGTACAGGTAGCGCTGGTGTGGAGTCACCTTGTAAGTACTGACAGTCACACTGGGCATGCTTCTACACTAACTTCAGAGCATGTCTGTTGCCTCTTCCTCATAAAGACCTGCTATGTGGAAATATGTCTGTATATACAGACAGCTACATATACATATCTGTCTGTCCCTATCCCCCTCACACATGATTAGTGTATTTATCAGTATGTGACAGATATACATATGATACCAATATATATATGATACCAATATATATATATATAATATATATATATATATATATATATATATATATATATATATATATATATATATATATATATATATATATATATATATATATATATATATATATATATATATATATATATATATATATGATACCAATATATATATATATATATATATATATATATATATATATGGGAACACTATTAAATCTTGAACTTTTGAAATCTCGAATTTCAAAAGCTCGAGACCATGTAGCCGAAATCACATATTACCGAAAGACCAGAAGCGCGAAATTCAAAATCCTGATGGTAAAGGATTTTGAGTTAGCGCTTCTGGTGTTGCGGTTCAGGTAAGTATGTTTGTGTGTAAGTGTGTTTGTGAGGGGCTTTAGTGTGTGTGTGTGTGTGTGTGTGTGTGTGTGTGTGTGTGTGTGTGTGTGTGTGTGTGTGTGTGTGTGTGTGTGTGTGTGTAAATATATGCCCACATGGCCTATCTCTGTGTGTTTGTGTTGGTGTGTGTAAATACATCCCATTGCAGTACTACAGACATGCCCATATGGCCTAGCTCTGTGCAATGGTTATGCATTTTATGGCCCCGTGACTAGCTTTTGGGCTTTAAATTGCCCTTCTCTGCAAAGCCTGCTGATGTCATCCACCTTAGGAGTGCTGGCTGATAATCTAATATTGGATAAACTCTGCAGTGAGGTGATAAGTACTGCAAGCTATAGTGTCTAATACTATATAGGTACGGGTTCTCATCTCACATTAGTGAATGCTGTGTATGTGTGTGTATAAATATATGCCCTTGCAGCACTACAGACATGCCCTTACAGGTTATCCCTGTGCAATAGTTATGCATTTTATGGCCTTGTTACTAGCTGCTGGCCCTAAAGTGCCCATTCTACAAATTCATAACTGATGTTCCCCACCTGTCTTACCTGGACACAGGATATTTGTAGATCACTCAACTCCATCACCACACCTTGTTGATTTGTAAGTTCAGAAAACCCAAGTAACATGTGTCAAGGGTAGAAGATCTTATCATAAAGTATGAATGCATGAGTACAGTGACTTTCCCCATGGTCTGTGATAGACTGTTCTACACATATGCACCTAGGGAGCCATGCACGTATACTGACATACCTTGCTGATATGATATATCTGCTATGATGCCATGTCATTCTGTGCTGCTGTATTGATGCCATGTGTCCATAGGTTCTCTCCTCAGACCCCTGCAACAGAAACATACACAGGTTTGTGACACGCCTGTCATTCTGTAACACTCTCATCAGTCCAACATCATGAAACATAAGATACACAAAGTGTGATGCGTAGTCATGACACATGCCAGCATAACAGTACCTGTTGTGGGCCACAACAAGTGACATGGCAAAACAAAACTGCACTACACAAGTATATGTCAAGTAATATAGTCACCCTGTGCATCAGACACATAAATACATTTCCCTGCATCGATGGCACGGATGACAGGGATATGGCACAGGTATCCTCACATGTACAGCGTGTGGGATGGGGGTGTTGGAGGTCTAGGCTGTGCCAAACAGTTGACAGCATGTGTGTGAGTCAGGAAAGGGTGCAGGTTATATGGACCATGGAGAGGTGCCATGTGTGTGTCTGTAGGTGACCTGCATGTGACAGTGCTGTTTGATTGTGTGCGTGTACACAGTCAAGCCCAGTGCTATCCCTACATGTGTGTATGTTGAACAGCTGTGGACCATACATGGTAGAGTGAACAGTTCACCGTCTCTAGCCATGGACATGGGAACTGGCTCTGCCAGGAGTAGCACTGGCATCACCATGCCCAAGGTCATATGTGGTGCTAGTACCTGATGGTGACTGCTATCTGCTGGAGCTGTGTCCTCCATGTGACCTCTCAGTACCACTATGGCCTGCCACATCATGTTGTGGACAGCACACTTCCCTCTGTAGCGCTGGATGTACTGCCACTACAGGAGCGTGACTGTGCATGGCCACATGGACTCTCAGCAGATGTTGTTGCTAACCTACGTCCACATGTCTGATGCCCAACTCCTACCAGATGTTCCAGCACAGGCAATGGGTGGTCTAAGACAAACACTGTCTCATTCACACTGTCTGTCCACTGCATCAGTGAACCAATCCAAGGTGTCCCCAGTGCGGTGGAGGCAGTCACGGATGTCAAACTGTGCTGCATCCATAATCCTAAGCATCCATCTGGTGTTGCATTCAGAACATGCCTGTGCCTTCATGATGGCCCGAAACATGCACCAAGTGACCCATGATGTGACATCTGCAACAGATGGTGGATGGACAGCAGTCCTCCTATGAGCACCCCTGACAATCAGCCTGTGTGGAACCTCACCAGATCGCTGGCTATGGCCTGTGTCTACACTCAATGACACCATAGTTGTTACACTGTCTTATTCAATGCCACCACCCTCTGGGTATGTGTGGGCATACTGGCTGTGTGCAGTGACAATGGCGGTAGAAGAGGGATGTCAACCTCTGTTACAGATTCAGCCCCAACAGCCCCACCTGTGCTTCACTATGGCCACCATCATCATCAAAGTCCGATGAGGCACTGACATCAGGTTGTGAGGGGGACAGACTCCAAGCCCCCTGCTCACCTGTGAGAAGCAGACAAAAGCAGTACATTACTACCTGCACTATTGTGTATAGTAATCCACACAGACTCATACAGATGAGGATCAACAACTGCATTACCAGTCCCACATCTTCTCAACCCCACTCCCATGCTCAACAGACAACCTCACAACAACATACACAAACAAGTCAAGCCCTTTATAACATGCACTTCAGCTACATCTAATTAATGTTGTCAGTACAATACACCTGTAAGGTATGCAATATGACACTATATATAACAGAACTACACATAAAACCCAGTACACCTATCTTGAGAATGATATGCCAGTACTTGTGTCACTGCCTCAGGTATGCACCATGTCCCTTTTGTGTTTGAACAGGCATCTTGGAGTAATTGCCTCTTGTAAGTCAGGCTGCGTAATCGCGCATAACTGAAAGTGCAAATGTGTTAATGTTCATTCAAATACACAGCTGTGATTATCCAGTCTATGAACTGTAGTTTACTGCTCCAGAGTGGAACATAAAAATAATCAACTCTGGCTAAACACATTTGTACATATGGCAGCCCTTAACTTTCATAGGGAATATATGATCTATAAAACAACAGTATCACACTTACCAGGTACAGGACCATGGACTTGTGCCACAGCTGATGGACCTATGAAAAGATGAGGAAGACGTATTGTCAGCACCACCAAATGTTGCAGCACTACCAGATAATATGTGCATATATCCACATGTACAGTAGTGACTGTGATAATGGCTGAATTCTGAGTATGTTTGCACAACTGAGCATAAACAACAACCCCCACCCCTAATGCAGATAGACCTGACACACATGTACTGGTATGTACAGCCTGCCACAATGACTGATACAGTATGACACTGGTGAACACAGTAAGCTTACCTGGATGCTCCTCTGCTGTGGACACTGTGGTACCCTCCTCCACGATATATGGTGTGATGGATGCCTGGGAGCTGTCAGGTGGTCCTAGGTTCACCAAGAATTCCTCTGTGCCTGAGACTGGTTGTTTTGTGGCATGCCCTCCACTGGTGGTGGCATTATCCCTGGGAAAAGCTGCTCCCCTTTGTTGTGCAGCATTCACCATGTCTGTGGCCAGGAGTTGGACCTGTTCATAGGTCCTGTCCTTTTGGTCAATGTGAATGACATCCTGCACAAGGTCTGCCTCACAATGCTGCCCACTGTTCCAGATTATGCCTCCCCTGGATAACAAGATCTGATGGTGCTGTCTCAGTCCATCCAGTATTATGTAATTTTCTACACGTGAGAAGGGGAGATGTCTTCTGCAGTACATGGTTCCTGAAAGACAACAAAAGAGGAACACATTACAAGACCAGATACATGGACATCCACTATGTACAGATCCAGCATGCCCATAATGGCCTGCCCTATCCACTGCTCTCTCACACATCATACCCCACAATCTGGCAACACACTACATGTGTGGCTACCACCAAGATAGAAGCAATGCTGGGGTATGTCCCTGTGTGCCGTGACAGATTATGCTGTATGTTCCTACACCCTGTACTGCAGTCTACTGTGGTGTTTCCCCTATGGGCAAACTCCAACTATGTCATACGGCCACTGCCAGACAAATTGCAATGTGCTATTATAACAACTATATGGGACAGTCCAGCAAACCCAGTGTGCCACAATGACAGTAAACAATGCAAACCTGCTGTAGTATATGTTCCCTGTAGGCATCATACCTCTCAACTATACAGATGTTTGCAGAATGTCAAGATGTTTGCCTCATAGTTTTAGTCATTTTCACACAAACTTGTGGATGTCTGACAAATGGTTGGCCAATCACTGATGTAAAAAATAGACAGACATCTGAGTTTCACACATCATACCCTTCAGAACCCAGTCATGCTACTGCAACAGCTGTCATTATATTAACTTTCTCAGTTTGTAAGAGCAATATTTAACATGTCCCTAATATTGGGGATTTGTCCCTCCATTAATTATGGCTTTGTCCAGATTTCTTGCTATAAGAGGTTGAGAGGTATGTTAGGCATAGCTGTTAACCAAACAGGGACAAAGGTCAACAATATCAGGGACTTAGCCAGAGTACATCAGGGACACTTTTAAAATGTTAGAACTATTTATGTGAGACATTGACAGAATGAGAGGAGGTGAATTACTGTACATCATTTGATGTTATAGGAGTGTACGCCCTTAGTTATTGTCACTATGTATTACATGTAATCCACTAGCTTTCCTACAAAAGCCATCTGTTGTAGGAGGGATTAAGAGGGACAGAGCTAAGATTTGAGTGAAAATCAGGGACAGTTGAGAGGCATACCTATTGCCCATACCTCCATCCCCCCATCTGCATCCTGTTATATGGAGAAATACCTGGTGGAGTGCAGTACTCTTTGTTGAAATTTGCTTCCAGTAATGTTTTGCAAAGACTGTGTCTGTGTGAGGTAAGTCTCATACAGACTTGTTCCACATAATGAGCTGCTTGCCTTTTTAAGGTACTGCTCATTAGCAGGTAATTGCCTCTGCACCAGTCTGTGGCTCTGATATGCTAATTGCAGCCAAAACAGCTGAATTGCACTATCATTAGCCAATGACATGCCATCACAGTGCAATATATAAGACCTTCATGTGGTCCTGGGCCCCCTTCTTAGCTGTTCAGATGGACAATACTGAGACATGGAGACTACAGCATCGCAGAGGGCAGGTATCATAACTGTCAGCTGTAGAGATTTATGCAGTGTCCACAGTTTCACCTAATATGTGTGGTCAGTATCCCATGACATTGTGGTCATCTGCCACATCACTGACAAATCATTGTGGGTTGAAGTCAGTAATGAAAGACACACATTTGAGTGTCAGACTTCATACCCTTCTGAATATGCATGCTAATGCAATAGCTGTTATTCTATAAACTGACTATCTTTGTAAAAGCAAACAGTAAAACATATGCCTCTCTCTGGGCCTTTGCCCCCCCATTAAGTATGGCTGTGTCCAGATTCCTTGTTCTAGGGGGGTTGGGAGGTATGGTAGGTCTGTAGCAGCTACCTTTCCATACAGCTGTGTATACTACAGGCTGCGGCTGCTACTACAGGCTATAACACATGCGGGTGTGTGAACACTTTGGACAACAGCAATCTGTACATGTAACTGTGGCAGCTGTGGCAGCCCTGTAATTACAGCAGAACCAGGGTAAGGGTACCCTTTACATTCCAATTGAGGCATGTGATTAAGGTACATCTGTTATGCAACAGTGCCAATAACAGAGTAGAAGGCAACATATAGTTAGGCTATATGGATATGTGCAGAGTGTCATTACCTGCAGGTCTTTGACTTGCAAAACTGGGTAGCAGTTCATTAATTAGTAGTAACCTGTGTGGATTAAGAATGCATGACTCGATTGCTTGCTGTCATCACAATAATGTAATTGAACTGCAACACAAAACTGGATTTGAAACCAGGACTGTGTGTGGCAAAATGTACTGGATGCAAAGCATTTAACAGACTGAGCTACTGAGACACTGTAAAACCATGTGTATTTTCAACATATATGTGCACATATACAGGCTGTGAGAAACATTTCTACATCCATGAGTATGTGCATGGCTTTATATGGTTGTATTTCTGCACCAGGATCCCAGTTGTAGATGTACTTTGCCATTGATGCCTTAGCAGGTGTCTTTCCACAAGTTGCTGATAAAATAGCACATATACCTGCTATCACAGGCCTCATTTACATCCATTATTATGTCTTTGACTGTCTACTTGTGTATTATTGCTCCAGAGTCCAAGGTAGACTCCCATTTTTCCCATTAATTTTTTATTTCACTTACATTCTTAATGACTGTAAGTAGCAATCAGTATGTTTTACTGGAAACACCTGTTTTAATTAATATCTGTGTAGCATGGTGGGTTAATGGAGTTGACTGTAGTTAAGAGCTGCCTGGGCTTGAAACTTGGCAGAGGTGTTTATTTTCTACATTTGACTAACAATGTAATAAACACGTGTAATCATTAAAGCTCATTAAAGCTTTTTTAAGCTTAGTTAAACAAAGCTGTATGGCATGCCACGCAGCACCGTTCTGAGCAGCTCTGAGCAAATCCGCGCTAAAAAATATAAAGAAAAGAAAAATGGGGTGATAGGAAAGTGGTGAAATGGAGGCAAGCAGGAGGAAAACACAGTGAAAGGCAGGTAGGGATGTGCAGGAAGGGTGTAGGAAAGAACCATAGCTATGCATTTCTTGTACAGCAACAGCTGTGCATTTTGACAGATTTTGTAGATTAATTTAGACTTTCAAACCCCAGAGAGAGAGGGGTGAGAACAACATAAATGTGTTGTCAAGCCAATTAGACCAAATTAGTTGTGCCCAGTGGACATGTATGCGAAATGGAGAGCTATATATGGGATGATATATTTTTTTTGTGGGACAGATGCCCATTTTTTTTAAGGAGACAGTGGGCAGATGCCCATTTTTTTTTAAGGAGACAGTGGAATGTTGGAGAAGGGAGACAGGTACATGTGGGGAAGTAAGTTGGGTAGGAGAGGATGCATTTGTAGACAAGACAGACAAGACAGCAGACAAGGGCAGTGTGTGACACATGAGGGGGGTAAACACCTTGGATGGGGTAGGTGTTGTGGAATCAGAATCACATGTGCCTCCAAACGGCAGCAGCATGACTCACATCCCCACCCATGGGACAGTCAGCACTCCTCATTTACTGCCCTGAGAGTGGCTGTGCTGGAGGCTGGGCACCAGGGCTAGCCTCCCTCACCAGGTTGGCCAGTATGCCCTCAATCTGGTGCAGGAGATGTTCATAGATCCAATGTACAATCCTGCTCACCATGACCGGCAGTTGATCTTGGGTGACTGCAGCCCCTCCACCACCACTCCCAGGGGGAGGCTGGGCCCTGTCTTCTGAGATTGTTTCACCTGACGCAGCAGGTGGTGCAGGGGCAGTGGAGCGGATACCACCATCCTGGGTTCCAGATGTGCTAGGACCTGGTGCCACAGCCAGTTGAGGCAAGGTAGGTGGATCACCAGGAACCGGCCTACCCTGACATGCTGTGGTGATGGAGGTATAGCAATGAGTACAGGTTAGTTATGAACAAAACATTATTAATAATATCAGCATGGAAGAACATTGGAAATAACCCAATTACATATCAATGCGTGTTATGTGAAACACAACAATAATAAAATAAATAACAGAACAGTCAGTTTGTTAACAGCATGCCAGTAACAGTTACAGCATAAGACCAACAAAATACATAATTTAACAAGATATGTTAATATGCAACCATTATAATACATAACAATAATAAAACACATGACCCAACATACAGTTAATGTAACAACATATGTTAATAGTAAACCATAACCAATGAATAACAATAATAAATAAATAAAGATAAGGGGTGGGGAGAGAGAGAAAAACAGTCCATTATTACCATTATAGGCTATTTACTTGACAACAGTGCTACTATTTACTCTACAGGTCTGTATTTTCTTTATATGTGCAAGTCCCCTGTAGTTGCTGTATCACGTGCATACCTCTCAAGCTATTCACATGGGACAGTATGGGCCAAGCCGTAACAACTGTGGGTACAGAACTACACAGAACACTTGCACATCAGGTGGACCTATATAACTACCAAGGTGTTCTGTGGGTTGAAGTTGTGATACTTTGCAATCTAGGTAATCATTTCCATGGTAATCCTGTGACAGATAGATTATGCACTAATAATTACATAATGTGAAAGCATGACACTTGAGAGATATGTATGTGCACAGTACAGAAAATAAACAACTGTCATGCCTTGCTTGGCAGGCATGGAAATAGAACCCACTAGCAGTAACTGCAGGGAGCATCTGTATCGAATGTATGAATTGACTGCAGCAACTTTTAACAGACACTCAAGGCATACAGCCATACCAAGATTACACATTTTATTTCTTTTATTTTATTATTTTATGCTGTATTTTCACATTCTTGCTAATGACTTCAACAGTCTGTGATATCTAAACACACAATTATGTACTCATAATATGGGCTACATCACCCATTTACCTGTAGTTCCTGTGGAGAGAGAATCTGTAAACATTACATGACTCATACTGTAACATTCAGTGCTACATAGCACTGGATTCGAACCCTGCTCCTTGTGTGGCAAAATGTACTAGACACAGAGCATTTAACAAACTGAGCTACTGAGTCACTGTTGATTACTAACTGTCTGATATTTATCTAGAGCTCACCTGGAACCAAAATATGACCTGATAGCACTACTACAGTGTTATACTAGACTGCATTGACAGTAGAACACACATGCATGAAATATAAGCATAACACAGATAGTAGGTAAGCTATATGTTAGTATATAGAATGCTGGAGTACAAAATTTATTGTTAGTGCTTTGAAATATATGTGAAGTCAACAAACAATATCAGTTGATGGAGTGGGCTACCTCACCCATTTACCTTTATTACCTGATGTCTGTGGATGACAGAGCATTATGTTAACAAAACTGTCCTAGAGACAGCCTTGAACACTATTATATGAGTTAACCAATACAATTTACATCTATTAGATTTGCATTCCACAGCCTATTACAGACTTATACTTGATTGCAGCACCTTACTTTACAGCCTGAATGCATACAGCTCTACTGCAATGGTTATAACAAGACAGTCCTGATGTAAACCATTTTCCTTGGTGTTAATGGTATTATTTCATGTTTTCGTGCACAACAGTTGGCATTAATCTTTTCTTGAAATACAGCTCCAATTCCACATTTATTGCACTACAGACTTTATTGTATATACTTTAATGCAGTTACTGGTATTGTTTCATGTTTTTATTGTACAACAGTTGACATTATTCATTTCTTGCAATACAGGTCTAATTCCACATTTATTGCACTACTGACTTTATTGTATATACTTTAATGCAGTTACTGGTATTGTTTCATGTTTTTATTGCACTACAGTTAGCATTATTCATTTTTTTCAATACAGCTCTAATTCCACATTTATGGCACTACAAACTTGATTGTATATACTTTAATGTAGTTAATGTTTTACTCTTTCTTCCTTATTTGACTACAGTTAGCATAATACATCCATACTCACCACACTCATGGCGTAACTTGGTCAGGCACCTGGTGTGTGACTCGACATTGTGAGCCCTGTCAGCTGCAACTGTTGGAAGAGAAGCACACCATTATGTATAAGAGTTTTGCAAACATTCAGATTGCATATTGATAAAACAGAGGAAAAAGTACTTACATACTTGTGGGGCATTCCCTGCCTGAGCTTCTTAGACCCAGGTCTCCAAGAATCCCCTCTTTTGTCTCTTCAAGTAGTCATGATGGTGACAACACCGCTCACCTGTGTGGGGGATACCAGTAACACTGGTGACATCTCTTGCCAGATGGTCCCAGGACTCCACCTTGCACTCTGAGCCCTGGAAAACCCCCTGCAGCAGCCAGTCATCATGTTTTATTACTAAGAGTCCAACTATGACCCTGGACTCCAGAACACCCCAACACTATGCCTGAAAGTGTGCACCTTCACCAACACCAGCCATAGCACCTGTCAGAGGAAGAACTCCAATGTATTCTGTTGTATTCCCACTTATTGGGCTTAATATAGGCTTTTTTTCCCACCCTTATACTCCATTGGGCAATATTTAAAAAAGTGCCCTGTCACTTAGCAGCTCACAAGCCAGCTTAGCTGAGCTGAGTAGTGCGAAACCCCACAGAGCCGTATGCTTAGCAATGCTTAGCAGTGCACAAACCAGCCAAGAAGAGCCAAGCAGTGCATAAATATTGGCAGCCATTACCATGTTTATGCAGTGATTAGCAGGTTTTAGCAGGCCTGACCAGAGCTTAGCAGAGTGCAACAGGCCATAATTTAAAATAATCTGAATAATATGTATATCAAAAATGAATACTTATTTTCCCTTCCATGTATTCAAACCCTGGACCTACTGCACATAAAGCCGTAACACTACCCATTTAGCTACATGGATATTAGGAATTCTGCTAGACCTTCACATATACCTCTGAGCTACCTATAAGCAGTGCTGAGCACCACTCCACACCACGCAAGCACTCTCAGTTATGCTTAAATCTGAGATTTAAATAAATAATTAAATACATCCGGTTTCTATTTTTAGATGTCTGGCAGGTGTTTCCTATCTTATCTATGGGTGCTACTTAGCAGTGCTGCACTCTGCACCATGCCGCGCAAACATGCTTTTTAAAAAAAAAAAAAAAAAAAAAAAAAATATATATATATATATATATATATATATATATATATATATATATATGTATATAAAATAATTGGACAATGCAAGGAGTCTCTTACTCATCTGCGGACACAGTTAGCACTACACCACTCCCTACACTTATTCAATAACTGTGTTCCTCAGCTCTTCCTCGGCAAAGTGCCATCATTAATATGCATGGTGTGCTGCCCAGGGGGAACCATGTACACGGACACAGTAACATTCCGTGTCGGCTCTATATGGTAACTTCATGGATTTTATTAAATCCTGGTGTGAGTCTCTAAATTGGATTTACTATCAGCCTAGGTGGGTATATTTATTTATTGCATTTGTTAACTGGGAAAGTCCACTGGGCCCAGGAACAGCCCATTTTCAGTGGAAACCTGAGGAGAAAAGCTCCACATTAATTACATTCAAAGTAAAAATGTTAATACATACGACACTTTGAGCAGTAGTATCTTACACTAATTACATACTAGTAGTCATTGATTACATGCAAGAGAGATATGTGTTGATACATAGAAAGAGGTATGTTGAGCAGTAATACCACATGAAAAGATAGCATTAATGTTTTACAGTCAGGTAATGATGCCATATTTTCTAGAATAACACAAGAATGTAAAAATGTTTATACCGTGGTAAGCTGAGCTAAGGGTATATAGGAAGTGACAGAATGGCTGAAGGAGGAAGAGTACTGCTGTCAAGGTGACAGCAAGGAGTAAGAATGGTACAGAGAAGAAGAGAGGAGTATTTGTAGAAGATTGGTAAGGTAGAGTCTTCATAGTGGGAAGTCAGGTGTAGGAATTATTTATTGGGATGCAGGAGCATAGCCAGTGAGAGAAGAGATGTAATCTGAGGGATTTTTTAAAGGAAGCAGGATTACTGATTGTCCTGAGTGAAGGAGGAAGATTATTTCATAACTTGGAGACAGCATAAGAGTACAACATTTGGCCAGCTGGGAGTCTGAGTTCATAGGTTCATAGGTAGGTACTAGGCTATCAACCCTGGGGCCTATATAAGCCTTGCCAAAAAAGTTCCCTGGCTTTCACCACCCAAGAAAGTTATTTTCCTATGCCCCTGTCTAGCAGAGCCACAGAATTGATCATCAGGGTGAATTTCCTATTTCCCATCCAATTATCGAGATTTTTCTTGAAGAGGACTAATGAGGAGCTTTGCTTGACATGAATGGGTAGTCTGTTCCAGAGTATGGGAAGTCTCAGGGACAGGAATCTATCCCTCCAGCATGTTCTGTTTGTTGTGGTGGCAAGGTTTAAGTCCCTGGAGCATGTGGCTCTGAGGGATTGGGGTTTCTTTAAGTGTAGAATGTCCAACAGATCTGGGTTTTACATAGCTTTGTATGTTAGGCAGAGGTCGCCTCTGAGTAGGCAATAAACGACAGAGTAGAGCTGGAGTTTTTTGAGACGGTCTGCATATGGCATCTGTTTGAGGCTGGTAATCCTCTTAGTGAGGTATTTCTGTGACCTTTCTAGTTATTGTATATGTCTTGCGAGGTACATGCCAAATGGAGTGTTGTACTCTATGATGGGTCTGATGAGGGATGAGTAGAGAGGAACAATAACCTCTTTTTTTCTGGAGGTGAACCCCTTTGTAATGAGGTGTGTTACTTAGAAGGATTTCCTGACTACTGTGATGATGTGATTCTCAAAGAAGAGACTACTGTCCACCTGTGTCCCAAGTTCTCTTATCACACTTTTGATATTTAGTAGGCTACCACCTATGTGGTAGTTCATGGGTACAGTGTTTTTCCCAAAGGGGATGACAATGCCCTTCTTGGCATTGAGCTTGAGGCCATGACTTTGACACCAAGCATCAGTCTCACTGAGGCCGCTTTGCAGAATGTCCACATCATTAGGCAATTCTATGATGGCACCTAGTTTGCAGTTGTCTGCAAACTTCATTAGACAAACACCTGCTGTATTAGCCTGAACATCTGAGAAGAAGATGCCAAATGGGAGAGGACCCAGGACTGAGCCCTGTGGTACTCCACTTGTCACGGATCTGAAGTTGGATTTGGAGTTGGCTACTTTCATTGTGTGGGTTCTGTCAGTGAGCCAGTTGGCCACCCATCTTGTGACATAGGGATTTATGCCCAGTCTAGTGAGTTTATCTATAATTCCAGAGTGGAGGATGGTGTCAAAAGCCTTGACGAGGTCAAGATAGGCTGTGTGCACCACCTTACCCTCGTCCACGGCTTTGGTGACTGCTTCAAAGAAGTCAGTCAGGTTTAGGAGACATGGCCTACCTTTTACAAACCCAAACTGAGTGGGGTCCAGAGTTTGTAGGTTACCTATATCCTTATTTATAAGCTCCAAGAGGATACGTTCCATGGCGTTGCAGACCAGGCTCCTCAGGCTAATGGGGTGGTAGTTCCCACGCCCCGTGGAGGTGCCCCCTTTGTGGAGTGGGATAACCATCCCTGTGTGCCATTCAGTAGGTAGAAAGCCTGAAGTGAGGCTATGATTGAACATGGTACTTAGGTGGGGTGCTAGTTCATTCTGTATTTCATGCAGAACACAGCCTGGGATGTTGTCAGGTCCCATGGCTGCTGTGTTCTTGGCTTTGGAGAGTGCAGTCTTTACTTGTGCAGCCATGATTAAAGGGGCTTTGCATTCTTCTGGTATAGTGATGGGCCCTTTGGGGGGTGAGGGGGGGTGAAGTTTGCACTGAACCTATCTGCCAGGATGTTGGCAATATCAGTTGGTTCTGTATATCTAGTGCCATTGTGCTGTAGTTCAGAGCGGATCCTAGTGTCGCCATTGAGATTCTTGACATAGCTGTAGAATGCTTTGTGGTTGTCTTTAGAATCAGTGATGATTTTATTTTCGTAACTAGCTTTGGAGGATTTTATGAAGGATCTCAGCTTCTTACTGAGGCTGACTCTGCAATCAGGGAATTTTACTCTTTTTTGCAACAGCTTCTTCCTTCTGTTGTAGAGTTTGTTTATGGCAGGGGACCACCAGATCGGCTTCCTTTTTTTGGAGGATAGCGTCTTGGTTCTGTTGGGGATGGCACGATCCATGCACTCATGTATGTGCTTATACAGTGCATTTAGATAGGATTCAGCAGTTGTACCACCATTTTCCGTCTGTATGGGTGTTGTGAAGCTTGCCACTTCTGTCTTAAGAAGCATGAAGTTGGCTTTAGAGAAGTTTTTTATGTTGGTTTCCTTAATGGGGGGTGGGAGCAGGATACTGATGTCTAGGGTGATTAGCTTGTGGTCAGATCTGACCAGGAGGAGTTGACCATATTGGTAATGACCAGGTCCAGAATATTGCTACCCTTGGTGGGGGTTTGGACAAGCTGATCCAGGGCATTGTAATTTATGAATTCCAGAAAGCTTTGAGCAAATGAGTTAGTACATGACTAGTTTTCCCATTTGGTGGTGGGGTAGTTGAAATCAACCATTAGTAGGGTATTAGGCTGTACCTTAATATTACCAGTATATCAAGAAACATGGAGTGGGCATCCTGGGGCATGGCAGGGGATCTGTAACAAGCTACAACCTGGATTGCAGTCTTGCCCAGTGTTAGTTGCACTTGGATAATTTCGGAAGCATTATGTTGAACAACTAGCCTGGAGGTGTGGCTATCCTTAATGAATATGGACACGCCTCCTCCTTTAGTGTTTCAGTCCAGGTAAGGTGGCCGAAAGGTGTGGTATGAGTTATAGCCTGGTAATGCAGGGTTTCTCTTTGGAGCCTTGAACCAGGTCTCCGTCACTGCACAGGTGTCAATATTCTCCATTTTAAGGAGTGCCTTGAGTGAGTACATTTTGAGGTTTAGACTTCTAGCATTGAGTAGCATTACCCTCAGATTTTGTTTGCTTATACCTGCTATGGTGGTGAGTTTGTCATTTGAACCTTGCCTAAAAATGGTACTATTGGGGTTGCAAGAGCCTTAGCCAGTATCAGGAATCCCAGGGGTGACAGGTGCAGGCCATCTCTAGCAAAGCATCATGATCTCTCGATCATGTCGTCCCAGGCAGACAGATGCTGGATCCCCTTAGAATGACACCAGAAGCTTAGCCAATTGTTGAAGTCAGTTATTTTGTCTTTGCATTGTGGTATCATTCTTGGCAATGGCAGGATGCTACTCAGGGCTATGGTAATACCTACCTGGGCTACATGATCCGAGAGCTCCTCTATATCTCTTTTCATGTAGTCCAGGGAGGTACATCTCAGGTCATTCACACCAACATGGACAATGACAGAGTCATATTTGTACTTGTTGTGGAGTGACCTGAGTGCTTTTTATTATGTAGTGGATCCTGGCACCCAACAGGCAGCTGACGATAACTTTCTCTTTGTTTAGCCTGGTGAGTGGGATATCAATGTGCCTGACTATAGAGTCACCTATGACTAGTGTGTTGGGTATGTTGTTTTGCCTTATGGGCTGCGGTTGAGTGGCACACTGATTTTGTGGGCTATGTGTCATTTGGGTAGTGATGGGGGGTGGTGGTTGCTTGCGTTTCAACTTTGGAGGTCTCTGTTGTTTGGGGAAATTTTTATTGAGAGCCTCCGCAATTGTAGGTGTGTGTTTTGTGTTACTATGTTTGGGTTTAGGTGGTGTAGGTTTTGATGGACTATGTTTTGAGTGTGGTGTGATGCAGGTGTTTACCTTCTCCTCTTGACTGTCTAGTATAGTCTTGGCTGGAGAGAGCTTGGCTTCCAGTTTGGCTATATAAGTGTATTTCTCACAGGTTGTAGTGTTGGGTGGTAGGAGAAGAGGGTTGCCAGTGTACATAAGGCAATTGCTACATTGCCCCAAGATGCCCAGATTCATCAGGTGGACGGGGAAAATACCAGGAGTTGACCCATAGACATGCCTGTATAGATGTTTATTAATTTAAGTACTAAAAACTGTTTTCCTCCTAACAAGTGAGGAAAGTCAAACGCTGCAGTAATTTATAAATTATTTAGTGCTTGCAATGCGTTTTGAGCAAGTGCTGAACACAAGGAACCAGTTTTTAGTGCTAAAACTAAAAAACTGGCTAGTTCTAAGGGAAAATTAGAAGAGCAGACTTTCTGGCACTAGGAATAGCTTAAACCTAGTTAAATGGCGCTGCACAATGCTCAAAACCGCGCAAACACAGGCCTTTAAACAGAAAGATGAAAGGGATAGAAATAGCCCAAAATGGCCAGTAAAACTACAGATTTGGAGCTGAAGCCACTCCTCCAGCGACAGACAGTCTGCTTAAAGTTCACCACTCTCACTGATGAACAGAGAAGCTTCCTTCTATCTTAGTTAGGTCTGGGCAACACAGAAACTACAAAACAGCCCAGAATTCAGCAAAATTTGAAAACCGGACTCTACTGGTTATAGAAAGAAAACGAGTAGAGAGATAGAATTTTTTTTCAATAATTAAAACCGATACAGTAAAACAAACACTTTTAAAGCAGAAAAACGGCTATCACACTTGATTGTGTAGCCATCAACAGTTCAACAGTTGAAAAACACTTAAAAATGATCAGTTAAAATGCAAACAGTATCAGAATTCAAAAAACAGTTCAAATAAGTTGCAAAGTTAATAAAAATGCTCAGAATAGTGTGGCTAGTGAAAATAAGCAATAAAAAGCAAAACAGGGGTACTTAATCCACTCAAAGTCTCCTTTTTCTCTCACTGCTGCTGTAGAACTCTGCAGGACACCCAGGCAGGAACTTGCTGAGGTAATACAATACAAAAACTGAGCAAACATGGGTTTTTAAACAGAAAGACATTCTTTACATTCTTGACAGGCAATAATAGTTTGTTTTCAGATCTGAGGTTGTGATTGGGGTGATACATGGTCAGAATCAATGAGAGGGAAGGGCAAGTTTCAGGTTGGTAGATCATCTTGTGGGCTGTAGTTAACTGCAGATAAGTGAGATGGTGGGGGAATTCTAGCCAATTTAGTTGGTGCAATGGGGAGTAGAGATGTGTAGAAAATTTAGCGTTTGTATCAAATTTAGTGACTTTCATGTAGCAAGAGTCTATTGTTTATTTTTTAAGGAAGATTGTAGGTTGGTAAGGATGGGGTGCCATATAGAAGAGCTGGAAGCAGGAAGGATGAGGCCAAGGCCTTTTTAGCAGAGTGGCTAAGGAAATAGTTGTGCCTGTAAAGGGCACCTAATTTTTGATGGTTTTTTGATGCGGCTGTGAAAGTGGAGGTTAAAAATTAGTTTGTCATCAATGATGACACCTAGCAATTTGGTACTAGGGACAACTTCGATGATAGCGTTGCTGTGGGAACAATCAGTAAGAAGAGACTTGTCAACAGGGCTAGATTTTGTGGGGGTAAATAAAAAGAGTTTTTTTTTATTGGGGTTAAGAGCGAGGTGATTCTGGGACATCCAGTGCTCAGTAGAGGTAAATGTTTCTTGGGTAAGACCCTGTAATTCAGTGACAGATTTAGAAGAGCAGACGATAGCTGAGTCATCTGAATATTGGATGACAGTACTGTGGGTAAGAGTATTATGAAAGTTGTTGATAAATATTCTGAATAGGAGGGGACCCAGACTTGAACCTTGGGGAACAGCTGTATTAGTAATGAAAGGGAAGGAAGAATGCTGCCATATGGTAGATTGCTGCCTATTGCTGAGATAGTTAGTAAACCATTGTAGGGTGGGAAGTGATAGGCCAAGGTTACAGAGTTTAGTCAACAGTAGGGAGTGGGAAATGGTGTCAAATGCTTTTAATAAATTAAGAAACAGTGCAGAGACTAAGGAGCCAGCATCACAAGCTCTGTTTATTGTGTCTAAGAAGGAGATGAGGGCAGTGTTAGTGCTATGTCCATGTCTAAAGCCATGCTGAGTGGGGGAAAGCATCTGATGTTTTACCAGATGACTTGTGAGCTGTGTATGAATGCACTTCTCAAGTACTTTAGAGATAAGGAAAGAATGGCGATAGGGCGGAAGTTTGAGATGTCGGAGTCATTGTCAACTTTATGAAGAGGGATATCAAATGCTTTCTTCCAGATATCTGGTATACAGGATGCATGAATGGACCTGTTGAGGAGGATGCTGATAGCATAAGCAATGGAGGGGGCTGCTAGTTGTAGATATTCTGCAGGAAAATTGTCTGAGGTGTCAGTGCATGGTTTTAGTTTATGAAGAAGTTTTTGGATGGTGGATGTGGGAATGGGTGATAGTGAGAAGGTGGGCAGATGATTAGATGGGGTATGTGCTGATGGTGTTCCTAGTGGGTCTGGGCTGATGGGTGGGAAGGTAGTAGTAAGTTTGGTGATGGTGTCAATAAAGTATTGATTAAAGAGTGAGGCTGACTCTGAGGGAGTTTTTTCTGGGTCTGGCCATGGAGTATTGTTAGTTCTTGGGTGGAGTAGGGAGTTAAATGCTCCTCAGAATGTATTAGGATTATGTTTGTGCTGGTCTTTAATAGCTTGGAAGTATTCTTTTTTGTTTTTGACAACTAAGCATGTAGCCTGATTGCGAAGTTGTTTGTACTGCATGAGGTTAGATGATGTTTTATTTTTTTGCTAGGCTTTCCAGGCTTTGTCCCTAGAGGGCATAACTTGCTTGGTGGACTTTGCAAGCCAGCAAGCATGTTTTGCTTTTATTCTCTTTAGTCTGAGTGGGGCAAGACTATTTAGAATCCTGAGAAATGTAGAATTGAAGAATTCCACAGCTTCACTAAGTGGAAGAAATGTTAGTGATCTCCAGCTGGTTTTCTGCAGTATGTCATTGAGGGTGTTTTGGGAAAAGTGGGATAGATCTATAGTATATCTATATTGGTGTATGTTTGGTAGAGAAGTGGGCTTCTGTACTATGAATGCTGGAGACTGGTCACTAATACTTTCAGGGAGTATCCCAGAGGAAGAACTTTTGTCTGGATTAGAAACCAAGATCCAGTCCTAGGTTGAGCCTTTGTTTTTGTCATTGTCAGGGTTGGTAATGTCAGAGATTAGTTAAGAATAATGTGAAGGTTGATATTAGTGGAGGGGGGCTATTAATGGAGCTATCTAGCCAGTTGATATTAACATCAACAAGAATGATAGTTTTGTTTTTTATGTTGTTGGTTGTCCAGGATGTATATGTATATATATGTGTATATATATATATATATATATATATATATATATATATATATATATGTGTGTGTGTGTGTGTGTGTGTGTGTGTGTGTGTGTGTGTGTGTGTGTGTGTGTGTATATATATATATATATATATATATATATATATATATATATATATATATAACTAGCAAACTTAAGATGATACGGTATGCTGGTAACAAACTGTATTGAGGCAAAGTAAGAGTAAAGCTCTACAGATGAAACTTTGGCTGAAGCAATGTGTTTGCAGGCTGAACCATGCATGTGTGAATGGCTCAGGCATTCTGTTGTACTTCCAAGTCATTTTCTGCTGTATGTATTTTGGAGTTGGTACTGTTCTACATTATTATTTCTAATAATTTCACTGGAAACAAAGATAGCAGCCTGATACATTGGTGTTGAGATCTGCTACTCTGGTTTTGTTGCAAAGTTTTACTTTTCTTGGATGTAAGTAAAGTAGAATTGCTTAGACATGTAAGAGAAGTACATCTTGAAGAAGAAATTATACCATTTTATTGTTTAGATGTTTTTGTGTGCACCCGTATGCTGCTTTATGTAGATTATGTGGCTAATTTAGCTGACAGTTTTTGGCTATAATCCAAATTTCAAAACATCTTTTCCTCAGAACCTGAAGCTGCATATTCATGAAATGCTGGAGTCACCCCCCCCCCCCATTCTTTTCCTTTAAGGCAGATAAACAGTCAATTTAAACCTTTAGTTTAATAAAACTCTTTTTCCTACAAAAAGTTGAATATGAAATGAAAAGTCACACTTAACAAAATATATAAAAATAAAAAAAATTGTTGCTTAATTAACCTTTGTTGGTCAACTGCAGTCCTCTGTTGATTTTCGCCACATTGTGGTATGCTGCAATGGAATGGGTCAACTAAGCTGTCAGGCAGTAGCTGAAAATGAATTAGGCTACTGTCACATGCCTATTGTTGAATGTCCATTTGGTTGATGTGTGCCAGGGGTGGTGCTTTATGCTGAATGTACGGATAGCTGAATGGTCAAAATGTTGAGGTATGTTTTGCCAAGACAAGTGCATGGGGTTTGGAGGAGTAAGAGTGGTGTGTTTGAGTGTTAGGCTTATGGTCGTCTAATGGTGAGGGGATGGGGTTTATATGTTTGCATGAGAGTGTGTATATTTTAGAGGTAGGGTTGGGATTACTTAAGGGGATAGATGTAGTGTTCATAGTGTGGGCTTGTGCATGTCTGTGTGTGTGAAGGTATCTTGTGCAGTGGCAGTGTTACAGATAGTGTTTTTTTTAAAGTGTATAGTTAGGGTTAGAGGAAGGGGCAGGGTTAGAGTTAGCACCCATTACTAAGATGGTGCATGGGGGCAGAATGTGAGGCTAGCATTATGGGGCGAGGTTACTGTGAAGATCAGGAGAGGAAATAGTTTTCCTCTTTCAATCTTTTGTGGGTTTGATATTTAGGTTAATTGATTTTATGTAGTTTAAAAGGTCTTAATGCTTGTATAGCACATTCATCAGAGAACCGTATGTATGTATGTATGTGTCTGTGTGTGCGTGTGTATATATATATATATATATATATATATATATATATATAAAATATATATGGGTCTACTTCACATAACTAAATGCTCAAATGTTCAAAATTCATATGGCCGAGACCATATGATCAAACATTTGAATGTTCGAAAATGTGAAGTGCCCCCCTGCACCCCACACACACCCCCTACTTAAATATACCAACTCCGAGATCACACTACAGCGAGAACAAGGGAAATATCCCGGTCTGCGCTGTATGCGATTTCCTGTTCAGAATGACGGTATTTCAAAACTTCAAACATATGGTCTGTGATCATATGGGTTTCGAAGTTTTGAATTTCAGCATTCTGAAGAGGACATATATATATATATATATATATATATATATATATATATATATATATATATATATATATATATATATATATGTGTGTGTGCGTGTGTGTGTGTGTGTGTGTGTGTGTGTGTATATATATATATATATATATATATATATATATATTTGAGTAAAGTCCCTGTTGCTTTCTCATTCACTTCTTGCTCTGTTTACATGCTTTGCTTTTAGAACTGGTTACACCCCAGTATGCAATAAATATCATCTAGTTTCTGTTGAGTGACACCTCCTACCATTACAAATTTATGGCACCACTGAGACACCATTTTATTCCAGAAGAAAGTAAACAGTGATTTGAAAGCTCTGTTAAGAAACCTGATTCTTGTGTTAAAATTACAGTTCCTCAGGCACTGTTAATTCTTTGGCAGCTGTTTTCTTAGCCAGAATCCAGACTAAACGTCCTTTTGTCTTTTTTTTAATTTTATGAACTTTATTAATAAATAAATGCAACATTATAAATCAACATCAGACATATATACATATAGCTATTATGTGAATGTCATCCCATTTTCTAGGCCCTAACTGACTTATTTTCTTTTAGAATGTACACAGCGCTAATAGGAATAGTTTTTACATGTTTCTTTTAGTCCTTCCAACTAAAAAGAACCTTAATAGGCAATGTGCTAAGTTCATCTGTAAGTCCTTTACTTAAGCAATTTAAAGTTTACATATTGTCCCTGCAAACCCTTTGGTACAGTCTTCAAGAGTTTTGTCTTCCTACCATGCATAGATTTCCGTTTGTTATGGTAATTCTGCAACTTGCTGCTTAAAATCCCACTACAACAAAAACGGCATAAAATGATTGCTTTACTTATTCAATAAGGTATATGTGTTTGTACTTATTTATTTATTTATTTAGTTATTTATTTATTTAACATTTTTTATTTGGGTACCCATCCACAACCCAGAGGCAAAGGTGGCAAATGTACAATTATATGAAGGCAAACACTGGTGCATAATTTTACAGAAAAATATAAAACTAATAGAATGATATGCCAATAAAATTAAGTAAAGCAATCATTAATAAGCAAGAGTTAGTCAGGGTTAACATTATTTACAATGTGTACAATGTATTTGGATTTTATATGGTGCAAAAACACAGGAAGAAGAGGCAGAAGGTCAGCATACTGACAGGCTGATTCTAGGGAAGTATGTGCATTAACTCCAAGCAGTGCTCTTTTAAGATGAACTTGTAAAGATAAATAATTGGAGAATTTATTATGCTTGGAGGGACTGAATCCCACATTGGAAGAGCAAGCTCATGGAAAGCTCTTTCAGTGAAACTTAAGGTGAAGGGAGAGATCAAAGGAGAGAGAGAGAGAGTTGCATTCAAACCAGTGTTATAGTGGCATTAACAATTATCAGATCTAGATAGAAGGACCAAATGGGCAGCAGAAGATAAGTAAAAGGAGTTTGGAAATCTTTTATTTATATATTTATACTTTCTTGACTGAGTTAGTCCCATTAATGGGCTCTTTTCAGGGGAGACTGAGATGATTTTACTACTGGCTAGCATACCTCTCAACTGTACAGATTTTCACAGAATATCCAGATTTTTGCCTCATAGTTTTGGTGTGTTCCTCCTAAAATCTGTACCTTTCTGGCAAATAGCTGAGGATTGAAGTATTAAATAATGACAAATAAGAGTTTAAGACACTACATCGTTCAGAAAATTAATGCCAATGCAAAACCTATTATACTATCAACTTTCTAAGTTTGTAAGAGCAATATTTAAAATCTGTCCCTATTTGTCCCGCCATCATTTTAGGCTTTGTCCAGATTTTTTTGCTCTAAGAGGTTGAGAGGTTTGCTGGGTAGGGGGAAATTTGGCCAGGGCACCAGGGAATTTTTCCTACTCTTTTTGAGCACTAGGTAGTACCAGAGGGATGTCACTACTGCTTGCAGAATTCCAAGATGAAGGAGAAAAAAGAAATCAGCAAAGTGGAATGCTAAAGAATACTAAAATATCACTAATAGACTCTGTAACAGAGGATATTGTTAGTGTTGGAGGAAGGACTTACTGAAACTCCTGTGTTGCTAGAGATGATAGATTAAGACAAACTAACATGATGATAAAGAAGTAAGTCGGAATACTTTGATAGATGGTACATTGGAGAGGTAACAGAGGAGGTGCTGCAAGATGAGTCAAGAAAAGGAGCTGAATTACCAGAAGGTTCTGACAGTAGTTCAGGGGTAAGCTTGGCCCATGGATTAGCTGCTTTTAATTGTATGCCATTGCAGCAGGGTGTTCTTGTGAGCAGTAAAAAAAAAAAAACTGTTAACATGTACAGAAATGGTAAACAGCAAAGAAAGAAGCTATGACTAAAGCTGATAAAATACAACTGCTGCAGAGACAACAAAATCAGAACAGAAGGCCAAAAGTAAGAAAAAAAACAAATATCAGTGACAATATTAACAAGTGTGAACTTAGGGACAGTATTATTTTACCTATGGACATTAAAGTACAGGGCATAAGTACATTGATATACTTAGGAACCAAAGTCTTTTGTGAAGTTACTTTTGAAACTTTTACTTGCTTAAAAAATATGAATGAAGTGGAGAAAATGAGATCATTTTCACTATGGAATGAGTATATTTTTCAGAACATGGGCCTGTAGTTAAGAAAGAAAATAAATGTGCATTTCAGAACATCCGACATAGTGGAACTTGAACTAAAAATTTTTTGTCTGGTTGTAATAAGGTGCATAAGATTAAAAAAAAGTATGGTGAAATAAATGTTTGATCATGGTGCGAGAGGTATGAGTGACATTGGATGAGCATGGAAGAAAATGCAGCATACTTCAAATGTTATACCTGGGAATGGGAAATGGGGAACAATAAGAAACTGGGGTCAACCTAAAGCATATTTTTTGTGAGAATGAGAAGCATTTGGTGTAAGACTGTAATGAAAGAAGATATGGTTGATGTAGGGAATGGGTACATACCACAAAACATTGTTGACCTAACTGTAGAAAAATACAATGAATTTGAGCATTTTTGGTTTGAATGTTCTTTACTAGAAAAGTAAATGTTAAAAGAAAAGAATATTTCATAAGAAAGGCAATCTTAGGATAATATAAATGATAATGATAAATGCAGAAAGTGTTATGGGAAAGACAACTGAAGAAGAAAATGTACCTTGTATGGAGAAGGGTAGTGGGAATGAGATAGAAACTGATTTACAAACACAAAGTATTACATTGTAATATAAACACAATATTAAGCACTACGAAGTGAAGAATGTATTACATTGTAATATAAACACAATATTAAGCACTACGAAGTGAAGAATGTATTACATTGTAATATAAACACAATATTAAGCACTACGAAGTGAAGAATGTATTACATTGTAATATAAACACAATATTAAGCACTACAAAGTGAAGAATGGGAAGCGGGAGAGTTTAAGCCAGAAGAAGAACAAGAAGAAACTGATATCAAGTCAGTTGGGGCGGGGCGTTACAGAGAAAGAAAAAATAAAAAGTGGAAGTAAGAAAGATGCAAGAAAAGGAAAAAGGTGACTTGGGATATTGTCACTACATGTAAACACCATTCAAATTGATATTAGAGATATGATAGTGACTGAATGGTGTAAACTAATAAGTATGGACTTATATGTTTGTTAGATATGAGATGTGAAGGAAGAAAACAGGCAAATAATGAGGCAGTATGGGAAAAGGTTATATGGTCAGTGGAAACTGATATGTTTTCAGGAATAGGAATTTGTTTTAAAAGTGAAGAGAAAACAATACTGGTTTTGACAGTAGTAGTACCTGGAAGATTAGTGGTATGTGATATAAGGTAAAGGAAAAGATGTGTAAGAATAATTGTAGTTTATGTATACATCAATATGATGGAGAGGACAAAGACATTTGAGGAACTTAAAAACGTTGTCCTTTTCAATTTAAATTGTAGACTGGTATAATGGTTAAGGTGCTTACCTCACAAACACAAGAAACAGTGTTTGATTCTCACATTTGAAGGTAAAATTGGCTAGCCTTAAAATAGCTCATAAGGGCAGATAATCTATAAACCATACATCAGTTATTATGATGATAAGAGTTTAATTGCAATGTACTAAAGAAGATGGGACAATTATGCAAGATTATAAACCAGTAAGAGAAGTTATGAAACACAGAGAAATGAAAATAGGAAAAAATAGAGAATGGACATATAACACGGGGACTTTGAATACTAACTAGATCATGTAGTGTATTTAAAAGATATAAAAGAAACAACATTTGGGGTAGAAATGGCTCAGTTTTCAGATCATAGAGTGGTATGAACTAGCATAGGAGATGAAAAAGAAAAAGGAAAGGAAAGGATAAGAATAAAAAGACTGACGGGAGAGATTGCTAAACAGATAAAATAAAAAGGGAACTTAAGGTTTTGTGGGAAAAGAATATGACAGTGAAAGTACATTATGAAAATGAAACAGATTAGTGGAGTGGAGTGAATACAAAGAAAAATGCAAGAAAATATTTTGATTGTAGAAAGGATAAAACAAAGGGATAACAGAGCGTATAATGAAATCATAAAAAGACATGAAAAAAAAGAAATAGCACAACATGGTAACAGAATAAGAGAAACAGAAAGACCACTATATGAAAAAAATATATAAAAAAGTTAAAAGTGGCTCCTCTACTTTTGATTGAGGTAAAATTCCTCGAGCTTCATTTTCCACACAAAAAAAAAATGTGAAGACACAGAACGTCAAATGCTGTTTTCCATAAGAAATCATTGTCATGTGATTTCTAAGTGTGCACCAGTAATAATTCATTTGTTTTGGGATATTTCTCCCTTCTTTGTGTTTGTGCAATCATGAAGTTTCTATATATAAGTAGAGAGGGTGGGTGCTCCCCACATTGGGAGGTTCAGGTAGCTTGCCCCTCTGCAAAAAAAATGCTTAAAATTAAAATTTTCACCATTCTTTGTTTCAGGCATTATAGTTCAGTATTTTAGATTGCTGGCTTTCTGAAAGTAAGTGATTCATAGTAGAAGCATTAAAAATATGTTGTTTACAAAAAGATTTTTTTAAGTGAAAAAAGAGGACATTTCACCATTTTTGGAAAATATGTAGAAATAAGAGAAGGATAGAATGTATACAGTGTTTGACAAAAAAGACAATATTAGATAAAGGCAGAGAGAAATAATGGAAATTGTGGAAAAGCTTGTAGGCAGAATATATGAAAAGGAAGTAGTACAAGAATAAATTATAAAAAAATCTGAAAATGTTAAGTCTGTAGAAAAGACAATTCCTAATAGAGAAATGGAAGAAATAATGAAAGATAGAACGTAAGAATCAGTATCAGGAATACATACGTAGGAGAAGAGGTGTTGGAATCAAAGGGAGAGGGGTGAAAAAATGTTAATAATAGTAAAAGGAGTAACAGATATGATTTTGAAAAAAAATAAGGATGTAAGATTTATGATGTTATGTGGCAAAGGCATTTGATAAGGTTAGTCATGAAGCAATCTAGAGACATATGAGAGAGAAGAAAAATATTGAATGTTTTAAAATAAAAATGTGCTGCAAAATGTCATGGGTGAAAGTTAAGGTAAAGGATAGATGGAAGAAAAGATAAAAATTAGGAGAGGCATTAAACAAAGATGACCATTAATTATATATCTGTTTGCACTGATAATAAATGCAATAATTTAAACATGTATGTGTGAAATGAAAGAAACAATGGGAGATAAAAAATAAATTATATACCATTTTGTATGATATATGTAGATGATTTAACAATTGTGGCTACAATATGAAATGGATAAGTGAAGTGGTGTTATGATGGAAGGAATTATTAAAGAATGCTTGGTTAGAGTTAAATAATGCAAAAAGTAAAGAGTTTGGTGAAACTAACAAAATAAGTGAAATATACTATACTAGGAAGGACACAACACTATTAGGAAACTATCTGCATATATAGCAAGACTAAAAGATTTTAAGGAATAGTTCTTTAAGGAGATCCAGCAATTTTGGGATATTAATAACAATGGTTAGGTTTCAGATGTGAATCTTTGGGATTCTTTAAAAGCCTATTTATACAGATGGATTGGTGCATTAATGAAAAGAGACTATGTGATAAAGAGTTACTGGAATCCCAGGCTCAAATAGTCAAGTTAAAACTCAGTAAACAAAAAGTAATAAGGATCTGCAAACAGGAATGATAAGGTTAAACACAAAACATGTCTTGAAAATAAAGTACAGTGTTACTCTTTAAATCCTAAAAGTTTACATAAATTAGCCATTAGATTTTAAAATATCACAAATTCTAATCACATTAAAGAGGCTACCAACCAAGGTAGTAATAAAAAGGTACAGGCATATAAAAAATGTTAGACTGCTTTAGGAATTATTATAATAAACTTAATAATTTTAATGGCATTAAGAAACAAATGAAAATATTTAATACCTTTCTAAAAAGTAACTTGCATAAATTAACCCAAGTACAAATAAAGAAAATAGAGAAACTCATTACAATGATAGAGATAAAGGAAGACATTTAAAAGATGAAAGATAATCAAGCCCCTGGTAATGATGGAAGTTCTCCTGAATTATATCAAATATTGCCTCATAAGGCATTAGTTAGTTTATTGTAAGTTTTTAATGTAGTCAAAATGTATCTAACATCCGTCCCTCATGGAAAAATATACTTATTTCTCCTATACATAAACAAGTTAAAGAGTCATCCTTGTGTTCTTTTTACAGACCTATAGTGCTTTTAAACATTGATTATAAAAACCTTATGCATATTTTTGCTAATACAACTAAATATATTCTCCCCTTTTTAATTGATGAAGATTAAACAGGTTTTATACTAAATAGGAATCACGTGATAATGTTAAAAGAATAACTGCATTAATCGATTATGCTAATAATATGAAGAATCAAATTTCAAAAATTAGTTTAGCTCAAAATAAAGCCTTTGATTCTGTTGTTTGGCTTTATTTATCTTCTGTTCTGGAAGCATATAACTTTTTAAGTAACTTCATACAATTTATTAATCACATTTATCAGAATTCGTTTGCCTTCATTAAGTTAGGATCTTTTATTTCTCAGACAGTTAAAATTTGCAAATGTACAAAACAAGGTTGTGTCTTGTCTCTTTTACTATTTTCTTTGGTGGTTGAACATTTTGTTAATTTTATAAGATCAAATTCAGATATAATAGATTTTAAAATAAATGACTCATATTTCTAAAATCCATCTCTTTGCAGATGATATACTCTTAACAACTGATAATATTAACCAGTCTCTGTCTTCTTTAACTAAATCATTAACGTTTTATGCATTTATATTGGGAATTAATTTTAATATAGTAATACAAATATTATTTTAATTACTAAAATGTTAAATGGGTAATTAAAATGGTCAGAAAATTTAACTGGGTTAAAAACAAATGAAACAGTCAGGAATTACTTTGTCACATAACTTCAAAGAAATAGCATTGCTTAATTTTAATAAATATACTGCATTTTGTTAAATTACTAAGGAATAACACTAATTAAAATTATTATATTACCAAATATAGATCTTGTTCAGGCATCTTCCCTTTTCTCTCCTAAAGAACTTATTAATCAGTTTAGTAGTATAACTCTAAAAATTCTTTTGGTTTTCAAACAAATATAGGTTAGCTTTGGGACATGACATGAGAGATTGGAAGAACGGTATAATGGGGTTACCAAAAATATAACAGTATGCTTTATCGTCTGTCTTTAAAATTGTAGCTTTGTGGCTAAATTCTAATTATCAATCTAGATATAAAAAAGACTTCATGAGAGCATATGGTTAAATAACAATAATACTATAACTGGCTAACATATTCAGATCTCAGGGAACAACTTCAAATGGCTGTTAAAGAAATATTTTAAAATATTAATAAACCCATTTTTCATAACATTTAAATGTATTCAGAAACATTTGTTTTAAAGACCCTGGCGTAAAAGCTTGGTTCTTTACACTATTTCCCATAGCTTTCATTGTGGATTGTACTGATGCTCCTAGAATGTTATAACAACTTAAAATGTCAAAAAAATTTTTTTTGGAATCAAATGATAAATGGAACAGAACTTACTTCTGACTTCATAATAGGTAACTATGACATTGATATGAACAACTGACGTATAATGCCATCTAAGTCAGAACATTATTTCTAAAACTGAGTTAATGCTTAATATAATAAAAACCAGGTTCCCACCATTTGTTGATTTTCTAAACAACTCTGAATTAAGAAACAAAACAAGAAAATCTTACTTATCTAAAATACATAAATTAACAAGGAATAGCAGGTTGCATATTAAAGACAACTATCAGGAATATATCACACAAATTAGTCATACGGATTTACCTGAGGATGTCAGAGGTTAATAATTTTATTATCAATGAAAACTAATCTGCCTTATATTAGAGATTAATTTCATGGAAATTTATATACAGAACTTTTGTTATGCCTCATAATATAGAAATTATGCATTAAAAAGATGTTGGAGGTGCAACTCTATTATAAAGGCTGATTGGCAACATATATCTTTAATTGTAAAGTCTTACAACCTTTTTGGGAAGAAATTAATATATTTATGAAAGCATTATGGTCAGAAAAGTTTAATCTCTTTAAAAACTTTAATACTGCAATACCCAGAAGTATTTTAGAATGCAAATTCCTCTTTTCTGGAGCCTGCTAACCATAACTGAAAAAGTTATTACAAAGAATTGAAAAAATAAACGTACTTCCTCATTTATGAAGTATGTAAATATTGTAAACGTCTGTCAGAATGAATTAGTCACTATTAATATTAGAACAAATAAGACTACTTCTGAATATAATCATCTGTTAAAAGTAAGTGTTTATTAGAAAAAAATTGATTTGTGATTCATATGCTTAGTTAACTTCTCTCTTTATATCTCATACCATTCTTAAATAGAAATTATAAATGTTCAAATTAATTTGATGCAGACACTATTGCAAATTGTTCTTTTGATGTTAATATTTTATTGTTAAACTTTAATATTTTTTTTTCAAAAAAGAGTGAAATTTGTAGACTATAAAATGTAATAGAACAGAGGAAAATAATTTGGAAGAAACTAAAAAATGTTATCGTGATGAAGTTTTAATCTTACATTTAACAAAAAAGTATATATTCTGAATATATACATATTAGAGAAATTAGCATATTTGGTGGGGTGTACATGTTTCTAGCTAAAATGGAGAAACATGTTAGAAACATGTTTTCATTTTATTTGGAGAATATGTAAATACTGAATCCAGTGAAAAGAGGGTGATATGCAATGTATTAGAGAAGGAGATTTGAATATAAAAAAATCCTGTAGTGTACTAAATACCTGTGCATTTTTCCCTAGATAATACAGAATGTGAAAGAGAGAGAGAAAGAGAGAGAGAGTTGCAAATTATGTGGAAAATGCTATATACAAGGTATGAATATCTATGGAAATATAAAGGAGGAAAAAAGTGGTAAACAAGAAAATATTGAAGGAAAATAATATGAGAATGCAATAAAATTATGGAAGGTAAAATTTAATGATAGTAAAGAAAACAGAAGATTATGGTATACATTGGAAAGAATTAGTAGAAGATGTAAGAAATGCTATAAAGAATAGAAGGAAAAGTGATGACACTTTTTATGAAGCAGGGGGTTCTTGTGGACAATTTTGTTGGATAACTTTCCAGTCAGAAGTAATATGTATGAAATATCAGATATTAAGAGAGAGAAAATGTGAGGAATGTAATGAACAATATAGAAGAAAACACTGTTTTTTTAGAATGTGAAAAAAGAATAGTTTTGAAGACTTTTTTTTTAATGAAACATAAATGGGAATAATTTTAAAATATATCAATGGATATGATAATATATAGAACATATGAGAAAGGAAAACTGTGAAAATGAAAAGTGGGACATAATATTGTTTATAGAAGGTTAAAGATTATGGGAAAGAAGACATGATGGATTCCTGTTTAATAGAAACAGAAATGATAAAGATATGTTGGATTTAATAGACATGTCTCCTATTAGGCAATATCTATTCAAAACCATAATGCACTAAAACAGCATTAAAACAAAATTAATAAAATAATCAGGTTAGCTACATAAAATAGTACATCTGAAATGTTTTTGCATTGTTCAGTACACTACCACATTAGTCTATATAATCTTGATTTTGAATATATATTGCGTCTCTCAGAAGTGAAACTTAAAGGAGTCTTGTAAACCTTTTAGGTCTTAAAATTGTCTGCATTTATAAAGAATCATGAACATATGTTATTGTACATTCTGATGTAGTTTGCAGATTAATTCATTTTTAAGTAAACAGATTACTAACCAGACTAGTTTCACTCTGTGACTGTGTTTGCTTACACTGTTTAACCTGATTTACACCTTTTATAGATGTGTCACTCCTCATAATAAAATATAGTTACTCCTGCTGGCACAGTATGACTAGGGATATTGTTTATGAAGTATTTGCTGCTGTCATGACATTAAGGCAGAAAAGCAAACTGATGTTAATAGCCTATTCCAGTATGTGATTTTCATGTTTAGTATGAAAGGAAGCAAGTTCAACAGTTAACTGGGAACTATGTTTCAAACGTCATAGACATTCTTATGATGTAGGTTTTTAAACTGAAAATATTAGAGGGAAACTAGTATTGGAAGCTTTATTTTAAATTAAAATCCCCCCAAAACATACTTACCACAGCAAATCACTCAGAGTTCAAATTACTCCTCAAATCTCACCTATCTAATTCTTGACTCTGCTCCTGCCTTACACCTGCATTCTTTATAAGCTTTCTTTCACTACACCTCACTTTTGATCTTTACTCATTCAACCTGATATTAATCTCTCGTTCCTATAGTCTCTCTCTCTCTCTAGATCCCCTATCTACTCCTCTGTGCTTCATCCTTTCTTATATTTCTTTCTGACCTTCTCTACTATATCCTGTTCTAAATTTACATCTCTATTAGTTATACCTTTCTAAACAAAGAAAAATATCTACTTCTAACCATGCTTCTCTTGTATAGTCAACTGTTGTGTCTGTTCTTGAATATCTCTATTTATATCTTGCAATCATTGTATGTACAACTGCTGTATGAGCTTATGTATTGTATAATTTATTTGTACCAATCTTTATTCTGTTTGTGGCTTTTCCCCTGGGCCTCCACTGAAAAAGGGCACATGCCCAGTCAGACTTTCCTGGCCAACATGCATTAAATAAATACATAAAATAATAAAATTAAGCAGCAATGAAGGAAAGAAACAAAAAAAAAAAAAGAAAGAAATAAGAATTAGGTTTGCAAATGTCTCCTTCTACTACATTCCTTTATATTCTGGACCATACAAGTTAATATGTACAGTATAATGAATGCACAATAAAATATACTTTTTTTTATTAACACTGGGGGTGGTCAGTTCTTAACATCTCTCCAAATGAAATGTTATGCAGTTTACAAAACAATCTGGATTCCAAAGATTTACAGCTATGCTGTAACTATAAAACAGAGTGGAGTGCGTGAATATTATATGTTTATCCAATTTAACTCAAAGATTTTAAAGTAGGACATAAAACCTCTTATGTAAAATGTCAGAATTTAGTAAGAAACTGTAGTAATTATGTATTTTTATACAGGAAACTAGAGAAGTATTCACATCAGTTATGCATGAGGAAAAACCCTGTCATATATAAAAGATAACAGGTTTGTTGAGATGTAAGATTTCACAAAATTCTACCTACAATAACAAAATAGGACTTTCAGTGAGTTTTCTCATAAATCAGTGCTAGCATACCAATAGTAGTGAAACAGTACAAAAAAAGAAGTCACCAGAAGGAACCATAGCTATAGCTTGCTTAGTGATCAGATGACCGTAAAAAATGTCATTGTGGGACATGGTCCCAAAGCTCAGTGAAGTGCTACATGACTTAAAATTATTGCTGCATTTTTATTCTTTTTGCTTTTCATACACTGTTTAATGGACTGATATATGCAAATTGGGGATTGCTTACCATATGCATATGTCTACAGCATTCTGAATAACAAATCCTACATTACATACTGTTATATAAACAGCATTATAAAAACATAGTCCTTCCTCTATTAGTAAGGAGTAAAGGTACATGCTTTTCTCTGTGTAAGCCTGGCATCCAACTGGTTTCTGGCCCAGAAGCAATGCTCTGTACACCAAAGGCAGGGTGTTTGTAACTATTTTGACAGTAGTGAAGAGGAGGTAAAAATGATGATGCCTGGAGCAGGTCATACAGCCCAGGGTAGAGGTATAGGGTATGAGGCTTGGATGACAATGGGCAGTGGTCTGTACCTTTGAGAGTTTGTAGTTTGTGTTTGTTTTTCCTAAGAGTTTGGAAGTTTTGTACCTAAGTCATGAAGTCCCACCCAAGTGGCAGTGAAGGGGAGTAAATGATATGGCTTCCAATTTTTCTAGGTACATCATAGTCAGTTTAAGGGAACCACATGATATTAGTATGCATTAACTAAGGTGCAGAACAGACACTGTGAAGTAGGTATAAAGCATGGTTATATATTCATATGAACTGCACTAAGTCTCATGTGGAGTATCTTATCTGACATCATTAAGGTCCCCACTGCTTAAGGAGATTTTATGGGCAGGAACAGATCACCTGGATTGTGTACTATACTGTATGACTGAATCTGTTATGGGCTGTCAGTATATGGAATGTTATGGTAGTCAGTTACATGAAAGACATTTTCCTAGGATGGCATGCAGGAAAAAAAATGTGCAAAAAAACTTCAGGAGGGTAATAAGATTCCTCTATTATGCACCTGTAATGAGGGTTTGCAGAGTGAGAATCCATTGTAGTTGCCTCCCCTCCCCAAGTCATTGATGTCATCAGGAAGATGTTAGGAAGATTATTCTGGAAAGTAAAATAAATGAATTAATGATATAATTTAATAAATAACTGCAAGATGGCAATAGCAACTCAACCAAAAACAATAGTGATTGTAACATCAGATCCTGCAAACATAGCAGCATCTAGTTTAATAATAATAATCATAATAATAATAATAATAATAATTAATGTAGAAAATTAGAAAGTCATCTTGACTGTATTAAATAAATTGCCCACAGAAAAGACTGAAAGGAAAGAGCTGCCCAGATCTGGAGATTAAAAAAGTAAAAGCAAATAAGAAAAAAAAAACATTAAGAATCAGATATTGCTATACCTAAAGCACACAAAAAGCAAGAGCGTTGTAAGGTCAAATACTTCAGATTAAAAAACAAACTGGCTAGCTCAGTGAACCTGATGCTGTAAAGCTTGATTTAGCAAAAACTACACAAAGGTTACAAGAGAAGATTGACCATATACAAGGCAAAGTTAGTCACTGCAGAGAAATAATTTAGAGCAGCTAATGTGTAGAACAAACCTACCAAGGCCACCTATTCTCGAGTAAACACTGAGGCAAGTACTGTCACTGTTTGGCTTCCTGTGCTGAATAGGTAGTTGACATTTTGGTACGCAGAGAAACTTGTGAATCTGTTTGACTTTCCCAAATGATAATAAAAGGAAGGCAGTGTTTTGAATGTAGACTGGAAATTCTGTATGGTATGTTCGGTTTACTATCAAAATGTGGAAAATCAAAATAATTTTCCACCTTTTGATCAAACCAGTTTGATGAAACTGGTAATAACAACTTACCAAAATTTCAGAAATGGTAACACGGAATCGACACTTGCACAATGAACACTGGAAATTCCAATGCTGAAAGTCTGTGTTACCGGTAATGTTTGTGCAGGGGGTAAGACATCCCTGTTTTTTTCTCTGCCAATGAAATTATAACTTGTTACTGACTGTCCATACTTATATCAGATGGAAGTCTTTTAGAATATTTCAGTTGTTTGTCTTTCGGCTTTTTCCCGGTAAGGGGTCGCCACAGCAGAACTCCGGTCCGCTAATGATTGGCAGTAGATTTTTATGAAACGCCGAGGTGCCAGCTCGACGCCCAACCTTCAACGAAGGCATGCCCATTTACGCACGCATGTCTTTCGAACGCTACACAACCATGGGGAGGACATGCAGACTCCACACAGAAGGCACTCCCAAGCCAAGTCGAGAATCGAACGGGAGAACCTCTTGCTGTGAGGTAACAATGCTACCGCCATACCACCGCAGCAACAACCTTTTAAAATACAAATAAGAAAACTTCTAGTAATCCACAAAGATCACTGCAAAAATAAAGCATCAACTATTCTTAAATGGCAGAACTCCATCTAACACTACTCATTGATGGAATCAGAAACTGTTGCATTCACAAGCCCAGCACTTCCTTTCCTACAATCTCATTGTAAGCATGACTAGCATGACAACATCAGATGAGAAAAGTACTGCTGCTCGTAGTAGGAATGCAAGTGACAAAAACACTTTTTATTGCCCTTTTATTTTAGAGAAAATGACAGCATTTTTAATAACAAAAAGAACAAAAACTGGGAGTCCAAGGTGTTGAGAATGCATAGATGATGAAGAAACCATGGAATATCAAAAGGTAATATAAATTTTGCTCATTATCTTTAAGTCAACTCAGTTCTGACTACTTAAATGTTAAAAAATTAATCACTTTTTAACATAATATAAAATTGTCAGCCATGAGATCGGAACCTGCACCTCACAGTTTTTCCCACAAATATAAAGAGTTAACAAAGGGATTACAATGCAGTGCCTTAAAAAAAAAAAAAATATATATATATATATAGATATATATATATATATATATATATATATATATATATATAGATATATATATCTATATACATCTATATATATATATATATATATATATATATATATATATATATAGGTATACTCACTTTCACCAAGTAACCCAAACATCTACCCTCTAAACATAAACTGTAAAAGGTCGACAAAGCAAATGTCAACATGCTATCACTCATGCACAGAGAAAAAACATCAGTGTATGCAATCTTTAGAGTAAACCTAAAAACAAAAACATCATTTTTTCCACTCAGAAAGCCCCACTGCAACCCCTGATAGTATAAATCTGAGAATCCACAATATCGGGGAAAAGGAATATTCATCAACCCTGACAACTGTGCAGTCTTGCATACCTATTGACTATCTGTTTAGCCCACCACATGTGTTCAGTTAAATAGATGTGGACAAAAATAGCTTAGACCAAAAGTAGTCCACATATACACACACACACACACACACACACACACACACACACACACACACACACATATATATATATATGGTGCTGCGGTAGCGTTGTCGCCTCACAGTAAGACGCTGTCCGGTTCGATTTTCAGCTAGAAAGTCTTCTGCGTGGAGACATGCATGAATGGGCGTACCTTCATTGAAGGTTGTGCATCAGGGCTGGCAACTCAGTGTGTAAAAATCAGCTGCCAATCATTAGCGGACCGGAGTTCCACTGTGGTGACCCCTAACCGGGAAAAGCCGAAAGACACAACAACAACAACATAGATAGATAGATAGATGTGTGTGTGTGTGTGTGTGTGTGTGTGTGTGTGTGTGTGTGTGTGTGTGTGTGTGTGTGTGTGTGTGTGTGTGTGTGTGTGTGTGTCTATGTATGCATGTGTGGATTACCATACATCAAATACACCCAACAAAGACATGCTAAAAGTCAAAGAAATAGCATCAAAAGTGCCCACATTGACATTCATCTATGCATACACCAAGAAACAGCCTTGACACATGCAAAATTTAACTTTTCAAAAACTAATAAAAACATTATATTTTGCAGGGGCAAGCTGCCCTGCACCCTCCTCACCCCATGATAATTACATAATACTAACTCTGAGCTTGCACAAACACGGGGTAAGAGCATATTTCCTAACTCTGGGAATTGTTCGATCTCAGAAACTTGTTGACCAGCTGTTTAGTTGATCATAAACTGGCAATTAAACAGCTGTCGCCCATAAGCATTGAACCCATCTATATATATATATATATATATATATATATATATATATATATATATATATATATATATCCCACCCAACATGTATGGCAAAGGCAGGCATTCTGATGTTTTCCATCTTTTCTTCTCACACTTTTACATTATGAGGTCATTTTGCACTTTCATGAACTTTAATGACTATTCCCACTGACATAGAAATACAAATGTGTTTTCTATTTTTTTTTCCAAATTGCATTCAGTTAAAATCTGTTCACTGGATCCACATGAATCCTCACAAAGTGGATAGTAAAATAAATATTACATAAGTATTAGCATAACTCATATTACAAGAGGCTAATCTAACTAGCAGATTATTAGGAAGCTGAGATGTGACTTTGACACCTTTTTAAGGTGTGTATTCCTCATGCCTGTACCATTTCAGGTCCTGGTCTAGTGATATACCTAAATCATGGTTTTCTTCCTTCCTATTGATTGCAGGTTTTCATGACCCCCACAAACACCACCACCAATTATTTATATGATCAAACGTTCCTTATGCAAAATACAGTAAGCAAGAACCAGGGTCCCAGAAGCAGTAGACTGCAGAAAAGGATATTTTTATTATTATCCTACCTACAATTCCAAGGCACCGATGTTGACTTCCTGTATCTCAGATTACCGCAATCATATTTGGTCCCCCAACTGACATGTCTGCCTGCATCTAAATTTAACAAGTGAGCTTCTCCAACTGATTACCCACTCTCTTCCTCTCAAAAAATAGAACAGCGGGCCCTGCCCATTAATTCTTTTCTCAGCTAGCCTGAATCAGTGATAAGTAAAGCAAGAGGCTACATCAGTTCTGTAGATGTTAGAGGATGAAACTCATAACAGGTTAGCCAAGGGTTTAGTACATATTCTAATTCCATATGGAATTGCTTCAGTTATGAGTGGAACATGACAAAGCTGCACTTGATAAACTAATCTTTTTTTGAGCTGTGAATATATCTGAACTGGGTTACTTGCAAAACAATAAGGACCACATTTTCTGAGAATTGAAAAATGCATATCTTTGTCCTGTGGTGCTACAAGTGAAACGTTTGACAGAAATGGGCAAAGAAAGAGGATCAAAGTAGTTTTATATATAAAACACTCACTCATGAGCTATAGTAACACTGCATTTCTAAACCAGTAGTGAAAGTTATTCAAGGACATGGAAGAGCAAAATGACCTCATAATGTGAAACTGTAAGAAGAAAAGATGTTCTTGCCATGTTGTTACGGGTAAAAGAAATTAAATTATAAAATAATGTTAACCACAACTGTTTAGGAACATTTGTATTGTGCAGAAGAGTAATACAATCATCACAAAGACTTTTATTTTTTACGTTTCTGACTGCAGCTGTTTGCTAGAGAAACGAGATACACCAAGCATGCACCTTTGGGATCTTGTGGTGGGTGTGATCAGGAAGCTTTTTCTAGAATTCAGGTTAATTGCTGTTATAGTTTGTACAGGAAATATCTTTTGAGTGAATTCTCTGAGGACACCTGCCGGTTTGACCTCAATTGAACGGAAATTATGACATCTCTGTAGAACGATAAAAAATTGAGAGTATTCAGAAGCCTGTGGAGAAAATGACCCAACACAGCATGGCTTCTTACCAAGAAGCTCATGCCAAACAAATCTGATAGGATTATATCCCACACAGTTCTTTCCATTATGTTTCCAAACTAGAAAATGTTCTCTTATTTTAGAAAACAAATATCACTTCATAACAACATTTAATTTATCCAGTATGATTCATGGCTACAAAGGAAAGAGGCATAGATGATTACAAAATTAAATACTTTGGCCCCAGAAGGCTGTAACAAAGAATTTGTTTAGTTTAAGCCTTTTGGGTGTTTCCAAGTGTCTGAACCAGGGGCTTTGTGGTACATTGCAGTTAAGTATTATAAAAAAAAAAAAATAGGGGTTCACACCCAGCAAAACTTTTTTCTGAGGATGGAACCTATGTAATTAATCAGGATGGAACCTATGTAATTAATCAATTAAACAGAACTTTAAAAGCTCTTCTAATAGGCAGACATCACAAGAAGGCTAATTTGAGCAAAGGTAACAGAAGCTGTAAGATCTACACAACCTTTTATTCAATTATATTGTTAAGTATTTTTATTTGTCTTTATGTCTGTATGTATTTGTGTATTTATTTTAGTCCGTTAACCTGGATACAGCACCGATCCCAAAGACTCTTTTCATGCTAAATCAGAGAAAGTACAATAGATGCATGCATGCATAGTGTTGAAGAGTGAAATATGCTTTACAAGCAAGCAAGTAGCATTATAACTAAAATATCTCTATAAGTAAAAGACTGCAACTAAAAAAATACAGCTATAAGAATTTAAACAGTAAAACAAGTTACAATAACCCGTTCAAAATGCAGCATACACAGTAAATATTCAATATATACAAGCAATACAATAAGGTGAATGGGGAAGGAAAGCTAGAAGGGGGGGATTAAGGAAGAGTGGATGGACGGTGGGAACAATGAAAAGGAGGTGGGTATGGAGGAAAACATTCATGGAAAATGAGAGTCTAGCGTCGAGATGAAGAGGAATAGATTTCGGTTATACTGCCTATTGTATTGCACTTACAAGAAGAGTCACAATTCAAATATGTTTTAAATTGGCTATGAAAGTCTTGGTAGGAAGGGAGTGATCATATCTTTAGTTGGAGGGATTCCCAAATGTGAAGTGCTAGTGTTGAGAAACTGTGCTCAGAAGTGTGGTATATATTCATTGTAAGTAAGGTGGGGTTTGTGGGACTGTAACTGAGTTCATGCAGATAAAAGAGACATTTCTAGTGGGGTGCTAAAGGGGGTTGTACTGCAGTTGGTCCTTTACAATGCATTTATAGGTGACCTAGCAGAAGAAAAAAAAAGGGTACTGTTGATGTCACAAAGTTATACAATAGATTGAGAAGAAACTAAACAAAACTGGAATAGTTAATTAAAACAAGTCACCTTAAACTGAATGCAGTATAATGCTTCTGAGGAACAAAAACAGAAGAGGATATAAGTGGAGAGGAAGTGGTACCAACAGCCATAGCCGGCGTTAAGCACCCATGAGGCTCACATCAGTGAGGGCTCTCTTGATGACTTCCTGCTGGAGAGGGCCCAAAGGAAATCAACGGTGGTGTTATGTGGAAGAGGGGAATGCATGGGTGCATATTGTCTATGGAAGGCGTCTTCATTTTTTTTGCGTATACAAAACAGTGTATGAAGTAGAGTAGATGTTAGCAAAACTGCAGTCTTTCAGATCCACTTTGTTCAAAAAAGGATCAGATTCTTTTTTTTTTTACCCATTTTTCCTTACTTTTTTCCCCCAGCCTGACATCTGAAGATAGCTAGAGATGCCATCCCGTCTGTTTGCAGTATTTGTTTAACTTTTTAATGTCTCTTCAAGGAATACTGCTTACAAATGTCAGTGATTTTTTTTTCATATTTTGCCCTGTCCATTGAAAAAGTTTTGATTTTCTGGTAAGTCATTGAGGAATGCATTTAGTCAGTAATGCCAGACATGAACGTTTCATGATTTGTTATTGTTCATAAAATGTATGTTGATATAAAACCTGTTTTATTAACTTTTAGGTATCTTAAACTAATATTTAAAAATAGTCCCTGATTTAGGGATCTTGGCTTCCCAATACATTTGGCTTTTCCCAGAATTTCTAAGTAAAGAATTTGGGAGGACTAGATCCGCATTCTGAGGAATAAAAAAAATCAGTGTTTCATGTAGTTTCTCATGGAAAGGGGCTGCCACATATTCATTTTTAAGGATTTTTTAAAATATCCATTGTAATACTGAATCATATCTTTTTATTAAAAGATCTTGGTATGTATGAAGGTGTAGTTTTAACCAGGGGCTGACAATTATTTGAAGACATTACTGAATGGCCCACGTGTATATGTACTACTTAACATCAAAACAGCAAATATCAATCTCCAGGATTCAATAAAGTCAGTGTAGACTCCATGCAAAGTCTACACAGAATGTATCCATGTACATGGCCATTGATTCCCCCTCAGCAGTGCACCATACATATTAATTATGGTGTGTGCCTAAGGGAGGTCACAGCAACATGGATACTGAATCCGTGTAAGTCTGATGGCACAGCCACACACCTTTTGGCCAGTCCACCTTGGCCAAAAGATGTACAAGACATTTTATGTCATTAAATTAATTTAATTTTTTTTATATCTATGTGCTTGTTTGCGCAGTGTGGCGCATTGCTTAGCTATGCTTAGCTTTATGCACATATACATCTGACATCCACTAGATATCTAAAGATAGAAACCGGATGCATTCCATGTTAATAAATTATTTATTTATTTATTATTTTTTTTGTGCTTGTTTGTGCGATGCGATGCATTGCTTAGCTAGGCATAGTGCTGGGTACTTAAGCATTAGACATCCACTAGACATTTAAAAATAGAAACCGAATGCATTCAGTATTAATATTTTTTTTACATGTGCTTGTTTGCACAATGCAGCACATTGCTTAGCTAGGTTTAGCAAGTCATACTTAAGCAGTAGATATCCACTAGACAGCTAAAAATAGAAACTGGATGTAATCAATTGTTGTATTTCTGCCATGCTTAGCAACGTGCAAACCTGCGCATCAAAGCTGTGCTATGCTTACAGCCACCTTTGCGGTATATTTGAAGATATTCCAGTCCCCTTCACTATCCCAGTTGCCAGATAAGTTGAGTCATGATCTACAGTGCAGTTGGTCCCAGGTTTGAGCCTTGTCTAGTAATGCTTTTTACATATAGTGCTGTGATACTGTGTCAGGTGATTGAAACATCAGTTGACTTTAAATTAAATAATTGTTACATTTTAAAAACTGTTAGAAAAGCTGCGTGCTGTTAAGCTTCACTTAAACATGGATTTTGCGAGTTTGCATGATGTTAAGCGACATGGCGCTTTTTTGAAAGTTACAATATGACATGCAAGGGCAGGAATGCAGCCTATATAAAGGCCAATAGGCAGGAATTTCACATCATTCCTTGGAGCCTGACCTTGACTGTGGGTATGGCCGCTGGAGTTGAAGAGGGAATGCGTTTTAGGATGCAAAAGCGGGGTGTGCAGGAGTCCAAGGTTTTTATTGGACTCCTGGTAGAGCGATATGGACCCCGGCTGCTGCAGGTCAACTACGAAGGCTCAGAGTGCAAGTCTGAGGCCCAAGATCATTTGGCCAAGGACCTAACCAGTGCTACTGATATCCTCCACACTGGTAAGCAGTGTCATAACCACTATAATGACCTGAAATATAAGAAGATGGGAACCTTGAACACCTGGGTCCAAGAAGCTAGGGATGGGTGCACCCCACAGATATGTAAGTATGTTTTCCAGTAATTTATAAATATACAGGCTGAATGTGTGCAAAACTGGTACTCATAATGGTTTGCATTTCTTACCACAGCTGCAGAAGAGAGGGATCACAATGTACAGAACCATGCTGGGCGTTTGGCCAGGATGAGGCAAGCATGTTGTAAGTAAGAAAATCATCAAAGTAATAACTTAATAATACATTAAAGTAAATACAGATTTTGCACTCCTAACAGTCAGGTATGAAATGCCTGAGACATCCTGCATCTTTATTAATGTGTCAGTGCATATCTGAAATAGTAAAGCAAGTTAAAGCAAGTCAGCATGCAGTACTGTGTAGTATAACTTCCAACGATCAGTTAATGTCATCATTTACCCAGATTAAGAGTCACTGTTCTGGTCTGCTAGCTGTCTGAAAGATGCTGTAGATTGCACTCAATAAATGAATAAGGTATATGGGTAAGTTAACAGAAGTCCTAGAAGCTATCCATGTGTGTAAATCCCATATTGAAGCAACATTAATAAATAAAGTTTAAAAGGAAATGGTACTTTGATAAGTAATGTTTTCAAATAAAGTGTTCAGTATTCCTGTATCCACAGCTAGTGTGTTCTAATCCGACACCAGTCAACTGTTACATGTGAAGTATTAAATAATACACCAAAGAATGTCAGAAATAAATGTAGTGCAATACCCAGATTAAGCGTCAAGCTTGGGTTCTGCTCATTCTGACTGAAATATGCTCTAGATTGCACTCAGTAAATGAACAGGGTATATGGGTAAGTTAACAGAAATACTAGACAGCTATCCATGTGTCTAACTGCCAGATTTGAAGCAACATTTTCAATAAAGTTTAAAAGGAGATGGTGCTATGATAAGTAATGCTTTCTAGTAAACTGTTCAGTATTCCTGTATTACTGCATATGTGTTCTAATCCGACACCAGTCAACTGTTACATATGAAATACTAAATAATGCAATAACAAATGTCAGAAATAAATGTCGTGCAATACCCAAATTAAGGATCAAGCTTGTGTTCTGCTCAGTTTGTCAGAAATATGCTGTAGATTGCACTCAGTAAATGAACAGGGTATACGGGTAAGTTAACAGAAGTCCTAGACAGCCATGCATACATGTAAATGTCAGATATGAAGCAACATTATGCAATAAAGTATAAAAGGTGATGGTGCTTTGATAATTACTTTTTTCAAATAAAGTGGTCAGTGTCCCTGTAGTCACTGCTTGTGGGTTCTAATCCCATGGCAGCCAACTGAGAAATGACCAGCTGTCTAGTGTAATTAGTGTACACAAACATACCTCTCAATTGTCACAACTTTTGCAGAATGTAATGACTACTGGTTCATATATCTGGTCATTTGATCTGCAGATATATGACATTACTTGGAATGCAATTTAATGGGAAATCTGTTATCAGAACACCTTGCTACTAATGTATGAGCACCCTACATAAAAATGTTTCCTATTGATGTGCCTTTGTTTGATCATTTTGTATGGCTTGGCCCATAATGTCCCATGCTAACAGGTTGAGAGCTATGTATATGCAACATCATCTGTACAATATAAGTAGTCAGTATTCTCACAAGTGAAATCTAACATATCTAAAAATATGTAGTAGTAGTTTGTGTAGTTATATTATCTGTGAAGTTACTAATGTTCTTTTTCCTCTCTCACCTCACCCTTCTCTTCTTTTATTTATTAATTATACTTATTATTATAGTTTGATATTAATATATTATTTGCAATTACCCCTTATGGTGGCCTTATGTATAATTTAATATTGCTTTGCTATTAAAAAAACTTTCATTTACATTATTTATTGTTCTTTTCCTCATTATATTCTTTTCAATTTCTTCCGTTATTCATTATTTTTCTCTTATGTTATTAATTATATTTGTTTGGTTATGTTTATTTTACCTTATGTTTATATTTAATTTACCACACTGAGACAAGGTATGCCAGTTCCAGATGATCCACCTACTTTAGCTCCCTCAGCTGCGGCACCAGGGCCCAGCACATCTGGGCTGCAGCCTGGTTGTGACCCTCTGCTGCCCCTGCACTACCTGCTCCATCAGGTAGTTCCACACCACAGGCTGGGAATGGTCCCCCTTCTAGGAGTGGAGGTGGAGTGGTGCTTTTGTCACCCACGACAAACTGCCAGGCATGGTGCATGGGCTGCTGTGCCAAACTGTTGGTGCAAGCCTATGTCAGATGGAGAGCATGCTGTCCATCCTGGTGTGGCAGTCTGGCCCCAGGCACCAGTGTCGACCACTGCCTCCACAGGAGCAGTGATGGTTCAGTACTGACAGTCCCATAAGTGAGGACTTGAGTCACACTGCTACCGTGTCTGATGTCCATGGGACTGGGATTCTACAACACCCTCCCCAACTAAGGTGTTCACCCCCCTCTTGTGTCACACACCAACCCTGTCTGCTGTCTTGTCTGTCTTGTCTGTCTGCAAAAGCTTCCTCACCTTCCCAACTTACCTGTCCCACACATACCTATGTCCCTTCCCCAACATTACACATCCCATACATAGCTCTCCATTTCGTATATGTGTCTACTGGACACACTTAATTTGGTCCAGTTGGCTTGACAACGTACTTATGTTTTCCTCACCCCTCTCTCAGCTAAAAAATCTTTAAAAGTGCACAGTTGTTGCCATACAAGAAATGGATAGCTATGGTTCTTTCTTACACTCTTCCTGCACATACATACCTGCCTTTCACTAAGTTTTTCCCCTGGCTTGCACCCCATTTCACCACTGCCCTATTTCCCCATTTTCTTTTCTTTAAAGAATTTTTGCGTGATTCACAGCATTGCTAAGCTAAGCTAAGCTAAATGGTGGTATATTCATATATGTTTTTGAAAAAATAGTAATCACGTTCAAAAATTACACTTGCACCCTATTTTGAACCCAGGACCATTGCACCTGCAGAAAACAGTGTATCAACCCACCAAGCCACACCACTGTAAATTAACACAGGTGTTTTAAGCAAAACATAGTAATTGTTAAGTTCTCATTATTAAGCGTGTTTAAGCCATGCTGTGCATTGAGCCAAACTGTGCAAATCAGCTATGAGATTAATAGAAAAATAGGAGTGTAGCTGGGACTCTGGTAGAAAAATACATCACTATAAAGCCATACACATAAGAACAGATGTAAGTGAGGTATCTAATAGCAGGTAACTGTGCAATTATATTTACACATGTGAAAATACACCTGCTACATGAGTAATGGAAAATAGGAGTGTTAAGTGCGGCTCTGGTAGAGAAATACATCACTATAAAGCCATGCACATAATAATATATGTTAGTGAGGTATGTAACAGCAGGCATGTGTGCAATTATATGTACAACATGTAAAATACACCTGCTACAACAGTGACTCAGTAGTTCAATCTGCTAAATGCTGTGAAAACTATTTTTGGTCCACATGGTCCTGGGCTCAAATACAACCATGTCTAGCATTTAAAATACATGGACGTGTACATCAGCAGTATAAAGTCTTATATGTATGACTGTCTCATCACCTATTTATTCACCCAAAGCAGTACCGTTTGAATCCCTGCTTCTAAATAATGGCAGTCAAAGGCCTACAAATAGGACCACATTTTAAATATTCCTATTACGGGTCTATATCATATATTCGAAATTCCAAAATGTCGAACACCATATGTTCATACTTGGAATTTCGAATACTGAAAACATCAAACGCTCAGAATAGTGAATTTTCTCCCAGGGAAAAAACTTGCTGTTCCGAGAAACATACACACAACACAAGCACACCAAAATAAATAAACCACACACATACAGTTAACAAAACCCAACCCCACACTAAACCATACATACATTACTAACTATCCACTTACCTTAACCTGCACCCTAACCCTAAGGTCCATAACTCTCGCACAACAATGAAGGAAATAGCGGAGCCACGGAACGGCCCACCGAAATCTTGCCCTAGGTAAGATTTTGATGTACCGGGGCTTCGCTATTTTCACCATTCGATATTTAAGGTTTGATGTTTTCACATTCGGCATTTTCCCTCTTTGGAATTTTGATATAGACCCCCTATTACACCACTAGAAATTGCATAGAATGTCAGGTCATGCATCAGTTTGAATTCCCAGAGGATTTTGTACTTCAAATGAGGCTCAGTCATAGCAGTCTGCAGCCCACAATGATTTGCTAGTGATATTACAGACAACCGCAGTAGCATAAGTAACATACTTATATGGAGTTTGTGCTAGAAATAACAGTTGCCAGCACACACATTCCAGATGACTGCCATGACATAAAACATGACTTGGCCATTATCAGACTGGTTGATATAATGGTTAATGTACCCCCTACCTTGTAGGGATTACCTTACCTAGGATGCAACAAGCATGTTTCCCTTTATTCTGTTAATGATACCTTTGGCTAACATACTTACCTTAAAGACATACCTTACTTTCCAGTAGGATGGGTTCCCTCAATCAGCCGCTGGCTGTAGAGCAAGACTGCCACAGGTCACACAGTTACTGGTAAGTGTTGTTGCCCTGCACATTCTGCAGCCTCTCTAACTATGCTTATTGCCTGCTGCAACAGCTTCAGCCTGTATCACACACATCTGTATGTAGCAGTGGAAATGGTTACACCTACAGCCACGACATATGGGGTGATGGATGCCTGGGAGCTGTCCTGTGTTGCAAGGTTGACCAGGAATTCTTCAGTGGCTGACAGAAGTTGTTCTGCTGCAGGCCCACCACCAGTGACCTGATGATCCCTTGCCCCGTCTGCTGCATGTCAGTGTGCCACCCTGTGCAAGTGATGATACCTGTGCCATATCCTTCTCATCTCTCTCATGGATGCCGGGAAATAAAGCTATGTGTCTGATGCACAGGGCGACTATCTACATTAATATTAATTTGTTTCATCCGATGTTGTTTTGACATGCTACTTGTACTGTTCATTTTCAGAATTTGTACATTGGCATTTATAATGACTATACCATAATAGTGTGTGTATGTTATGATGGATGCTGTTGTAATGGCTGTGTAGTCACACAATGACAGATGTCACATGGAAATGTTCATGTTTCACTTTCAGGATTGTGTAGGACACACCTATGAGTGCACATCTACAATCGACCCATCAACATCAGAGCACAGAATTTTGACTGTCAGCACTCAAGACAAATGTCGTCAGAAAGTTAACACAGTATAGGTTCCGAGGTTCATATGTTTTTAATATGCTAACGAACACTAGGGGTCTTGTAAGCTTAGCCATGCTTCCCTAAACACTGCTATGGTATGATACCATTGATAAGTGCAAGCAGGATTTTGGGAGCTGAAACATCTACAAGCCTGGGTATGGGAGTTGAACCATCCACAGTTTCCCTGTGTCCATTGCAGACATTGGTCCATGAGCAGGTATGATTGTTCTGTTCCCCATCCAGTTCTGTAACTTGCACTTGATTTGTTTTAGGGCAGAAATGTGCTTCACATGGATGTGGCGCCTGTTCCATATAGGGTGTAGTCTCTGAGTTACATACCTGTCTCTTCAGCATGTCCTATATATACCACTGTCAGGACGTAGGTCTGTAGAACAGATATTCTGGTGCTACTTGTTTCATGGATATGCAAGAGCTCCACAGTGGGGTCTGACACCACCCTGTATGGCATGCATACACCACACCGCCAAAGTATGCAGGAGACAGACTACATGGAGAGAGCCTTTATGTGATCTGCATAGGACATGTTATGTGCACCATGTAGTGCTTTAGTGAGGAACCTTTGTGGACGTTACAGTTGGCAGATATGCCTGGCTAGTTACATACCAAAGATGTCATTGCACCAATGATAGGTCTGTTGAATGCCGATTACAGTGGAACAATGGCTTCCTTGGATTTTACATGCCATACCTTTGTTTATAGGTTGTGCAGCATAGAATGATATCCACAATATTGCAGACATGTGACAGTCAAAGGGTAGATCACTATCACTATCTGTGTCCATAAGTCACTGACTATGGTCAACTGTTTGAGGTCTGCTGGCAATATGATAGTTACCAGGGGTCGATGACTCCCCAAAGGACAGTATTGTGCATTTATTGGTATTTAGTGTTAGCCAATGGCTCTGACAACAACTGTATGTCTGTGTCAGCTGTCAGTGTGGGATTCAATGACAGCTCCTCATTTACATGAGTCACCGATGACTAGAATGTTGGATTGTATATTGGTTTGACTTATGGGCTTATAGGTTGTTCCTTCATGACATGTTGCTCTATGTGTTGATATGTATGTTGTTTTCACAGATTATGTGTTATCTGGACTTTCTCTATGAGGTGTTTGTGTTTTATGTAGGTTACATGTCAGTGCCTCAGCTCATGTCTGTTTTGGATGTTGTGTGATGGCTGTGTCGTGTGTACCACTGACTACCTTATTGTCATTAGGTGTACTTTCATGTGAGAGCTTTACCTCCAGTGACATTGTGTATATACATCTCTCACATACCATATCAGTTTGTTTGATAATGAAGTGGTTATTGGTAAACATGGGGCAATTTCTACATTGCCTCAGGATGCTTATATCCAACAGGGTGGTAAAGGTCACAGTGGGAATCCTCATATCCATGGCAACAGATCATTTTATTATTGATTACACAGTTGTATTGAGTATATCACACAAGTATCTTTCCCACAAATATGGGGACAATGCTTGACAGTGCATACTGGTTGTCCTGTGTGCAACTCGGTATTGAGGTTAATGCCATCATGGTTTCTGAGAAAAATGTCACCCAAGGTGTCTGGTTCTGCATAGAACACTGCTAAACATTGGAGGGGAAAGTAATACATATATCCTGTAAAGGTAAGGATGGCGTATTTAGGCAGTTATTCTGAAGTTACACACTAATCAAACAGTGCATACTGGGAAGGAACAATTACCTTATGAAGAATGCTGCAAAGAGGGGAGTCACCTGAATTGTTGCTGCCTGGCTACTATTACAGCTGGTCTCAGCACAGCCTCACTGTGGTGGGATTCAAAGCTCCTATTCTTTTCTCTGACCAGAAGCAAAACATTAGCACCAAGCTCAAGATATGATGCAGCCCACAGCTTGTGTGTTGATCCACACACTTGTCACACATGATGCAAGGCTCTGTAGGCTTGTTGTAGCCTTTTCCAGGTAGATGACCTAACTAACAACCAGACCAATCATTCTTTTGTTTGCGTGTATTACGCCTTGGTTTCAAGGCTCATAGCATTTGACTAGGGTACTGACCTTATGGTGATTAGGAGCACAGCTGCTGCAATACAAAATAAGGTTAAGTCTCAGGTGACATAGATGTCCAAGGTTGCTTCATCGAGCTCCACAGAGGCAGTGATATATGTAAGGTGACAGTTTTAAAGCAATTCATGCAGCCTGGCCTTGGTGCTGATCTGCATGACATGGATGTGAGGCCTGCTACAGACGGGTGGCCACCTTTGGGCAATGACTCTGTCCCTCCCACATGTCCTAGGTATGTCATACTGTACATTTATGTTCCCAGAATACTAAACTATGTTCCCACAACATTACACACAATATACATTTGCTGTCTGGTAGTTTGACAGACACTGTAGACTTGCAAGGCTAAAGTAATGACAGTAAAGTTGGACAAGTTTTCTGTGCATACACGGACATGCACATCTTCACTGCAAAGAGTGCCTACAGAGAGTGTGTTTGAGGGTATGAACCCTAAGAGTGTAGCAGCATGAACCTTACTTTGCTGGAGTTGTACATTGTCACATTAGTAAGTACTGCATGCTTTTGTGACCATGCTTAATAACAGGATTATGGTTCATTCTAGTGCCACAAGCCTGGCAAAACAGTGTACTCAGTCTACTATGCTATCCCACACTGTCAGGTACTGTTTTACCTTAGAATAACACCATAAAGGTAATAACATGTTACATGTAGGCATCTGTCAGGCCACTGCCTAACCATTGCCTGTTGTGATGTATACACAAGCAGTAATCTATTGCTAATGGCATTATCTCTGACTGTTGCAGAGATGTGAGCAGCATTCCCAAACCTCTAATCCTATTCCACATAAACACAAGGTGTGTGAGATGCATGTACATTAAAAGCCTTGTATCCATGCTCTCTCACACACCTGACAGTACATATGACAAAGAGTGGGGTGCCAACATGCCCACTTCACCTCTAACTCCACCCAAACCCACATCACACATGCCTAAATATGTGGAGGTCCGTACCTGAAACATACCTAATCACCAGACACATCACAAGCAGAAACACAAGCACGCTACAAATAATACTGTCTTTGCAGAACACAGTACACATAATAGCTAATGCATCACTATCTCACTGGTCAAGCCCTTACCACAAAACACAAATTCAAACATATTAGTTATAGGTAATAACATCGTGAGTCACACTGATGTCCCCTCACCAGGCTAGATAAGGTAAAGGTCACGGTCAGCTGTCTGCAATGTGCCAGGATATGGCATATCACACATACAGTCAAATTTGTCAACAACAGGCACTGTTATGACTGCATCATAGTTCCTGCTGTTATGTAAGACTTGAAATGTACCTCTCTGGTCTATGTGATGACAGACATGACTCAGCTCTTGCACTATAGGTCTCAGGCAGGTATACCCTTGGCCGTCAGCTGCATTTTACCATCAGCTAGGATGATGCCGCGATATAAACAGAAGATGATTGACTTCAATAATAGGTTTAGCATCTGGTGTCAGTCTAAGGGGATCCACTATCTGTCAGCCTGGGATAACATGCTCAACAGACCTCAATGCTTTGCCACAGATGGTCTTAATCTTTCACCCCTGGGATTTTGGATACTGGCCAAGGCTATTGCCACCCCATAGTGCCCTTTTTAGGTGGTATCTCAAGAACAAAATTTCCAATGTAAACACCCCATGTACAAACAACCTTATGGTTATGCTGCTAAACACTAGGATTGTCAGCAGGAAACAGCACTCACTGGAAGCTGTCCTCATCTTGGAACAAGCAGGCCTTTGTGCCATCACAGACACCTGGTTCAAGGCTGTGGAAAGCACCACAGCCATATCAGGCTACACCTCCTTCCACACGTGCAGACCTCAAACTGAAGGCATGCAAACTAATGTTGACAGTGTATAAATATTCATTAATGATACATACACACCCACACTGGTTACACAGTATAATTCCATGGATACACTTCAGATGCTATTGACTGTTCGTGGGGCAGCTATTCAAGTGATTGCCAGCTACAGGAGCCCCTCCATGAATCAGTAGACCCACTCTGTTTATTTGGATCTATGTGAGTCTATCAAGATATATCTGGACACCATGATTTGGGATGACTTTTACTACCTATCGACTGTGTAGATTAGTTGCGTTCAAACTCACTTGCCTAAAGGCTACTCAACTTCATTATCTCCAATGCCCTGGACCAGCTGGTTGACATCCCTACAAGGGGAGATAACATACTTGATTGGGTGCTTACCCCCTATGGGATGGTATAAATAGCTTCACTGCACCTCCTGCATCAGATGTAACTAGCAACTATGCCGAGCTCTACACCAATGCTTTATACAAACACCTGTATGACTACATTGACTCAGCTGTACCTGACATGAGCACAACAAGCTCCGCATGGTGAAGCAAACCTGTCTGGTGAACAACTGCCATTAACAGGTATTATAATAATAGGAAGACACTGCTGTCTAAGGGTAGGAGGGAGGGAGCCCCCCCCCCCAAACTGGAAACACTGCCTCCTCAGCTTAAACTAGCAAATAATTGTTGTTGGGAAGTCCTCCAAAACAAAGTATGGGTCCAAATTAGCCTCCTCCACAAACTAGAAGGCATTCTATAGTTACATCAGTAACCCAAAAGGAAAGGCCCACATGTGTGCCAAACTCATGGTTCATGATACCTCATATACATAGCCTATCAACATAGCTAACATGTTAGCTGACAGGTTCTATGAAACCATCACTCCCCTCTCCCCACTACACATACCCCATGATATCCTTATCACCTGTCCCCTACCTTGTGTCTCTAAAGAGCAGGTCAAAAATGGCCTCTCTATGGACAAAAGCACAGCATCTATGGGACCTGATAACATCACAGGCTGATCCTACATGGGCTCCAACATGGAGTACTAAAACCATTGGGAACGTTTTGCAATCATAGTGTAACCACTGGCTTTGTTCCCAGCTAAATAGAAACAGCCATCATTATCCACTTGCACAGAAGTGGTATGTCCACTGACCCCAGAAATTATATACCTACTATCCTGACTAGCCGTATCTGCAAGGCCATTGGGCAAATTATCACAAATATTAGTAACAAAGATATAATTAATCTCCACACAGCTGACCCTACACAATTTGCAATTGTCAAAGGGAGATTATGCCTGTTAAATCTGGTGGATGTCTTTGAGACAATCACTTAGGACCTGAATAAGGGGAAATCTGTGCATACAGCCTACCTGGACTTAGCCAAAGCATTTGACACTATCTCCCACTCAGCCATCACTGATAAACATACCCAACTAGGCATCAACCCTTATATCATCAGAGGGGTCATTCACTGCCTCAGTGATAGAGGTCATATAGTCAAAATAGTGGACTCCATCTCCAGTAATTGAGATCTAACCAGTGGTGTTCCAGGGTTCAGTCATGGGTCCTGTACTGTTTGGAATCCATTTCTCCAAAGTACAAGCACAAGGTAAATGTCTGTGGCTGACAAGGTTTGCTGATGCCTGCAAACTGGGAGTGGTCTTAGAATATCCAAAGTATGTCAACATCCTACAAGAGGGTCTCACTTGAACAAATGATTGTTGACAAAGTCATGGCCTTAAAAGCAATGCAAATCTATGTATTATCATTGCTTTTGGTAACAGTGATGTTCCTGCTAAGTACCACATCAGTAGCAACACCTGACATACATAGGGCAGTGCAGTGGTGCAGCAGTTAATGTTGTTGCCTCACATCAAGAGGTTCTCTGGGTCGATTCTCAGCTGGGGAGCCTTCTGTGTGGAGTTTGCATGTTCTCCCTGCATTCGCGTGGGTTTCCCTTGGGTACTCCGGTTTCCACCCTAACATAGCATGTGAGCTGGAGTGACATTAGAACCCCTATTTATCTAGATAGTTTTACATACTACAGATCACAGTACTTCACATGTGTGCCACGTCTTAAGTCCGACATTAGCATGGTTTAGGTAATCTTATAGTAGATGACATCAGGAGGCTTTGCGGCAGATGAGAATTTGGAGGCCTGGATCAACTGCATGGACCAAAAAGTGCAAAGCAATGTCAGCTTTGAAGTCAGTGTGGTATGCACACTTGTTCTTTGGGGATATATATATATATATATATATCAGCCATCATTGATAAACATACCCAACTAGGCATCAACCCTTATATCATTAGAGGGGTCATTCACTGCCTCAGTGATAGAGGTCATATAGTCAAAATAGTGGAATCCATCTCCAGTAATTGAGATCTAACCAGTGGTGTTCCAGGGTTCAGTCATGGGTCCTGTACTGTTTGGAATCCATTTCTCCAAAGTACAAGCACAAGGTAAATGTGCACACACTCACACACACACATACACACACACACACACACACACACACACACACACACACACACACACAGCAAGTGGGCTGGAGAGAGATTAAACCCCCTACCTACCTAGTTTTATACACTACAAATCACAGTACTTATCACACATGCCACAGCTTACATGTGTTGCTAATGTGGTTTTAGGTAGCCTTATGGTAGATGACATCAGCAGGCCTTGTGGAGAATGAGAATTTGGAGGCTTGCATCAACTGCATGCACAAAGCAATGGCAGATTTGAAGTTAGTGTGGTATGCACACTTGTTTTTTGGGAGTATATATATATATATATATATATATATATATATATATATAGAGAGAGAGAGAGAGACACACACACACACACACACACACACACACACACACACACACACACACACACACACACACACACACACACACACACACACACACACACACACACACACACACACACACACACAAACACACACAGCAAGTGAGTCAGAGTGAGATTGGAACCTCTACCTCTGTAGGCTTAGGCACTAAGAATCACAGTAATTATCGCACGTGCCACAGCTTAATATCATCAGCATGGATTTAGGTAGTCTTATGGTAAATGACATCAGTGGGCCTTGTGGAGGATGAGAGTTTGGAGGCCTGCATCAACTGCATAATCCAAAAAGTGCAAAGCAATGCCATCTTTGAAGTCAGTGTGGTATGCACACTTGCTCTTTGGGGAGATATACACACACACACACACACACACACACACACACACACACACACACACACACACACACACACACAAACACACACACCAAGTGGGTTGGAGTGAGTTTAGAATCCCTACCTATTCAGTGTTATACACTACCCCATGGGTTGAGTCTGCTTTGTAAATGACTGCAGGTGAAGTAATGCTAGAGAACATTAACAAGCCCTGTATTGAACAGCTTGGGAGGCCTGTAGAGTCATATTGCTTCCTACTGTCATCTGCTGCTAGTAGCCTAACAGTCAGATAAACAGTTTGTAGTCTTACTATGTGACAACTGCACCTGTATTGGGGATATGTGCCTGTTTGCATTTTGATGGGCAATCCTGTGGCAAAGCTAAATTAGCCCTGTCAATGAGTGTGCACAAAACATAATACAGTATGCACCTTGTTCAGTTGTTGATGTATGTGTGGTGAAATCCAGCAGACACATGGGGCTGCAGTGAATGTTTGTGTTGTTGCTGTCATAAATACAAACATATGGCTTGACAATAAATGTAAGTATTCATATACTGTGCCATACATTTTCAAGGTTTCCACATGCTGTAATAGGGAAACATGGTATGACTCACCGCTGCCCAGATGTTTTCAGCAATTACACAGGTTTGACTCATACTTATGTGTATTTAACACAAAATTCTGGTTTGCTATCAAACATGGTATCATTTACAAATGCCGTGAGAGAAGACTGCCAGAACACTGAACTTCAGATGTCCCAGTAGTCTTCCATTTGCAACACATGTTATTCTATACATTTCCATATTTTTGTAAGTGCATTATCTAATGTTGAGCCATTCCATTTGGTCCTTTGTCCAACAACAAGCAACAGATTTGCGTTCGGCTTAACTAAGTGCATGGGTATGCACAGTTTTATTTTTACTTGTTTGTGCATTGCTAAGCAGCCCTCAAATGTGTGGTGCATTGCTTTAAAACAAGACTTACTGCTCCATAAACTGACTCCAGTCCACAGCTAACTGTACTCCAGGTTGGGATTATGATATGATTAGAAACACTCAAAGCTGGATCTACCTGTATACTCAGATCCATAAATTAATCTACAGTTTCTATCACTGTGTGCTGTATGTAATATTCACCTTTCTGTTAATGTCTTCTAAATCTCATATGCTTAATTTGTGATATATTTATCAGCATAGTATACTCCTATGACCAAATGGTCAATTTAGTCAAGTTATTTAGCAGACATGCCCGGTTTATAACACATGTAATCACTATCCCCAATTTTAAGTCACCTGCATAAAGACTGTAGAACAACTCAAATGAAATGGATAGGTCTACAGAGAAATATGAACAAGTCTGGGCCTAGGACAGAGCCTTGGGGGACACCTTGACTTTAACCACCTATTCCACTTATCCAGTTGCTGTATGGTACTTGTCATGTCCTATATGCAAGCCATGCAACTATCCATCCTATCAAGAGTGCATCAATACCTAGTCGTTCTAGTTTATTGGTCAGTGTTTTGTGTACGGCCCTGTCAAATCCCTATAAATTACATCACAGCAGAATTTTTCATTCATGGCTTTTGTCATAGTACATCATGTTGCAGGTGGAACTTAGATCTGTTTTCAACATATGCATGCTGATAATATGGTTTCAAGTCCCAACTTTTACAATTCTGATACTGACTAATCCAATGTTACCTAATACTTTTTAAATAAGTCTTGGATATGCAGCGCAGATGCAAATGAGTAATTGATATGTGAAATAGGTTAATACTAGTATAGCACACAGAGTCACAGTCTGTAAAACAATACATATTACTCCTTAACATGCCAAATATCTGGATATCTCAGGATTAGAGCCCTAAACACCTTCACACAAGCTACCTGCCTTAGTCCTATGAGCCACAGAGGCTGCTTGACAGACAGGGGATCATTCATCACACCATCACCTGCATAAATATGTGCTTTGTTATTCTCGGTTAACTAACACATAATATGTAAGTTCAGATTGTACATTACCATCCTGATACTGTGTGACATACTAACTGTGTAAAATGCTGATATAGCATAGATGATTTATTGTTATGGCAGTTACAAGGGGACTCTGCTGTTTTGAGGGTTGCGGGAACAAAAGACCGTGTTCAGCAAGGACATGCACTAGTCTGACTTTCATTTAACCCCACTTTCTAACATGTCCCTTGAATGAAGTACCAGTAATCTGCTGCAGTATGACTGCATGAATATTCCATACATGAAGCCTACTGAATACTAATGATGACATGTCAGTGAAATGGGTATCTGTAGTTCCATGTAGATGTAACTTCTGTCCAAATAGCCCAGTATAGTTGCCTGCATAATTTACCAGGTCCATAGCTGCAATGACATAACATAACAATCCACTATACTACTGTGTAGTTTATGTTCTTACCTTGCAAGTGCAGCAGTTGACATGACTGTAGTTCAGGGCTGACTCTGTCTGATGCAAGCAGTACACAGCCAATATATGGATAGGTAGAGAATGTGTGATTTGGCTGGCATCAATTTTCATATCTGTATGTGAGTATGAGTAAAGTGTTAGTCCCTAGGTCCCTAAGTTGTCAGTGAATGTGCTATGCATTCTCTCTGTCTCTTAGCCAAAGCCAGGGCACACTTTGCATGCCTAAGTCTGCCTACAGGAACACCAGTAGGAGGTTCCTCCTTCGAACCCTCCTGTGACTGTAGCTGTGGTAACCTAGGCACTGGTAGGGGGCTGTATATCCCTTCCCTTTGCTGCTCCTTCTGCAGCTGTTTCCACAGGATCAGATTGTGTAGCATAGTACATACTGTGAATATCTGTGCACATGTGGCTGGAGAGTACTGCAGGGCTCCACTAGATATATTGAGGCACCAGAACCATAAATTCAGAAGCCCAAACACACACTCTATGATGTTCTTAGTTTGTGAATGCGCCTCATTATGGTGTTGTTCCGTGGATGTGTGTGTGCATCTCTGATCAGTGTCATCATCCATGGTTCCAGGGCGTAGCCAACATCCCCCAGTAAATGGCCCTGTGGGATGTCCCCCCTAACAAACATCCAGTACAGCTGTGATGTGTGACAGATATGGCAGTCATAATAACTGCCAGGGATGCCAGCACACGCATTCAAGATAATCCACTGGGCATTGCACACGACTTGATATTTGATGGTGTGGTATCCCTTGTGGTTAATGTAGATTCTACTCTGCTCACCACGTGATGCCTTGATGTGTATGTGAATGCAATCTATGACACCCAGTACTTCAAGGTAGTGTGCTACATGGTAGAAGTGTTGCATATTGCTGGCCCTCATCTCAGGGTCAAGGGGAAAAATATGTGCTCACTGGCTCATGTAGCTCCTGGAAGGTTACCTTGGGCCTGAACACTCTTCTCCTTCTCAGCCTAGGCCTATTGTGAGCAGCACCAGTAGCATTGAATTCAGCGTCTAACACATACAGATGTAGAAAAGCTGCAGCAGCCCCTTGCATTATCTCAGTTAAAATTTC
>NC_056744.1:541733672-541753672 GCF_019279795.1 Protopterus annectens
CTGGGATCATACAGTAGATAATTTATGGTGACCCATGCATGGGATAAACCATTTAGGAGCTGCATCTGTCCATTAGTAGTAAAGGGGACATTCCCGTGGTATATTATCTGTTTCCTACCATAGATCTAAGTTACACTTGAAAATGGACAGGGATGAACTTTGTTTTATGTGGATGGGGAGTCTGTTCCATAGCATCAGTATCCTCTGCGAAATGTACCGCTCCCTCCAAACCATTCTGCTGAAGTTGCAGAAAATGTTTATATCCGTAGACCAAGTATTTCTGATGTCATTTGACTTGCTGATGTGCAGTAAATCCATCAGTATTGAGGTGGAGGATGCCTTGTATGCCAGCCACAGGCCACTTCGTAGCAGTCTCTAGGATACTGAATATAGTGACAGGGCTTTGAGTCAGTCCATGTAGGACATATTTAGGTCTTGTATCCTTTTAGTAAGGTATCTCTGTAGATGTTCCAGTTGTTGTATGTGTTTGAATAGATACATGCCAAAGGGGGCATTATATTCAATGACTGGCCTTGTGAGGGCTGAATAAAGGGGGACAATGGTATCCCTAGATCTAGCCACAATCCTTTTGTTTATAAGCTGTACAATATAGAAGAACTTTCTTACAACAATAGACATATGCTGGTCAAAAGTTAAGTCACTGTCCACATAAGTTACCAAATCCTGAACAACTAGGTCAGTTCTTAGGGACGTATTATCATTGTGGTAGTTCTCTGGAGTAGATGACTTCCCAAAGGATACAGTAATGCATTTTTTGGCATTTAGTTTCAGACCATGACTTTGATATAAGTTATTTATTTCAGACAACTTTAAATCAAAGTTTAGACCAACTTTACTAGAAGTAGTGAATGTAGTAACACAGATAAAACAACTTTAATTGGGATCGTTAGAAAAGGGAAGGAGCAAACTACATAGGGAAAAATGGGAATTGTGGGAACAATATATGCAGAGCAGGAATGAGGTTTAAGAGGCAGGATTTGAATGAGCAATATAATACTTAACTGACAATGACTGGATGGTTTATAAGTGGTGTATAATGTTTGCAATGGGTTCCTATCAGTTCGTCGAAACTTCAGCAGTTCGAACACCATATGTTCGAACTGTGAAGTTCGAAAACTGATTATCGCGAAGCCGAGGAACACTGAATTCTTTCCCAGGGAAAGAATTTGGTGGGCCGTTTCTGTGGCTTCGCGATTTTCAGCACCTTGGTGGAAAGTTATGGGTCGGGTTTAGGTAAGTGTGCGATTGTGCGGACGTTAGGGCGGGATAGGTGAGTTAGGGTTAGGGCGTGGGTCAGGTGCGATAGTGACGGACCTTAGGATTACGGTTTGGGTTAAGGTAAGTGGATAGATAGTAGTGTATGTACAGTTTAGTGTAGGGTTAGTTGTAGGATTTTAAGGGTATGTGTGTGGATTGCTGTTTTTTTGTTGTGCTTGTGTTGTGTGTGTGTTTCTTGGAACAGCGATTTTTTTTCCCTGGGAAAAAAAATCGCTGTTCTAAACCTTCGATGGTTTTGCACTTCAAGGTTAGAAGTTCGAACATATGGTGTTCGAACTTCTGCCGTTTCGATGAAGTGATAGAGACCCGTTTGCAACTACAGTTGTTTCAATGGTGTCTGTGATGTAAACTGTTTGCAAGTAAAGTGGTATCATTTTGTATGTTTTTCATTTATATAAATGCAAGATTACCTTTGTCATATGTGAAAATGTAATAAAGATGTTTGGAGAAAAAAAATCAAAAATGGTTAATACAGCTAACAAGAAATGTTATGCTGCCAGTACAACAAACCATTAATGCAGAATATTACACAACTTTGACATTGATAAATGTGTATTTAAATTGTTTTAGTGTACTTAGATACTCATGCATTTATTTCACTAAGTTGAACATGTTGGCCAAAAATGGCACAGGGCCCTAACAGTAGACACCAAAGAAGAAAATCACAAGAATTTAGTTAAATTTAAAAATGCCTAAAGAAATTTGTTTTAGCCATTACAATCTACAGAACAAAACAAACTGAATTTATATAAAATTCCCAGCTTATTGTTACAGGGTGTATAGTTTCAGAAGTAGTCAGTTGCAGTACCAGATCTATAAACTGAACTCAGATGACTGCTACAAATCACTCATACTGATTTACTTGTGTTATGCAACACAACTTGCACATTTTGAATTGTGCACTGTTGGTCCTCCCATGAAAACACATTTGTAGCAGTAATTGAAGTAGAGTTTGTATTTATTTGTTTTAGCTGCATTTTAAGAAAATTATAGGCTGGATTCTAAAACAATCAGGGTAACACAGCAGAAAATCTCCGTCATCCTGCTTTGGTACCCCTATTTTGATTTATAAGCCCATGCCTATCCGATGGTATAACATTATACTGGAGGTGGAGTGTATTCCACACAATCCCTAACAACACTGAGGTACTAAGTGTAAGGTAGTCCCAGATTTGTAAACATGCTGTGATAATGAATTTCATTGCCCTCTACAATAGGATTTGAAAACATTCTGTGCCAATGAATCTCATTGCCCTCTCCTGATGTAGCTTGAGCTCTGTCAAGACCATGGGAGATCAGCAAAGTCCACTTGAAACTGTGTGGTACTACAGCCCCACCTGTATAACAGTAAGGGTACTGCAGGCATTGAGCCTGTTTGCAGTACTAGTCCCATCATACAGGTGGAATGTACTTCTCACAGGCAATGTTGCACAGCATTGTCACCTGTATAACAGATGAAACTTCTCTACCATTTCAAAATTTTTATCATTGCTTCTGCTTGGTATTGCTTCTTGATCATCAACAGTTGAGTACATTTTGCTTTGCCTTCTTTTTTTAATTTCTCCAAGTCTTTTGGGTTTCTAATACCATAATGGGAATGGTCCTCATTCCTAAGTCAAAGTACGATTAAAGTTCATGAAATTAGTATTGTTTCAATCATTGATGTCAGCCAAAAGTGCTCTTTGGAGCACCCGCAATGTACCAGTAATGACTCTTCTGCAATTCGTACGGAGTTACATGGATTGGCAACATATCTAAATATAATTGTAATTTTTTTTTATAAGACCCATTGCTCCTGCTACTATTGGAACTGTCTGGGTATCTTTTTTCCACATTGCTCTCATTTCTGCCTGCAGATCCTAGTATTTTATGACTTTGTGTTTCTCTGTACACAAGACACTATAGTCACTGGGTGAGGCAAGTTCAATGATCAATGCTACTTTTGTCTTCTTTTCTTGGACCACTATATTCCGTTTTCTAGCATCTATCTTTTGAACTGTTGATAATGGGCGATCCCATGTGATATAAACTTCATAATTTTCTATGATGCTTTGTGGCTTATGTTTCCAGTGTTTTTCAGCCACTTCAATACCATAATGTTTGCACAATCCCCAATGCAACAGTCTCGCCACATTATTATGCCTTTCAGTATACAGTCCTTTTGCCATTAGTGTGTTGCAACCAGCAACAAGGTGCGTGACTCTTTCCAATTTGGTTTTACAAAACCTACATTTGTCTGTTTCTTCCACATGTTCAATGGACTTTGTAAACCAGCATGTACATAGCCCACTATCTTGGGCTGCTAATATTAAACTTTCATTTCTTGGTTTGAATTCGCCTCTCCTTAACCATTCCTGTGTTTGTTCCTGATCAACATGAGGCTCTTCCAGAAGTTTTCTACATTTGCAACTATATTTATGTTTTTTCCACATTTCTTGCCTTCTCATCTTGTCCTTCACCTTATATTATTTCTTTTGTTTTTTGGTACATTCAGTTGCTACCTGGTTTTTATCTACTTCTGGTTTGATTTCCATTCCTGGTTGATGTCAATATGCTTCTGATAAATTAAGCAGAGAAGAAATCTTAGATTTATTCTCCTCGTGTTTCAAAACTTTCACGACATTTGGATCTTGTGAGTTCAATGTGTGGAGTCCCACGATTGCAGATCTATACATGTAATCAATTTCAAGGAGGCCCATCCCTCCTTCAGAACGGGGAATATATAATCTTAGTATGCACTGATTTTTATAAATCATTTGGTGAGCATGAAGCATCCTTCTTGTTTTGATATATAATCTATCCAACACTTTTTGGGGCCAGTCAATCACTCCAAAACTGTACCTTAGGACAGGAAGAGTAAATTGATTTATAGCATGGATCTTGTTCCTAAACGTCAATGCTGTTCTCACAATTAATTTAAATATTCTAAAGTATTCCTTACTGAGTTTTATTCACATTTGTTCATGTTTTATTGCTGATCCTTCATCAATTTGCAAGTATTTATACACTCCCTCTTGCTCAAGTTCTTTTATATCAAATTATTGTCCCAAACTGATTTTTTCCTGGTGTTGCAGTTTTCCTTCTTTAAAGGTTGCTTTTGTGCATTTATCAAGACCAAATGACATTCTAATATCAACTGAAAAAGTTTTGACAACCTGCAGCTGTGCTTTTAGTTCCTCATCTGATGAGCTATACAGTTTTAAATCATTGACAAAGAGAAGATAAAAAGTCATTAGACTTTGTTGTTTTCTAGGAGCCAAATTGTAGCCATGACCTAAGCTGTTAAGTAAACAGCTTAATAGATTAATGACAAGGCAGAATAGCAACAGTGACAGAGAGTCACCCTGGAATATCCCCCTTTGAATTTTTATCCCTTGGATAATAATCTGTCCTTTATCATGGCTTAACTGCAAAGTGGTCTGCCATTGTTTCATGGTTATTGTAATCTAGTCAATCAGTTAATCAATCTTATACATTTTTAAGCACTTTTGTATCCATGCATGTGGGATACTATCAAATGCTTTTTTTGTAGTCAATCCATGCCATACTTAGATTCTTCCCCTTTTACAGTTCTCCACTCTAACTTTATTTAACAACAAATGATCCTTTGTTCCATGACTTTCTTTTATTGCCCTTTTGTTCTACTGCCATAATTGAGTTTTCTTCTAAATTTCTATAAACTCTGTCGGCGTCAATTCCCGTGTATAGTTTATACGTCGTCAGAAGGCAAGTTATTGGTTTATAATTTTTAGGATAGCTTGCAGATTCACTGTTACATAAGAGCAGTGTTTGGCCTGTTGTTAGTCAGTGTAGTGTCTGTTCAGGGTGCGCATTAAATAATTCTTACTCATGGCTAAATCCTTGTGCAAAGATGTTAATACTTTTAACCAAAAGTTAAGTACTGCATCTGGGCCTGGGGTTTTCCAGTTAGAGGCTTTTCTTAACTTTGTTTCAATCTCTCTGGCTGTTATTTCATCCCATTTCATATCCTGTGCATTTAAACTTCTTATTTTTTCTATTACTTCTTCTATCCATTTAGCATCTTTGTTATGTTCCACAGGATCTTCAGAGATACTTCTTCAAGATGTATCTACTTCTTCTTTTTTTGGCAGTCTTTCAATTCCTTTTACCTCATTTCCCAATTGTCTATAAAACTTTTTTGGGTCATTAATAAATTGCTTATTTTGTATGTTTCCCTTATATTTATCTGTATATCTTCTAAGTTTTTTTTTTGCCTGTGCTGAAATTTGTAGTTTATTTGTGAAAGTGCATGATAGATCCTGGTCTGTTCTAATACTGTGCATTGCTTTAATCACGTCTACCTTTCTTAGTATTTTTGTTGATTTATTCCATCTTCTATACTCTTCTAACCGTAACACTTCCTGTCTTAACTGCTTCATAGTTTTCTCTATTTGATACTTCCATGATGGTATTTGATTTCTCCCCTTCCTTTCCTTCACTACCCTGTGATGTTGTGGTAGAACTTTATCAGTTATTAATTTAGCAGCACTGTAATATATCCTGTTTACTTCTGTTATATCACATGGATCTTTATGGACAGTCCTAATTACTGCATTCATTTGTTTGATCAGGCTTCTTATTTTGGGGTTTTATTGACCTTCTGCAGTCTATTTCTCTCATTGATTTTAATATATCTATCCATGTCCATTAAATCAAGCAACTGTTCTCTTAGCTCGTTTTCTTCCAAACTGAGGGCACATCCCTTGTTATCCATTTCCTGCGGGCATTTTATAGAAAGTTCTATAGCATCTTCCTGTAGCACATTCTCTTCAATTTCATTCTGTATCATCTGTTGCTCTGTCATATGGGAACTCACTGGCCTATCACTCCTCAACATTGACTGCATCAGAATTTCCACAATTTCCTGTTCCTTTCCTTGCTGTCTAGCTTCAAGCATGGACGTCGGGAGGTATACTCACTGTACGCATTTCAGTACAGTTTATCTGGAGTTGAGGTAGTAGAATCTGGCAGGCACTAGGACCCCTCAGGACTGTGACTCTCACATTCTCTTCCCGCCCTTTAGTTGCGAGTGAGACAGAGTGAGACCGAGAGTGTGGACTGTGAAGGAACAGCAATAGCCATCAGGTTTGTGACTACACTGACTACGTACGTCTTACTTAATTTTCTAAATACTACCGGCTTTAATTCTCTTATTCGTGTGAATACAGCCCCTTAAAGCATAACAATCGGAAAACAAGTTTTAATTCCTAGAGCAGTAAATCCTCTTAAAACAAGGGCATTTGCAAACAAGTTAAACAGGCATGTTTGCTGCATATCTACTCGCAGTTTCTTTATTAAAACAAAACATTCTTAGAAAAACAGGTTTGCTTCACCATGAAAACCTCTCTGAAACATCGGCTCAGACTATCTCAGTGTTTACATCGCCAAGTGCTTAGCTTTCTACCAACATTGTGGCTTCATTTGCCACCATCATCCCAAGTGTCACTTTTGAATGTTAGTGTTCTACCTGACAATCCTAAATGATAGTTTGTCTTTCTAGGAAGGAAGGAACTTCCAGGGCTGCATTTAACATGCAAGTCGCAACAAGTGTGGGTTTAGTCAATCACACACCTCTCAACTGCCCGGTAATATATGGAATCCTATCCGATAAAGACTTTAACAAATGAAACTGCTTTCCACAAAACTGGAAGGGGCAATGACATGTTTAAAAATTGATAATTATTAGTTTTACTCAAATAGCCTCTGCACCAACAAAACACACATAAGCCACACAGAAAAAATCAGTAGTACGGCATTATGTGTTTAAGCGCAAAACCAGCCACCACTGATGAAAATAACACAAAAAAGATGGCAATAGCTTTTAGATATTTGGCGACTGTGTGCATGAGTTAGTCTGACTCTGATCGATGAAGTTCTTTATTAAAGAATGAAGCGCTTACCATATTTTTGAGGTTCTTTTCACAGTGACTGGTTTTGTGGTTATATGTAGACTGCCATTGCTGTAGAGGGTAATTTGTTTTTTTGTTTTTTTTTGGACTAATTTAATTACCACTGCTTGATCCATCACCAGCTATCACATGTGAATGTGCTGTGTGCTGGCAATCAGCATTCTGCAGAGTGATTGGTGGGTTAGCAACTGGGTGGCTGGAACTGTAGGGTGAGCGCCCCCCCTCATTTTGCATCATGATGACTGTCTGCTTCCTGCCATGTTGTAGGGAAAGAATAAATTAATTTTCTGTTGTTAAGCAGCTTATTCTCTATTTGAAAAGTACAGAATGACACTTCCCATCTGTGTCTGAGCATTTCCATGTTTGCAGCTGCGCAGTTGCTTCCTTGCCTTTTCCCATGTTGCTGACTTGCCATTCGTGGTTGCTTTCCTGGCTCCGCCAGTTGGAACATGTTGGTGGAGACCGAGAAATTTAAACCAAGCTGTTGTTCCACTTAATAGGTAGCTAATGCATTTTTAAGCACTCTTAGCATAACTCTCAATCTTAGCACAATGGATTTCGTCAAAGCCAGCAATAATGTGTGGATAAAGGCCCCAAAATAGGGCCATATATTAAATGTTTGTCTTAGAAACTTAGAAAGTTGCTAGAATATCAGGATTTGTGTTTGCATGCATTTTCTGATTCTGAAGTATGTAAAGTCTGATACTCAAATATATTTCGTTATTTAGTGATTTCAGTCCTCTGTAATTTGCCAGAAAACACTAAAAATATAATGCAAAAATGTGGACATTCTGCAAAAATCTGTACAGTTGAGAGGTATGTGTGTTGTATGTGAAAAGAAAGCAGCCGAATTTTAAAATGTTTGCTTGCTTATCTTTGAATTGTGCCAGCAATGGGATCATTGCTCTATCCACTGACACCACACTATCATATTTCTTCTTGTCCCTGTCTGTCTTCTTTTATCTAGTTCTGTTTTGTAACAAAGCTTCTGGAGACATGTCATGAAACTAACCATATCAGAGACAAAAAATGCTAATATAAGTTTAATCTATTATTTGGTTGGTTGGTTTATTTATTTGTCTATCCATTTATTTATTTTCCAAAACACCGAATGCTTATCAGAAACAAGACCCTATTTGCAGATGTAATTTTTTTTATCTGTCTGTCCATCGAGCTGGCTAGCTAGTTGATTATCTGTCTACACATCCCTCAGTCTATCTTGTTTGACATATACTTGATGGTAGAAAATAAACAATTTGTATGCTGTGGGGTACATGGCATATTTCTAGTTATATATTTCCCTGAAATGTGCAATCACCTAAGCAGTTCCAAAACCACCTTATAAGCACCTATTACAAACTCCAAATTCATTAGCATGTCAAGCAGAACAGAGTGATCAAGAAAGTCAAAAGCACATATCATATACAAAAAGATGGCCTCTGTCTGACAGTCCTTATCCATGTTATTATAGCAATAACCGATGACATTGGTGTGGCATAATGAGGATTTACCCACAGTTGGTGTGGTTTAATCAAGGGTGAAGCTCGAGTGATTAAATAAAGCCAACCATGGATAAATCTTCAATATACCACACCATGGAGTTGGTTATTGCTATTATACAATGACATTATTTAAGAAAAAAATACTTACTTTTCTTAAATAATGTCTTTGTATAATGACTCAGTGGTGCTTTTCTGCATTTTGTCTGGTATCCTGGGGTTTTCCTGATGTACTCTGCATGCAGATGGAACTTACATTCCTATGCTTGTGCAGTACACTAGTGCTGTGTGAAGGAAGCAATGGAGAAAGGGAAGATCTCCACTGCGTCTTTTGTTTTTTTGTTAATTAAGAAAAAAGAAACCGGGAGACTTTTAACATTCGGGAGAGATGGGACAAAGAAAAATGATAATCGTATATTTCTTTAGTTATGAAGAACGTACCTAATTATCCTTTTATTTTTCTCTGTGCCATCTCCCTCATTCATTTGAGGTCTTCAGTTTTGTAAATTTATTTAAAAAAAGAAAGAAAAGTAAACTTTTTATGGGATATACTTATGGTAAAAAGTCCAGGTGACTGGACCTTTTTCTACTAGTATAGTCTCCATTTTCCAATGAGCACACTGTTTGGGCTGACCAATCAGCTTGCTCCTTTTTGAATATTACTGGTCAGTCATTGTACAATATATATTTGATAATTAATGAAAGATGGCAGAACACATGCGGAATCCCTTAAAATACATGCTATACATCGGTTAAGCATGTTGTACGTATTTACCAACATTATGTACGACATGACATAACTTCTTGAATATTTTTTTTTTATTTTATTTTTTTATTTTATTTTACATTTGTTTACTGGAAAAGTCCAACTCAGCAGAGGCCCGGGGAGAAAAGCTCCAAATACCAATACAGTTCAAATGATACAAAACGGTAACATATAAGAAAACATAACATCATACATGTTAAAAATACAATTGAGCATACATAGCAGAGATTACCATTTTCTAAATTTCTCATAGTAAGCCATATCTATATAAATATGAATAAGTGAGAGTTAAGTTACTTTTATTTTTTTTTTATAACAAATATAGGTTGGGAAGTGGGGAGCAACCATTTGATCCTTAGCAGAATCCTAGCAACAGTGCAGTGGTATGGCTTAACCTGGGGAGTAACATGAGCAATGCCAGTTATTTAAGTAGTGGGTTATGCAAAGTTTTTTTTAAATTGGGAAGTAGAGATGGTGGAAGTTAAGTGGCTTGGGAGTGAATTCCAGGTTCTGGTAATGGAGCAGGCAAAGAGAGATTTACCAGCATCATTTTTATGTTTGATGACATTTATGTGGTATTATTTTGTGTATTTTAGTGAATGGAGAAAAGGTCAGAATGGGGAAAAGTATGGTGTTTTTAGGAAGGTGAAAGATAATACCATGATTAGTTTGCAGAACAACTATAGCTGTATAAAATGAAAAGGTAAGATGAAACACAGCTTTTTGGTTTTCTGCAGAAAATGTTTCTAACAGTTTGAGAATAGACAGCACACACTCATTAAAGTGATAGCATGAAATATTTGAGAAGTAAGTAATGAGAAAAGGTAGAGATATTGGAGGTCTGGACAAAATAAAAAAAGTCTTCGTACGTATTGCATTTATCAGTGTTTGCTGCATAAAAAGCATACAGAATACTGAACTGTCCATGATTCGAATCATTTTCTGGTTCTGTCTGTTCCTTATAAAAGTGGTGACACGGTGGTGACTTGCACTTAATAAATAATAATAGCAATTAGAGTTATAAACATCTTTTAGTTCAGAAATGTATATTAATTCACATTCTCTTAATTCTGTCAATGTCTCAAGTTGTTTTCTGTTTTAAGAAATCTGCTTGGGTGGGTGTTTTTTTTTTCTCTGTGAGAGATAGACACTTAAATTATGTAGGCTGCACATTTCACATGTTTTTTCATTGGTTAAATTGTCTTTTGAGTGATACTTAAATGAACAGTGAAATTCTGAGCCTTTCTCTTTGTCCAAACGACTTCAAGTCTGCACTGCTGGTGATTCCCTGCTAGATTTTCTCACCCACCCTCCCATTTATTGATCTGCTTTTTAAATGTGGTGATTAAGCTTCCCCACACCTACTGTAAATTAAGCTTAATAAGCTCCTTCCTTTCTACAAAGCTGCTGATATCTTGAATTATTTATTTGCCTTTCCTTGTACTTATATTAAAAAAGTGCATTTTGCCTCTTATTGTCTGTTGTACTGATTTACATAATCTGAAGCCATTATCTGGCTAGTTGTTAGATAAAGTAGTGTATTTTTACACTCTAGCAAGCATTTGTTTTTACATCAAGGTCTGTGGATTTTCCACCTAGCCCACTGGGCGGTAGCCTCTGGTCAATTTAGCATGGGGAAACAATTGAGATTTCTGCATGTAGTTTTATTGGCTGAAGGGCTTATCAGCTTACCTTGATTTTAGTGCCTTTATAAATTCTGTACAGTTTAGTCACTCTTGGCTCATTTATACAAAGTGAAGTGCTTTTATTGAATAATCACACTTGTAGGACCTGTTTAAAGTACACTGCTATATCCATATCTTTAAGTCTGTTTGTGGTAGCATTTCACTCTAGAAAATCCTTCACTGTGGTTTTACATTAGGAGGACTGGGAGTATTCATCTAATGGCAGTAGGTGTTTACCTGGTCTGTCTGAGCTGAGAAACACACAAAAGGGCTCTAAATATTTTTTGCACTTTTCTTCTATACTGTCACTGTACTTCAGCAGTTTTAAAAAAACTGTACTGTCTGTCTGCTGCTGCTTTGCACTGCATTACATTGTATCTTTTAGTTGCAGGGGTGTTGTAGTTTGTGTGGTTCTTGTTACACTTGGGCTCCAAACCAGCTATTTTGCTTTAATAAGGTGTTTTTCTACACCCTTGTGGCAGACATGTGCTGATCTAACCTGTCTGAGTTGGGGATTGCTGGTGAAAGGCTTATTGTGTACTTTTCAAATTGGTTGTTAGCTTAAAACCTGTTTCTCTTTGCATGTATGATGCTGCTGTTTGCCCAGCAGTGGGTGATACTCCCCTGTATAGATGCAAAAGCCTAGAAGCTCATTTTTCCCCTAACAGTTGCCAGCGAAAGCCTTCCAAGCTTCTCTACTGATCTAGGAGCAAGTCAGTTGCCCACTGAGCAGCGTTGTTGTTTTGTTTAACCTTAGCCTACACAAAGTTTAGGTCTCTCTTGCAGTCTCGGCACTGCCAGCACAGTCCTCTCAAATTAGCCCATTCCCTTCCCTAATGAAACATACAGTAAGAACCTGCTATTAGGGACAGGCAGTTTCCCCATCAATTGTTTGGCAAGCCTGAGTAGGAGAATGTTTTGTGTGCTTGCGGTTGTTCAGTGTTGCCATGTGTAGTTCTGTGGAGCTTACTGGCATTTGGAACTTTTTTATAATTTCTTGGTATTTCTGTTTAACTGGTGTACGTGTGGTGTGCTGTGGTGTTTTGTGTGTGTGTGTGTGTGTGTGTGTGTGTGTGTGTGTGTGTGTGTGTGTGCGTGTGTGTGTGTGTGTGTGTGTGTGTGTGTGTGAGGGATTGGGGTACAACTTCACTGGAATGAAGTCTGCAAAAATTTAATCTACTACATCCTGGACAAACTTCAACCCCGATCCCTGCTGCTACTATTGATAAAACCCCTGAAGATGTTTCTGACAGTTTTAACCGATTCTTTACTGAGACAATTCAAGCCCTAACTAGCCAACTACCTCCTAACTCCCCTGGTCCTGAAAGTAGCACCCCTAGAAACTTACTCGCATTCAGCTTCCAACCAGTTGCCACTTCACTTATCTGTACCTTGATCAAAACATTAAAACCCACTACACTTTCTGCTGATCAACTCCCTGCCGAGTAACTACAAAAATCAACTGATGCTATTGCTTACCCTGTCTCAATACTAATCAATCGAACCATAGTAGAAGCTAAAATTTCCACCATCTGGAAAATATCCTATATAATCCCACTTCACAAAGGAGGCAGCTCTACTGAATTCTCCAGTTATAGGCCAATAGCTATACTCTTTCCACTTGCAAAGATTATGGAAAAATTTATTCATAGACAACTCATGCACCACCTAATCCAGAATCACCTTATGACAGACACTCAGCATGGCTTCCGTCCTCATCAAAGCACTACTTCAGCCCTCCTAGCCTTTACCTACACCATAAACCAGAATCACAACAATAATTATATATCGTCAGCCCTCTTCTTGGATCTTTCCAAGGCATTCAATATGGTTGATCACCAACTTTTAATCCACACCCTGCAATCATTCTGTCTAGATACTAGAGCCCTTCAATGGTTTCAATCCTACCTGAATGGTCGACAGCAGGCTGTCCTCTGGCAGAACAAATTCTCTAACCTTCTACCTAACACCCTTGGAGTACCACAAGGCTCTATACTAGGGCCCTTGCTGTTCTCCATCTTCATTAACGACCTTTATACTGTCATCCCAAAAGTCAGCTGTATCCAATATGCTGATGACTTTACTCTGATTTGCTCGGCCACATCTCCAATAGAGTTATGGTCAGCTACCCAGACCACCTTTAATACAATAGAAAACTGGATTTTTGAATGTCTTCTGATCCTAAATCTCAAAAAACTAAAATGCTGTTATTTTCTCCGATACGTAGGTCTACCGCTTTCACCTTTACCATAAATTCAAATGATGGCACAATAATCTTCCCTGACCCCTCTACAAAACTATTAGGTGTCATCATAGATAATAATCTAAAATTTGACCTACATGTTAACCAAACTCTCAAAACCATCAATAAAAAACTAGGGTCACTTTACAGAATAAAAGCCTTCCTAACCCCTCCAGCTAAAATTGCCATAGCTCGCTCTCACCTTCTTTCAACCCTTCTGTATGCATCCCCTCTACTCTCGAATTTAAACAAGACTGTCCTTAACAAACTCTCAACTTGCTACAACCACATTGCCAGGTTTGCCACTGGGCTGCCATTTAGGACACATCATTGCATCAATCTAAACCAGCTTGGGTGGCTTGAACTACCCAGCCTAATCCAGTATAACCAACTGATTATGGCCTATAAAATCCTCTATAATCCGGACAAAACTCCTGCACTTAAAAATATCATCACCCCCTATAACAATCCTAGACCGCTTCGATCCTCTAACAAACTACTAATTCAGACTAGCAAAATTAATAACACAGCTGGTGACTCTCTCTTTGCAAACTCTGTAAGTAGATCCTGGAACTTTCTTCCAGCTGATATCACCTTACTTTCCACCTTAGGTCAATTTAAAACTAGACTCAAACAACATTTATCACTTAACTGGCTATGTCACTGTATCAAGCCTGGCTAACTCTCTCTAGAATGTGTAAAAAATCTGTTAACCAGTTTACTGTGTAATTTAATTTAATCCTGACTTGTGCTCAGGATTAACTCTAATCTGTGGAATTTGTTTAACTTGCTTACTTATGTAATCTCTGTAAATAGTCTGTTTGTAATATGTAATGCTGGTATTATGTAATGCTGTATCTGCTTACCCTTGGAGCTTTTCTCCCCGGGCCTCCACTGAAAATTGACATGTATCCAGTCAGACTATCCCGGTCAACAAATGTAAAATAAAATAAATAAATAAATAAAATTTAAATGGGAGGTTATTTTGTTGTTTGACCCATGAATATATGAAATGTTCAGGCTGCTTCATCATGCATGTAATTACCACCCTGGCATATGGTTGAGAATGATCCATTCAGTGAGCAGCATTGTGAAAGAGGCATGGTCTGGTCAGCAGTTTAAGGAAGTGGGCAGACAGCAATGTGTAGATGTGGGTGTGGCTTATTGGGGGCAGCAGTCTAGGAGCTGTGAATACAAATCTGAAAATGCTGCCTACACCCCTGGCTTCAAGTGAACGTTTATACTGGTTTCCTGTGGAAGGCTCCAAAATATCTTGATATGGCACCTGAATAACTGCTTCCTGTTCCACTGGTTTCCTCTTAATTTGGATATCCATTGCTCTATCCTGTTGTGGTGCTTTCTGAATTAGATTTTCTACACTGAATCATTCTCTTTGCAGCTGCTCCATAACCTCAGTTTCTATTTCTTTGACTTCTCCATTACTAATCTCTTTTTCTGCTTTTCCTCTTAGTCTTCTTATTTTTTGTATTGTAAAGTTTTCCATATCCAGATTCCTTTGCCTATATTTCTCTTCAAATATCTTTGGTGCTGCTCTTTTTGTATTGGTTAGTTTTGCTTTCTCCTTTGCATAAATATTACACCATATTAAATCTCTTTTCCTTTCCCATGTCCATATTTCTTCAGATGTCTCCTGATCTTCTTGCTTTTCTCTGTTCTGGGGACTCACTCCATCATGCTGTGATGTAGTCTGTGTTAGACCTTCTACATTAAATCCTTCACCTCGTAGGCACTCCATAACTTCAACTTCTATTTCTTTAACTTCTGCTTTACTAATCTTCTTTTCCACATTACATCTTTGTGATATTAATTTTTTTATTGTGAAATTTTCCATATCTGGATGCCTTTGCAAATAAAATTTTTCTTCAAATATCTTTGAGACTGCTTTCTGTATATTAATTAACTTGGCTTTCTCCTTTGCATAAATATTGCACCATATCAAATCTCTCTGTTTCCCATGTTCATATTTCTTTTTTATATTTTTCAAATATCTCTAGGTTTGGTTGTTTATATTTTCGCACTTCCTCAAATTCTTCTTTTTCTAAACAGATCAAAGTTTCTTGATCTATATACTGCTTTTCAAACATCTGTTGTATTAATGAACACAATTTTTTATTTGAAGCTTCTTAATCATTTTGTATATATTGTGTCTGGAAATTCTGGGCTTTTTACATAATAGTAAGAATACATAACTTATTTCTTATCCTCAATACTCAACTCTATCATTTGTATGGCTCTTCTTTGGCCAATCAATTTTTATGATTTTTGTGGACTGCTACTTCCTTCTACAATGGGGGGGGGGCATCCTCCCCCTGGGCCTGGCCCCATTGTAGAAATTTGTCTATATTTTGAAGATTCTACAATGCCATTTTTTCCGGTCCTGGCACCAGTGCACCTACCAAGATTGGGCACTTTTATATCCCGGGTCTTGTGCACCCAGCTATATTTTTTTGTTTTTGACATACTTCTGTCCATGATTTATGCTATATAAATACAATCTATATATCAGTGTCGCCTTGGTGAGATTTTGTGAAAAACAGGGTCCACCTCGCAAAATTACTCACCAAGACTTGATGAATTCAATTTCAGCACTACTACTCTCCTTTGCTTGCTGACTTTTCGTCTCTCCATTGGGACCCCTACCTTCCAGTAAGGGAAAGACAATGGCATTTTCAGTAACAGAAGTAGAAAAAAATCTAGTATAGGTGCTTGTTTTTGTATTTTGTGCCTGCAGTAACAACTTTATTGCTTGTAATTTTGTAATATTAATAATACATTATTGGTATATAAAAGTTTAATCTGTCTAACTTTTACATTTGAGTTATTGTTTAGCTGAGTCCTTTTTATTTCAATATTCTTCAGTTATGTATCTGTTTTTCTGCAGTTGTTTTGTTAAGTAGTATTAACTTTATAATTGTTCCACTTTACAGTTAACCACTTTCAGTTAAGTAGTATCCTTATAATTGTTCTTCCATATACCTTAATTAGTTTTACTTTAATACTTGTTTTGCTATGTGTGTATTTTAGTAGCATTTAATTTGCTGTTATAGTGAGAAAGTGTAAGTATTGCTTTAAGAAGGATGAATTATATTCAGGTCAGCGAACATGGTTCTGAAACTACAAATGTCATGAGAAGGTAGCTTGTGATAGGGATAGGAAGGGAGAGAAGCAGGCCACCAGTGAGGACTGGCATAAGTCGATCAGCTCTCACACTGAGCCGAACGCTATAACCATTTGATATCATAAGGAAATCCTTTCATTTCCACTGAATTTTTTCTTAGCCTGTAACAAAGTTATTCTAGCATTATATTAAGAACTTGCACTGCAACTATGTTAAGGGAGAACACAGACTGCACTCTGAAGCAAATCTACAGTGACCAACTGACATGCAGCCATATTTTTTATATCAGTTGTTCTTCACAGGTTATTCTGTACCCATAGGAAGTACAGGACATGGGGAAAGCAAAGGGAAGGGGAGACTGTTCCTCCCTAGATATTTGGATTCCATGACTGCAAATGGCCAAGTGTGCATGTGTAAGGGCACAGTCAGGTCACAAAAGCAAGTTAATATTGAGTTTAAGTAACTTTTAAAATTCAGTACAGTACTGTAGCCTTCTAAGTACCTTTCTTTACTATTGATTCAAGTCGCTACTTCTTTATGGGGAGACTCTCCTTCACCATACATTATTAGAGGTTACTTCTGTAAACTCACTAGACATAACTATTAGCATGAGTGATAGAACAGGTAGGGAGAAACAAAAACAGTAGGAGTACAACTTCAGTCAGTGAAGGGTGTGGTACAGACTTAGGTAAGACTCAAAACATCTTATAATAAATAAAAGTACTGTATTACTCATTAAGGACCCTGATAGTACATTACACGAAACCAGACATATGCAAAACAGAGTCAGGTGTGAGGAAATGGAAGTTGTACCATCAACTAATCTACAGCACATCTACAATACATTATAGTGCACGTAACATCAATTAAATTGCCCTGTATTCTGCTAATGGACAAATAAACAAATGCTTAAATAAGCAAATAAACAAATAAACTACAATGCCCTAGGTTCACTGACCCATCCATATCACTAGAAATATGGAGAAAGTTGTTTAGTCATTAGAGATTCTAAATAAAACACTACATTTCCTTAATGCAGACATAATAATAAAATCTTCTTTTGGATGGTATGGAATACAAGAGTACATTTAACTAACACTAGCTTATCTGTGTACATGACCAAGTCTTTGAGTGGCTATGACTTTTCCAACATAAGTGAAAACTTTGGACTACTATAATTAATAACAGATGAGGGGATGTCTAGTTTGGGTTTATAGATAAAGCAGTAGAATAAACATAATTATGTATAGCAACAGGAATGAATATCATATATGTAATGGTAAAGTATATTGACAGTGACAATAAAGCATTCAGTTTGATGTAGGTCTCTGTCTCATGGGGTAATTATGTCAGCAATATTCAAGACATTGAATTATAAGCAGTTAAAGCATTTTGCCTAAGCTGGCATTCTAGAAATAAACTTATATCCACAGGACCTCAAGTTCTACTGCCTATTGATAAAGTAGATAAATCCAGTCACTACCTATCCTGTCCTCTGGGGTTCCTAATGTTAATGTTGTACTTACCAAGTGAAACTAGAGGATAGTATGGTGCATTACCCTAGTAACACTGGCAGGAAACAAACAAATAATGATAATTATAGGTAGGTTCTAAAGTTAGTAGATGAAACAGAGCAAGTAACAATGCCCCATGAAGAACAGCACAAATCAATTAGCATATACATGAGCACTGAGATGAGATCTGCGACCACTTCTCTAGGTAAAGAAATCCTCTATGTGCCGCTGTATTTCTCAATAATTTGCAACAAAATGATTGACACCACTGTATTTGTAACCTGCACTGAAACTATAAAAAGGAAGAACACAGACTGCATTGGTGCTCATCAAAAAGAGAAGATTCCACTTTGAGTGCACAAAATTGTGATCAGTTTGCCTTGAATAGAAATTTATCCAAAACAGTTTTTTGCAGGTAGCACATCTCCTGTAACCCCAATACTTAAAAGACTGCAGACCCTACAACTCCTACAACTGAATGCAATTACCTCCAAGGTGATTATTACCCAGATAAATGAGAAATACTATTTTCACAAAAAAGTACTTACCTTTCTCCTTTTTTTCAGTGAATCCACAGAAAAGACCATTTGTGGTATTCAGAAACAACTATTGCTTTGTTTTTCATAAAGTATGGTAGGAAGACAAAAGTATCACAATTTACATGAAAACTAGTGTGATATGCATGTTGTGCAAATGGTTGCATAACTGCTTGCAAATGATTATCGGCATTCTAATGAAATTCATTGCATACACATTAACGTGAAGAGCCCAGGACTTTTTATATATAGGAGCTTAACTTGCACTATGTTGCCTGGAGAAGCAACATTAGCTGAGAAGAATATGTTGGAGGTATTAGAGGCTGCCTTTCTTCATTGCACAGGAGTCTACCAGGTTGACATATTATCATCTCCATGTCCAGGACATTGTCAATCATGACTGTGGACGGAGACACGATAACGACAGAAGCAGATGTGCTGCTCACATAGGGACTCAAGAGTGGTCTGAGTAGCATTAACCATCCTTTCTATAAGGACCTTCAGCATTTGACAGGGCCATGTTAGGAATCTCAAAGACATTATTAGGCTCATAGATTCAACACCAGTTATTTGATGTGATGCTGCAGTATGTGGAGGGGCATATCTGGCTTACACAGACAGCACAGGAGAGGACTACAACTATGCAAGCATTCTACAATATATCCATTTCATTGGGTTCTGGGGCACAGTAACTACACCAACATTGTCATCAAGGCCTCACCTGCTCTACATGGCATCAAGAATATTAACCAAAAGGACCTCCACTTTATCAAATGGCTAGTGGAGTGCAATGCACAAGGTATTAGATACAATGTGTCTGTGCAGCATCCAGGAAGTGTTCATTATTCCCTCAGCTGACATGCATGCCATCTGCCTGCATATCATATGGGGAGACTTTCCACAGGGTTATCTAGATGGTACATGCACACAGTAACAACCACAGAGGCTATGAAGTCCCATTCCCATGTTATTGAATCATGTTACACAACATGGTGATACAAACTTTGCTACATCAAAGGGACTCTGGCTGATACATATATGCCAGCAGTGGAAGTGGAGCCAGGTGAGGAGGACACAGCTGCAGGTAGCTCAGATGAGAGGTAAAGCTGGACACAATATGTCATGCAAGCTGTAATATCTGATCACTGTCTCATGGCTGTTTGCTCACTCCCATCAGAACTGCAACCTGTTCTGCTTATACAATGATCCCTGTCAGGGTGTCACCTCCTCATGATTGCAAACTGCCTTACATGTACCCTAAGACCTTACTGGCTGCACACACACCCACGACTAACATGTGTCCAGCCTGCCCCCTGTGCCCTTTCATTATTAGCCCTTTTCCCACATTCTGTCAAGCCCCTATCATGGCCAATGCAGTGTTAGCACACAC
>NC_056744.1:541756172-541853672 GCF_019279795.1 Protopterus annectens
GTGTGCTCTTCCCTTTTTATGACTATCCTATCACCCAATCTCCTTCCTATTTGTAAAATAAAACTAGTTGGCACTTTGATGTTTTGCGCTTGTGTGGGCACACATATGTGCTTGCGCTGCAGGTTTACAGTCTTTCCACATCCTGCTGGGCACAGTACATGAATGCTGATGACATTGAGTCACATGACCACTAATAGCATGGTCCACTCAGTTACAAGGCGACTACCTCTTTTGTATATGTAGAATTGCATTATGCATTACTGTCCCAGGCACATCAATGTTATGTCACCACTTATGCATGCACCCCTTTATTTAATATGGTCAACTTTAAAATAACTGCACTTTAGGGAAAGGAGAACTTCACCCACACAGTACAAGTTTTGTACTCACAACAGTGTACTTTTCAGACAGTTATCCATCAAAGAACTGTCTGTGTTCAGCTGTCCATAAGAAAAGCAGTCTACAATCTAACAGCAATAGAACTAGATCATGGGTGAGAAAGAATCTTCTAGCCTAGTTTACTTCCCTGAGCTATACAAAAGTTTCCAAAGAAAAATTTAATATACATATTGGTAGAAAAAAAGGAATAACTCTAGCATAAACTAAAGAAAAAATAATAGAAATAAACATAATAAATTAATACAACAATGAAATCAAATAGACGGAACAAAAACTTTGAAATTATTATCTTTATTTTAGTTAGTGAATTTATTTAGCTTTTTGATTAAAATGACATTATTACCTTAACCCTTATATTCTACTCAGACAACAGATTTAACTCCCCATGAAGCTCAGATTAAGAAAAGAGAATAATAACCTTCTTGAAAAAGCATATTAAAACATGGAATAACGGAGGTCTATGATTTCTGGCTATAGAAAGTAATTGTTTTATCTTCCAGTTTTAAAACTATTATATATTGGCTGAACAGTGAGTGTGAGGCTAACTGGGAAAAATATATTTACATCTTCATAATGTTAATAAAGGTACGATAGCCAAATGAATGAAGAAGTGATATTCAACAAGTTTGGAATATTATCAAATTACTGTTTGACATCATAATCAGACTATTAAAACTACATATACAAAGACATTAAGTTAAAAAATTGATTATTGAATATATTTCCATCAGGAGTGATACACATTTATTAGAAACAGCAATTGAAAACACTGGGCTGGATTCCGTAAAGCTCACAGAATCCGGAGCATTACACCATTGATATCAACTCGAAACTTGCAGATAACATAATATGTAAATGCATGACAAGAAACTCACAATAGCTCAGCACACAATGGAATATCACAGTACAAGCAGTGCACTATAGAAATGTGCAAATAATCCGTAAGTAATAAAACTAGTTTTCCAGTCATGTTGTACAGTAACAAAGTTACGGAAGAATGATCATAATTCAAGCACCCTGATAGTCATACAGACATATGTATAACAGAGTCTGTACAGTAAGGTTAAGGACAACTATGGAATGTAAGTGACACCACTATGATAACCAAAAAAATAAAAAGACTAAAAAACGCCAACGATCCTAATGTAAGGCGTATGGCACTCGTAAAATAAATTTTCAGGAATAGACACAAAAAATTCTTAGACAACTACAGATATTTCTGTACTTCATACATTAACATAAAATGCGGGCTTCAAAGCTGCAATGCTATTTCTGAAATATCCATATCTATCTATATTTTATTTTACATTTGTTAACCGGAGGTGTCTGACGGAGCCAAAAAGGTCCTTTTTCAGCAGAGGCCCGGGGAAAAAAGCTCCACATAGAAAAATTACAGATACATTTAGTTATTTAGACATGATCAGTATACAATCCATGGTAGTGGTGCTGCGGTAGCGTTGTCGCCTCACAGCAAGCCGTTGTCGCGTTTGATTCTCAGCTAGAGCGTCTTCTGTGTGGAGGCATGCGTGAATGGGCGTGCCTTCGTTGAAGGTTGTGCATCAGGGCTGGTAACTTGGCACGTAAAAATCCACTGCCAAACATTAGCGGACCGGAGTTCCGATGTGGCGACCCCTAACCGGGATAAGCCAAAAGACACAACAACATGATCAGTATACACACAAATTACAAAAGACATGTTTTTACAGTGGTATGCAGCACATCAACAGTTACAGTGGAGAGAACAAACAAAAAATATTAATTTAAGAATAAAGGTAATTAATAGATTTGTGGTGTACAGCTGAAATTTGGAACATGGGTAGAATACATACATACATAGTACACAGGTACAGTACATACACTGTAAATTAGCAAGTATTTGTGAGTAAGATTGAAAACTATTATCAAGTACTCTAGGTTTAGTATGTGTACCTTATCTGCTTTCTCTAGCCTGGGGAGCAGTCATGGCACTGCCAACTTTGCTTGAGATGTTGCCTGATGAGGTCTTTAAAGGAGGCTTTGTACAATGTGTTTTGAATGCTAGTGGAGACAGAGTTCTATTTTTTAGCCACTGAACTACTATATAGTGCATCTCCAAAGCTATTGTAGCTGTTGGTCATAGGGTCATAGGTTAGTACTAGGCTAACTACCCTTGCGAGCCATTTTAAGCCTAGCCAATTATCCCTTGTGAGACTCAAACCCTGCACCTTTTGTTTGTAAGGCAAACACCTTAACCATTAGGCCACCCTCCCAACCCCAACTAGTAGTAGTTTGCTTGATGATCTAGGAGGCCTTTTGGCTGAGTGATGTTGTACTAGGATTTTGAGGCAGGACACTTATTGGGGAGGTAATAGATCAAATGACAGAGGCAGAGCTGATTGTAGGTTAGGAGGTTGGGCAGTTCAAGCTAGTGGAGCTGTCTCAAAGCAGTACAGTGATGAGTTCTATATGAGCAATTTGCAGCAAAGTGGGCAATTCTGTTATAGCAGTCTTCTATTTTGCTTAGTTCAGTTTTGTTGAGATTAGTCAGAATGGGAGATGCATAGAGTAGGGTGGCTAGAAGTTGGGAGCAAGCAATTGCTGATCTTGTGTTGTTGGTAAGAAATGGTTTGATACAGTAGAGTGATCCCAGTTTGGCATGTACTTTTTTAATAGTTAAGTTGAGATGACTATCGAATTTTAGGTGGGATTCTATGGTTATTCCCAATAGCTTAGCCTGTGCCACTGGAGCGATTGGAGTAGCATTTGTGGAGTAGATGGTGAATTGACTGTTATCAGTGTTTTTGTTAGAACTGGTTATAATCATAAGCTGAGTTTTCTTTGGATTGAGGATAAGTTGGGCTTTGATAAGGTAGTTTTCAACATCAGAGAATACTAGTTGAGTTGTTTGCAGAAGGGTGGGAATGTTTTGTGAAGCACAGATTAAGGTAGTGTCATCTGCATACTGAATGATAGATGCATGCTGTGTGGAGGTATGGAGGTCATTTGTGAAGATTGTGAATAGTAGTGCTCCTAAGATAGAACCCTGTGGGACTCCTGTAGTTATGGGCAGCTGAGGAGAGAGATAATTTTCCCATTTCACAGCTTGGTATCTGTCAGTTAAGTAGCTTAGGTAAGGTAAGAGTGGAATTTGATAGGTGATATTGGTTTAGTTTGTTTAGCAGTATTTGGTGCGAGACTGTGTCAAATGCTTTGGACATATACAAAAAAAAGAGTCAACACCTGCAGGCCTTCATTTTTGAGACGGTTTACTGTGTCTGTGAAGCAGAAGAGGGCTGTAGTGATACTATGGGCAGGTCTGAAACCATGTTGAGTAGGTGACAGGATGTTGCTGTCTAGGCGATATTTTAGTACCTGGGTATGGATGCATTTTTCTCGGATTTTGGCCAGGGGGGAGAGTAAAGCAATGGGTCTGTAGTTATTAAGTTCAGTGGAGCTCCTGCCTTTATGTATGGGTGTAACATAAGATATTTTGTAATGGATTCACTTCATAATCTCAAAATACTCAAATTTTTGTATCTCGGGACCATGAAGCCGAAAATCCATAAACTCAAAACCCCAGAAGCTTGAAACTTAAAATCGTGAATTCTACACTAAACATACCACAGACACAAACACAAACATACACCTCCGTACACAAAAAAATACCTATCCTACATACAAACAGGAGGGCAAGCCCCCCCTGCACCCCCTGTGTAGAGGGCTACTCCCCCATACTCCACCTACTTAAATATACTAACTCCGAGGTCGCACTACACAGAAAAACACACAAAAACACCACCACAAAAGCTACATTCCCCTCGCACACACACATCACACTAACAAAACACACAGACACACACTAAGGCCCCTACCCAAAACCCGTAAAACACAAACACTTACCTACATCTCCAACCACCCACTCACACACTGCAACACCAGAACCGCTAATTCAAAATCTCTAAACTTCAGGATTTTAAATTTCACGCTTCTAGGGTTTCGGTATTTTGCACATTCGCCCTTCTGGTCTCGGGCTACTGAAATTCGGGATTTCAGTAATTCAAGATTCTGAAGGGAACACAGCAAGAAGTTCTCTGGTTTAATTATGGGCTGGGGTGCCTTCTGTGCGGAGTCTGTATGTGTTCCCTGCATTCATGCGGCTTTTCTCTAGGTGCTCCAGTTTCCTCTTACATTACAAAGATGTGCCTGGAGCATTTCTGCCTGGGCATCTGCTGAAAATTGGCTTGTTCCAAGTCAGGCTTTCCTGGTAAACAAATGTTAAATAAATAAATAAATAAATTATATATATATATATATATATATATATATATATATATATATCTTGACATCACTCTTTACAGTAAGCTCATAGACAACTATGGACATCTCCATAATACAGGTATTAATAAAATGTGAGGCAAACAGTAATCACGGCCACATCTCCATACTAACATTTGCTAACAGTGAGTTCAGGAATTGTGTGGGGAACAAAAGTAATGCACACACTCAAGGAAAGTAAGAGATAGAAAAGAAGATGTGGGGTATGAATGAAGAAGAGGACACACAAGAGGGATGCTGGAAAAGGAAAAAAAGGAAAATCTGTGAGAAAAGCAAAGGGGCATGGGCAATTTTTTTTTTTTTGTGGGAATAGGCCCCATTTTTTTTTTCAAGAACAGAAGGAAGGGTAAACATAGGGAAATAAGAGGAGAAGGTCATCACAGTGGGTATACCCATAAAACTAATAGCACAACACAAGACAGACAACAGTTGAAAAAAAACCAGTAAGGACAGGTAAGTTACACAGACACACTGCGCAACACTGTCAATGGAAAGTTGGCAGACAGGGTGGGGGTGCATACCAGTCATGGTGAAATGCAGAAAAGCATATCTACCTATACACTATCACATGTCAAATGTAACACATGTCACAAATGGTGTGGCAGTCATACCTGGATGTCTATTGCCAGTAGTAGGCGTGTTCCACAGATGAGCAAATGCAGGTCTAACAATGGTAGATAATGTCACCAGAGGACAGAACCATACCTACAACCATCCATGTAAAAGGCAAACAGCCAAGCACAGTGCCAAACAGAAGTACTGCAGAAAAGCAACAAAGGCTGCTACCTACATAAGTACACAACCCAAACAAATGCGCAATGGAATGTGTGTATGTTACACACATATGCCATGTCAAAGGCAACGCACAGGTATAGATGTGTATGTATGTATGTCAGTGGCATAAATGGAATGTACACGAAAGGAAGGTTGATAAATGACATGTAATAATATGTTCAAAAATGTAACAGTACAGCATAATAAATATACCAGGTTGTGCACATGGATGTGAAAAAAACACGAGTAACATGCAAGTATTATGAAAACAAGGATGCATTACAAGCATTAGCCAGCAACTTGTGTGTGCACGTCCTGCATTGTACAATGGGAATACATGTGGCACATGTTCACTGTGTCAGATTAATGCAATGCAATTGTCAGTAGTTTGCAAAAATAATCATGAAATATGAAGGTGAGAGGGATGTGGACAACCTGGGCCCACTTCAGGGTAAAGCAGGATAAAGTAAGTTAACACAATGCAAATGCATGTGTACAGCACACAGGGTGCTGTAGAAGCCACACAGAAATACATTTAACCAAATGGAAAATTTATGTCAAATGGACAGATTGATTGCTGATGTCTACAGACTTGGACATATATAAACCACACATGTAATTAATGTTCAGTCATGTCACATCAACATGCATAGGTAAGCAAGCTAAAAATTACAAGCACTTGCACATATACTGTCACCCAAATGTCAAATAAAGAAATGCAGGTGTATGTCAACCACCATGCTCATTATGGAGCAGAGGACACTCCTGACACTCCTGTGAGCATCATTATAGCACATCACTGGTAACTCAGTGATTGCTCACATGTCAAAGGTACATTTGTGTGCCAGTATGTATCCGATTATGTACACACACACACACACACACACACACACACACACACACACACACACACACACACACACATGTGCATTCAGTTAATTTATACAACTATTTCTGGAAAGTGTACACAGATGTCAGTACAAAATGCGTGTGGAAATGCTACATACAACAAACATTAAATACGGTTAAATAATATGTTACCTGTAACACTGTGTACAGATTAATGTTGCATTGCTGTTTGATGCAGTCAGAGAAGGAGGAATGCACATAGGCATAATATACCTGTATATGATCCCTCGTGTCATCAGTGTTGCCAAGCCATGACACACAACACCACATCATGACAACTGTCAACCAAAACACATGTGGAATAACATGTTTGTATATTGCACACACTTGATATGACAAAACAGAAATCCAAGGTATATGACACTGTTAGTGATGGAGTATGGAAAAGATATGTTGTCTGTCAGTTGCACCAGTAACACAAATGTTTACAGGCTACCTTTTGCAGCACTATCTGCAGGTTAACTGCCACAATGCATGGAAAGTTAAATGTGAGAGGAAGGTGTAATGTGTTAATGTGCGCCATGCACACATTAACACCAAACTAAATATCATATGACAATAATACATAAGCATGACGGATACAAAGTATGGTTGCACAAGAGTGCATATAAAGTCCAGTCAATGGAATGACAAAATCACCATGTTGGAAGCGTAACACAAGGGGAGTACACAGACAATACTTACAGACTGGAGGGACCAGGTTGATGAGGCTGAGACTCATAACTGACCTCACGAGCTGTCTCCCTAAATGAATCAGGCAAAACCCATGTCATATCCTTATCACATCCCTTATCTGTGTTTTAAGAACATCAGTCACATCCTCCCAGTTCTCCTCCCAATGATAGTCTCTGTTCCTGTCCTAGCATCGTCTCCTCCAGGGTGCAGGTATGAAGGCTTGGGCAGGGCAGATTCAGCTTCCTCATCATTGTCATCATTGTCATCATCACTGTCACCATCTGAAGACTGGCAGTGGCCTGGTATGTGCTTGTCATCATTGTTTGATAGGAGAACATCCACGGGTCCCATACTCTGTCAAGATCAGTTGCAAAACACTACAGAAAAGAAAAGAAAATGTCTATGACAAAGAACATTCTCATGAAGATCATTGCAGAACTTAATATGAAAATGTTGAAAATTCTCACAGGGACTTACACATGTCCATTATGGACAGAAGTACCTTATAAATGCCGGCCCCTCAATGTCCTATTCCCAAACAGGGAATCATTATTATTTTGTGAAGACTTGTATAGGCTTAGAGACAGCTACACAGGTCATTAACATTGTAAAAATGTATAAATCTTCAACTCTAGAGACTGTACTGTCTGCATGTAATGATTTATATGGACAGTCACCAAGTGTCATTGTTAAAATGAAGAGAAACTGATCTGACAATATTGTGGACAGCAGGCAAGCCATATGACATACATCTGAGACAGGCAGCATGATAATTGTCTGAATACACATCAGTTTAATAAGTACAATAGTAAAAATAATGTGATATGTTTAATCAACCCAGCTGGTGACATATGAGAATCTAATGCATCTGTTACTAACAGTATTGTATGTGTACAACTGTATGCATAATCTAGCAAAAAAATTAGCAATCAATAGCCTCAAAAATCAAAACATTCTGAATATGCTTGCTGATAAAGAACTGCTGCAATGAAACGTGTGTCTGCCAAGTGTAAGTAAACCTAGGCTATAATTATGTCTCTACAAAAACACCCAAGGGGTTGAATACAGTATGTATGTGTCCAAGTGCCAGTAGACCTAGGCTATAACTGCATTTCTACAAAAACTCCTGAGGTGTTGGTGGCAGATGCAACACCACTGCTGAAGTTACTGGCATGCTACACAGTCTACAAATAGTAGTGCATCCACTGACCCAACATACACACATTCATTCTGTGAATAGGCAGGCTATGCACAACAGATCAGTCACTGGAAATCACAGACCTACATTGAAGTGTGCTAAAGCATAAATCATAAGCACCAAGCAAAGCACAAAGCTTTATTAACATGTGTGACAGTTACACCATTTTTAGATTTTAATCTCAATTTTAAGTACGGCTACTGTGTGATTTCACTTACCTTGCTGATCCATGATGGGTATTTCTGCATTCTAATCAATATACATGTTATTGTGAAAAATACAGGCCTGCAAACAGGTGAAGATATATTTCATTTAATAAAATGTGGAAAATAATCAACATACCTCCCTCCCTCCACTGCTTTTCAATCCTGTACATCCACTCGATGTACATGGCTGTATTCCGGCTGTAATCCTCCTTGACTGAAATCAGAAAATAGAATATATCTATAATGTATTCCTCAAATAACACTGATATACATTTATTTATAAAGAATATTAGATAATCACAATACACACTTCGCACTTGTACATCTTGGTGTTATGTTTGAACACAGACTAGAGATTCAAAACTGCAACCACAATCTACATCCAAACTGTAACCTTGACAGCTACTTGCCTAGTTAACATGTCTTGACTGAAAAAAGCATGTTTAGAATGTAGTGAAAAGACTGAATGTTATGACATCATATGGATGGGGGTGGTCTGCTAATAAGGATCTTGGTTTATGATTGTAAAGTATGAATGTGCTGCTCATATAGCTAAACAGTTTGAAAACTACACCCATATCAGCACTGTGTTTAGAAACATTAACAGCAATGGAGAGCATCCATTCCTCAGACAGTGTGTGATAGATTCAAGTACCATACAGCTTCTGTGAACAGAACCATACATGCTATTATACATAATGGACACAGTAAGGGATGTGTGAGGGCTATGATATTCCTTGCAAAAGTGGACAGCACTGGGAAATGTATACATCTTCCCTGTTCTGCATTTCAACTGTTAGTCTGCCCATGATACCTCTCAACCTGTTAGAGCAAGAAATCTGGTCAAAGCCATTGACAAAAGTGGGGCAAAGGCCCATAAATAGGGGCAATTTTTAAATATTGCTCTTACAAACTTAGAAAGTTGATAGAATAATAGGTTTTGTATTAGCATGAATTTTCTTTTTTTTTGTTCAAATATTTTTTTTCAATTTTTTTTTATAAAACAATAATTAATAAATTTTACAGATCAAATAAGAATGAATTGAATTAACTATTTACAGAATGTACAATGGCCTCAAATCAAATAAAGACAAAAGGAGTACAATCATAGTTACACAGACAAATAATATGCATTTTAAACAAAGACTAACAAAAATTAAAAACTTGGCTTCTTGCTTTCTCTCTTCTTATGAAGATAAAGTTGTGACCATTTTAAGTGTCTCAATTGGGGAGAGAAGTTTCTCCCAAGGATTATTAGTCCATTTCTTAGGAAAGATTCTCATTTCCTTGACTTTGATTTCCAACAGTGCTACTTCTTTCAATAGAGTTAGAAAATCATCAATTGTAGGGATGATAGGGGAGTTCCATTTCCTTGTGATACATTTTTTGAGACTGCCATTGAAGTCCAAAGAAGATAAAGTTCTTTCCTTTTCAAACAGTGGTTTCATTTATATTCAGGAGAATTAATGACTTTGACAAAGAGAAAGAATCAGTAAAAATGGCTTGCAAAAATTCACCAATATCCTCCCAGAATTTCTTAATATGAAGACAGTCATATATAATATGTGACCAATCAGCATTACATTTTAAGGAACATCTCCAGCATATTGTATCATTAGTATTTTTAAATCTAACTATTTTGTTAGGGGTGTAAAAGGCTCGATGCAGAAATTTCCATGCAAAGATTTTCCAACTTTGCATATTTAAAGTTAACTTAATAGAATGTAGTATATCTATATTGGTCTCATTAGGTAACACTAATGAATAATCTTTAGTGATAAAATTCCAGAATTTCTGGTTAGATTTTATTTTGTAATTGATGATAATTTTATATAACATTGAAGTTAAATTTGTCTAGTTAAAGTCTCTATATATTACTTCATATAAACAAAATATAAATTTAGGCATAGATTTAAATGAAGAATTTTCTATTGTTCTACATAGAACTTGTACATAAGGTATTAGGCTATTAAGAGCTAACCAGTCACTGTTTGATAGATTAAATGTATTAATTATCTGATTTACATTCATGACTTTCAGATTTTCTACACATTGGTACCAACATGTGAAATTGTTTCCTTCCCACAAGTTAAGAGTATTTATGGGAATGTTATTGAAAAAGCTTTTTGTAACTTTAAAGGGAATTAATAACTGAAGCCATAATTTAATGTCAATATTATTGTTTATGAAGCTACGAAAAGTGTTGTAAATGTAATTTATATAATTTAGATTAGCAGGTTTGGTGGAATTGTATTGCAAGTTGATACAAATAATATGCCAGAGTTTATTGTTCTGTTCATTCAGTTGTATATTTTTTGCTAATTTATTTTCTTCTTGGAAAATAACTGTATGTAATGTTTTCCATGTTGACAAACTTTTTCGATCTATCCAATTTATCACTGTTTTAAGAATGGATGCTCTAATATAAGATTCTAAATCAGGAAAGTTTATGCCTCCCTTTTCCGAGTGCCTAATAAGGTTTAAAAAAGCTATCCTTTTTTTTGACAGTACCAAAGGAAGTTTATAAAAATTCAATTTAATTATTTTAAAACTTTTTTACTAGGGATTATCGGTATAACTAGTGTAATGTAGTTTACCTTTGGGAGAAGGACCATCTTTATTAGCTGCAGTCTATCTTCAAATGTTAAGTACAATTTATTCCATTTTCCTATTAGTGATTTAAGTGTATTCAGGATATTATTGTAATTTGTAGATAGAGTTAATTCTAACTTTTCACATAAAACAATCCTAAATAATTTAAGAAGGAAACCTGTTTTCCAATTATTGGATTTATAGGTTCATAGGTTCATAGGTAGGTACTAGGCTATTGGCCCTGGGGCCTATACAAGCCCAGCCTAAAAGGTACCCTGGCTTTTGCCACCCAAGAAAATTATTTTCCTGTGCCACTGTCGAGCAGAGCCACAGAAGTGATCCCTGGGGTGAATTTCCTATTTCCTATCCAATCATCAAGATTTTTCTTGAAGAGTGCTAATGAGGAGCTTTGTTTGATATAGATAGGTAGTTTATTCCAGAGTATGGGAAGTCTCTGGGACAGGAATCTATCCCTCCGGCATGTTCTTTTTATTGTGGTGACAAGGTTTAGGTCCCTAGAGCGTGTAGCTCAGAGGGATTGGGATTTCTTTAAGTGGAGCATGTCCAACAGCTCTGGGTTTGACATAGCTTTGTATGTTAGGCAGAGATCACCTCTGAGTAGGCAATATGCGACGGAGTAAAGCTGGAGGTTTTTGAGACAGTCTGCGTAGGGTATCTGTTTGAGGCCAGTAATCCTCTTTGTGAGGTATTTCTGTGGCCTTTCCAGTTGTTGTGGATGTATTGTGAGGTAATACCAAAAGGGGTGTTGTACTCTATAATGGGTCTAATGAGTGATGAGTAGAGGGAAACAATGACCTCTTTTTTTCTGGATGCAAAACCTTTTGTGATGAGGTGTGCCACATAGAAGGATTTCCTGACTACTGTGGCAATGTGATTATCAAAGGAGAGACTACTGTCCACCTGTGTCCCAAGGTCTCTTATCACACTTTCAGTGCTAAGTATACTACCGCCTATGTTATAGTTCATGGGTACAGAGTTTTTACCAAAGGGGATAACAATGCACTTTTTGGCATTGAGCTTGAGGCCATGGCTTTGACACCAGGCATCTGTCTCAGTGAGGCCCTTTTGTAGGATGTCCACATCGTTAGGAGTTTTGATTATGGCTCCTAGTTTGCAGTCATCTGCAAACTTCATTAGCCAAAGTCCTTCTGTGTTAACCTGTACTTCAGAGAAGTAGATACCAAACAGGAGAGGACCCAGGACTGAACCCTGTAGTACTCCACTTGTCACTGGTCTGAAGTCGGATTTGGAGAGGGCTACTTTCACAGTGTGGGTTCTGTCAGTGAGTCAGTTGGCAACCCATCTTGTGACATAGGGATTTATACCTAGTTTAGTGAGTTTATCTATAATTCCAGAGTGGGGGATGGTGTTGAAAGCCTTGGCAAGATCTAGATAGGCTGTGTGAACCACCTTACCCTCGTTTACGGCTTTGGTGACTGCTTCAAAGAAGTCTTTCAGGTTTAGGAGACATGATCTGCCTTTTACAAACCCAAACTGGGTGGGGTCCAGACTTTGGAGATTACCAATGTCTTTGTTTATAAGTTCCATGAGCAGACCAGGCTCATCAGGCTAATGGGTGGTAGTTCTCAGGGTCCATGGTAGCTCCCCCCTTGTGGAGTGGGATAACTGTTGCTGTGTGCCATTCAGCAGGCACAAAGCCTGAGGTGAGGCTATGGTTGAACATGGTACTTAGGTGGGGTGCCAGTTCATTCTGTAGTTCATGTAGAAAGCAGCCCAGGATGTTGTCTGGTCCCATGGATGCTGTATTCTTGGCTTTGGAGAGTGTGTTTTTTATCTGTGCAGCCATGATTACAGGAACTTTGTATTCTTCCGGTATAGAGATGGGATCTTTAGGGGATGAGAGGGGGGTAAAGTTAGCACTGAACCTATCTGCCAGGATGTTGGCAATATCAGTTGGGTCTGTATATTTAGTGCCATTGTACTGTAACTCAGAGCAGATCTGAGTGTTGCCATTGAGATTCTTGACATAGCTATAGAATGCTTTGTGTTTGTCTTTAGAATCAGTGGCGATTTTGTTTTTGTAACTAGTTTTGGAGGATTTTATCAGGGATCACAGCTTCTTACTGAGGCTGACCAGGGAGCTCCTCCACTCATGGGATTTTACTCTCTTTTGCAACAGTTTCTTCCTTCTGTATGTTAGTATTAAAGATATTTTTATTATTTAGTAATATATGATTCGATTTAGAAGCATTAATTTTTAAACCTGAGATGTGATAAAATTTTTCAGCTAATGAGTTTAATTCACATAGTGACTCATCTGAGTTTAATAAGGTGAGTAGAATATCATCAGCAAAGAGCATTATTTTGGAGTTAAATTGATTAAAAATGTCAATACCTTTAATTTTGGGGTTAAAACGAATTGCAGAGGAAAAAAGTTCAGTTGCTAATGCAAACAACACTGGTGACATGGGGCATCCTTGTTTGGTACCCTTAGTAATTTTAATTGCTTCTGATGTGAAAGGACCTAATTTTACATATGCCAAATTATCTTTACGTATGTTTTTTTATTAAATTAATGAATTTTGAGGGGAAATCATAAATTTGTAGGATTTTGAAAAGATAATTCCAATTTAGTGAATCAAATGCTTTTTCAATATCTAATGTTACTATTAGGGCTTCAGTTTTGTCTCTGTTTAAAAGCTCTACAGTGGTTAAAATTCTTTGTATGTTGCCATGAGTGTGTCTATTATAAATAAAACCCATTTGATCCTCACTAATGACTTGAGTTAGAGATTTTTTGATCCTGATAACCAGAATAGACATACAAATTTTATAGTCATTATTTAGAAGTGAAATAGGCCTATATGAACAACATGAGTTGGAATTTTTGTTTTCCTTTAAAATAGGTGTAATTAGTGTATATCTCCATGAAGGTGGAGTACTGGCCTATGAATAAGTTTCATTTAGTGCCTTCTGTAGTATTGTTAAGACTGATGTTGGAAATAATTTGTAAATTTCTATAATAATTCCATCTATGCCTGGAGCTTGGTTATTTTTGCCTTCTTTAATTTTTTCATTAATTTCTTTAAGCGGGATTTGTTTTTGAATGTTTATGCTTAAACTGTCTGGTATTTTATTTAAATTTGTATAATATAGCCACATGTTTATATCATTATGAGGAGAATCATTGATATTATAGGGTTTTGTAAAATGAACTTTGAAGGCTTTTAATATGTCACTTATATCTGAGACATTTTTCTTGTTTTCCCCTTCATGAATTATATTTGTAATATTGTTTCCATTGGAATGTCTTTTTAATCTCATTGCTAGGCTATGCATATATTTAGGGGAAACAGAGTAAGAATTTAATTTTAGTTTTTCCTAAGCCAAATTGGTTTTATGTATTTTTTATTTAATTCCCCAATTTCTTTTTTTTTTTTTACATCTGGATCCTCCACATCCTTTAGGTTAGTTTCCATGATTTGTTTTTGGATATTAACTAGTTCTGACTCTGGCGTAGCATTGTTACCTTACAGCAAGAAGTTCTCCCGTTCGATTCTCGGCTTGGCTTGGGAGTGCCTTCTGTGTGGAGTCTGCATGTCCTCCCCGTGGTTGGGTAGTGTTTGAAAGACATGTGTGTGTAAATGGGTGTGCCTTCATTGAAGGTTGGGCGTCGAGCTGGCACCTCGGCGTTTTGTAAAAATCTACTGCCAATCATTAGCGGACTGGAGTTACTCTGTGGTGACCCCTTACTGGGAAAAAGCCGAAAGACAAACAACAACAACTAGTTCTGACTCCCATTCCTTTATGTTATTGTTGCACCAGGAAATAATTTTACCATAAAAATATACCTTTAGTGAATCCCATAAAATAACTATATTTATGTCACCGGTATTATTTGCATCCAAAAAATATTTTATTTCCAAATCTAGCCAAGGCTTAAACTTTTTTAATTTAGTGAAGTATGCTGAAATTCTTTTGGTAAGTATCAGTCTCTTAAAATTCATTTGAATTTTAAGGATAAGTGAGTTATTGTCAGATAGGGGGCAGGGGATTATAGAAGAGAGTATATTTTATCGATTCTTGTTTGGGTATTGAATCTATAATCACTATGGGAAAATTGTAATGAATTTTCATTTTTAAGACTAAATGAGTCTAATAACTGCAAGTTATCTATCCATTTTTGAAGAGTTCTCCCTGTAGATGTAATACGGAAAGGTCTTTTATTTGTAGACTCCTGACTGTCTAAGATACAATTAAAATCCCCTCCTACAATTAAGCTGCCTTTTGGGGTCTTATTAATAAGTTCTTTTTGCTTCTTAATTGTTCCTACTCCTATACCTGGAAACCAATATAGGTTCACCAAAGTCCAAATTCTATTACTATATCTTATTATTACTATTGATAAAAGACCATATTTGTCTTCAAAATTATATATTACTTGAGGATTGGCAACATTTTCTTTCACAATATTAATACTCCTCTGTTTTTTTACTGTATGATGAGTTAGAGAGCTTTAAGAAATCGCTTGGATTCCAAGTGAAGTTATCATTAGCTTTAAGCTGAATTTCCTGCAAGAATACCATTTGCGCTTTATTTACTTTTAGTTATTTAAGTAAGTTGGATCTTTTCCTTGGGTTATTTAAACCATTCACATTTAATGAGAGAAGTACTATATTCATCTAGTTAATTTATTTATTAAAGAGTTTTGATTGGAAATAATGACAAGTTATTTTGATGTTTATTTGCTAAGTATCTTTCATGCATTTATTAATTCTGATGAAAAAATTCTTAATTCTTTTTGATTTGTATAACTTAGAATCTAGAGGAGGCCAAAAAGGAAAACAAACAAATGTACAGTAGTTAATCTTATACGTGTGTATAAACAGATACTTAGAATTATCTTTTAACAAACATGGAATGAATACCATTCCCAATCTGAGAGAACTAAAATGTTCAATCAGATTAACCCTCATTGCTAACAATGAATCAAACGTTAATGAGAAGTTAGAGACTCCATTATATGTTATACTGGAGATTACAATTAAATCAACCCAATCATATACCTCTAGTTTGATGAATGATACAATTAAATATGTTCTTGTTATAAAATTACACTTAATATAGAATTAGGCATTAACTTTTTGTCATGACTTACTTTGTGGGTAATAAATCAGGTATGCAATTCTATTTAGGTCAAGTATTCATATAATATAAGTAAATATCCCGAAAGATATTTAATAATCCAGTTTCCTTTCAACATTTATGCATTTCTGTATAATGACCAATTCATTCAATAGTTACCTTATATGATATACTATGGTCAGTATTGTGAGATTAGCTTACAATAGTATCAACAATAAATCCAGTGAGTCATACCAATTTCTATAATCTACATTCACTCTGATGAATTGGTTAAAATACTCAGACTGTAGTATTCTGGATATATAAAACTTCAATACATATATAAATGCTGCTCAGAACAGTGCTGTACAAAGAAATTGCATGTAAAAGAGCTCTACATCATATTTGTTACATTACTCTGAACTGCAATAAAAAGCTCTTTTGTTACTAATTGATATAAACCATAAATAATTTATTGCATGTGTTGAGAGAAAAAAAAATGTTTTTTTCCTTTCCTCCCTCTCCCTTTTTTATTCTGTTTAAAATAGACTACATCATAAATATTAGTTCACAGTTATACCATATCATTAGAACAAATAATACTAGCCAAGGCAGTATCACCATAACTGAGCATTAACAGTAGATGTAAATTAAATGATACCAAATCTTTAAAAGGTAGCTAAGATATTCATACTGTCAGAGTCTTGGTAATGATAACTTTACAACCCTGTCCATTCTCAGCATGAAATTCCCTTAGAGTGCAGTTTGAAGCTTAGAATGATTGTCTGAATTAATTAACATGCTACAGAATGCTCATTGTTTGTACTCTACCTCTACCATATCAAAGTAAGGTTTAATATTACAGATGTGAGGTTTCTTGTAATATATGCCTTTATAAAGATCAAGTGTCATTTAAAACCTCACACTTTCTTTTTCTCATCTAGTCATGTAGTTATTTTCCATTTTTAAACTATCTTCCCTTAATACATTACTAAATGGAATAACATACAGGCATCTTAGTGTCTTGTTCTTATTTATTCACTAAGATATGCAAATTCATGAGTAACTTTGAAGTATCAAAAAAAAAAAGAGCTTAAAGCTGAATGCTTCAACTTCCCTTTTTATGTTTAAATGTTTCCATATGTATATATCTTGTCTATTTTATTTCTTTTTTATCTGGATTTCCTAATTAGTTTATTTGCATATAATGGACAGTAACTATATATAATGTCAACTTGTAGGCTAAACACATTCCTTACATATAAATATTGCTTGTTATCCTTTCCTTCAAAATAACATATATTTAGTTAGTTATATTATTTAAGGAAGTACTGTCCCTTTACGGTTATAAGGATGTGTGTTATGCATAAACATTAACATTGTATACTTTGTGTCAGCATCAGCTCACGTAGGAAGTTAAAGCTGGCTTTTCACAGTGTTCCTTCACTGTTTATAATGCTATTCAGCATGTAAACAGAAAGATAGTCTAGTCTACACAGCATGTTATAATCTAGGATTTCTCAACACTTTTACAAACACGAAGGTTGAATATTTAAAAATAAAATCTTAATGTGTTTAAAATAACTTCCTATATTCTTAGACTAACTGGTGGACTGTAAGGGCTCAAGTGAAACCATTTGGTCTGTAAATGTTGTAATTTAATGTTTAAGGGCAAAAACAAGCATTTTACATTCACGTTAGTGCGCAGAGTGTACTGAGTAGCTCGAGAAATGAGTATTGAAGATTTTCCTGCATGTCTCGTGCATTTGAAAGGCTTCTCTTTCTCATTTTGAAAAAATAAGCGTTTAACTGAAACTCATGACATTACTTATTGTAATAACTTTTCAGAGTTTAAGCAATGTCTTAATTGAAACTAAATCACAATACAATACAAATGACTCAAATGAGTTAAACATGCATTTAATACACACATTACTTAGTGACTATTGTTCACTGGATTTAAGCTAACTAATGCATAGCCAGTATTATACTACAAAGTACAATGTATGTTGACTATTTCTTACTCCACACATCAGTTTTTTTTCCCTTTTCCCTTGCCTTTCTGTCACAATCGAATGTAAAATAATTGAATCAAGTAAACTATTGTCGTCAAACTATTGCATATAAGTTAACCATTAAATCTGAAGTATGCAAGTAGACTATTAATATTATTAAGATACCATTTATAAAATGCTTGAAAGAAAGAATAAACAATACATATTTTGTTACCTTTAGCATGGATTTTTAGTTTTGGTTGATTCTTTGAGAGAAGCAGTAGAAGGAATACATTTTGAGTCAGTTCTTTGCTTTTTTTTTTTTTTTTTACATCAATCCAATTATTTTTCTCAGGAGATCTTTTCAGTGATGTAGTTAAAGACCAGTCCATTTCCTCTGGAACTGTAACCATATTGTTGTTTTTCATGAAAGTTATTGCTTCCTCAATGTCATTAAATGTCCTTATTTCATTTGAAATAAAAATCCTTATTTTTGCAGGGTATGCCAGTTGTGCTTTTATTTTATTTTGCTTTACTAGTGGCCTGGCTTTCTTTCTCATTTCTAAAACTCTGGAGGAAAAGTCATTGTAAATCTAATTAGATTTTGCTTGTATTTCAGTGGGGATCTACCCCAAGCACATTTAAGAACAAGCTCTTTGTCAAGATAAGAGAGAAATGTAACCACTACTGACCTGGGTGTGGATGTTGGTGATGAAGGGATGGGTTTCCCAATGGCTCTATGAGCTCTTTCTATACCGTATGAGAATCCTTCTTTCAGATCTAGGATTTCAGGTAACCATGAATTAAGGAAAGAGATTATATCATCACCTTCAGATTTTTCTGGTAAGCCAAAGATTCTCACGTTAGTCGTCCTTTCTCTATTTTCCATGTCATCTAACTTGTTAATAAGCCATTTATTCTGCTGCTGAAGAAAATCTCCCTGGGTTTCTTCCTCTTTGAGCCTTCTATTTATATCAGATAAGGGCTCTTCAATGCTTAAAATTTTGATTTGATGCTGCTGGAGAAGCTCTTTAAAGGTTTCAGTTTGTTTATGACAACTTTCTCTCAAGTTTTCTAAAGTTGTCTGTGAAATTGTCCATTTTGATAGATAGTTCGTGTAGAGTTGAAGACATCAACTGAATTTCTTTCTTCAAAGTAGATTCTGCATGTGAATTCTTTGAGCCACTCATCTTCAGAGATCAGTTTTAAACTCCAGTTATTTCTGACAGGAAATTTTTGAAGAATATATTCCAAAGTTTGTACAATGATAGTAAAAATGCTAAAGAACCATATTTAACTGTTTTTTCTAAAAAATATATATATTATTTTCCTGTTATTTAAAGTAGTTTTAAGAAGCTCTAAAAAAGTGTTGTTTTCATAGTGCCATCTAGGCTCTGCATCCAGCATGAATTTTCTGAAGAGTATGAAGTCTGAAATTCAAATGTTTGTCATTATTTCTAATTTCAATCTTTAATGATTTGTCACTAGTTTGCCAGAAAAACACAATTTTATGAAAAACAGACCAAAAATATGAAGCAAAAATCTGGACATTGTGCAAAAATCTGTACAATTGAGAGGTATGCATGCCTATCCCACTCCCTCAAAACGTGAGGATGATGTTGTTCTAGAACTGACTTTAATATTTCATGAGAAAACAGTCCTTCATAGCACTTTTACAACATATACAATATTAAACAAAAAAATGATCAAACACGTAACAGGACTTAGCAAGCTTTGCTGTCCCTACTGCTAAAATAACTGATGTTAACAGAACCTTACAAATTATGGATGTTAGTAGGATTAGATGAATAACAAAGTTATTTGCAACCATACTCAGAACTGATGTTAATGTCAATAAGTGTAACATGCTTCTCTAAATAAATGCTATGGGTATATTAAAGTAAGATAACAGCTAAAGATATATCTGTCCCCTCTCTGGATTTGAGCACGCAGCACAGCAAAATGTAATAATGCTGGTCTGTTTCCTTACAATCTCAGCTAACAGCCAGCACATGCTATTTCTAACCAGGTACTGCCCTACAAACCCTGGTGTCAGAAAGCTGATGTTATCAGATTATTATGGATTATAGCCATATTGTAAGAATTTGAAGACTAACTCAGTGAGTCATAACCATGCACAACATAAACTTTAATAAGTAGTGGAATCTGGTTCCTCCAAACAATGCTATGCTTAAATGAAACCAAGATAAAATGGGACAATGGTGCATCAGTAGCATTGTTGCCTCACCCCAAGAGGTTCTCTGGTTCGATTCTTGGCTGAAGTGCCTTCTGTGTGGAGTCTACATGTCCTCCCTGCATTCGCATGAGTTTCCCCCAGGTGATCTGATTTCCTCCCACGTTACAAACACATGCATCTGAAGCATTTCTCCCTGGGCTTCTGGTGAAATCTGGCTTTGTTCCAAGTTGGATCTTCCCAGTAAACAAATGTTAAATAAATGAATAACAGGTACAGACATATGTTTCCCCCTATGTGGACTGGAACTCACATCATACCAAAATGTAGACATGTTGGTCAGTTGCTTTACAGGCCAAGCTAACAGTCAGTAAGGGTTTCATTTTAGAAAACAGGTACTACAGAGAATGGATGAATACAGAAACTGCAAACAGTTATTGGACATTTTATTGTAAAGAAATAATAGTTATCAACACATAACTGAAAACATATGTGTAAGCAGTCGAACAGGCATTACGTTTTAACTTAAATAAATGTGTCTGTGTAATTTCTTAGGAGAAATGATGTAATGAAGTTATATACATGTTTTTATTCCAATGTATAATGTGTAGTAAGAGATACTGTGGTACCATGATGGAAAACTACGAAGTGCGCAGTTATTCACGGCTTAGGTGCTATAGGCATTTGTGATACAGCAGGACAGTGGCTATGTGAAATTATATAGTCAGATGTTGCAAAACATATGTACATATATAGAGGACATAATTATGGATATTATACACATTATTAAAAAAATAACAACATGGGAATTCAACCCACAGTTAATAAAACAGCATTTATTACTGCCACTTAATTATCCCCATAAGCTAATTGTCACAGTAGTGACTACATTGTTGTAAAAACATCTGCTTAGAATATTGACACTTACTGTAGGGATCTACGGGCTGGTTCTGCATCTCAGTAACCCTGCTTTGAAGCTCCTCCATGTCACTCCATTGCAGGTCATCATAACGGTGACAAACCTGTACTCCAGAGAGGTAGATCCCTGTCCTCCACTGAAGATCCCTCACAAGCTAGTTCCATACATTAATCATGGTGAAGTTCCTAGGTCTAGTTCTCATCCTCTGCTCAAATCCAGCATACATGGGTCAACATCTGGGTTGTCTCCTAGTCGGTCCAGTTAGGAGCACAGGCACACCTCAGCCTCCTTGAAGTAAACATCGCAATCCCTTGGTTGAAGAAGTCTGGAAAATACAAGCACAGAGAAATGCTCACTGGGGTACCACTCAGTTCACAGTTAGCAATGGTCTGATCAGTAAATGTATCAAAATCAATATCAGATCACTGGAAGATAACAGGCATGCACCGCACATGGTACCACTTATTGATACCTATTGAGTGTTTATGTAATACACTTTGGTGTTTCAGTGCATGAAGCCAGTCTACGCTGATGTGCATGAATGGGATTCCAAAAACTTGAATTTTAATGAACCTCATTAATTATGTATAGTGCAAATGGTACTTAAAGGTGGGTGCACATTAGGTGCACTTTGATTCTGTGATTCAGAGTGAAAGGTACATTGGCAATTGGTAGCATTTCTGTTTTGGTGATTAGTAAATCTCTTCAAGTCAGTCATTTCCAAAGGTACCTGTTTAAATTAATTGGTAAGCAAACTGTTATCTTTAACAGAAGGTGTTATAAGTTACTGGCTTCATGTTCTCTTGAGATTTATGTATACAGGTGTTGTTATTTTAAACAATTGATTTCAGTTCCATATGCAGTTTTATAGACAGACTTCTATTGCAAATTTTAACAGTATATGAAGGGTGATTTACGGATCATACCTCTCAACTGTACATATTTTTGCAGAGTGTCCAGATTTTGCCTCATATTTTTATTCTGTTCCTCATAAAATGTTTGTTTTTCGGGCAAAACAGTGAGGATTAAAGTCACTAAATAATGACAGACAGTTGAGTTTCATACTTCATATCATTTAGAAAATGCATGCTAACTCAATACCTTTCATTCTAGCAACTTTCTAAGTTTATATGAACAATATTTAAAATTTGTCTGTATTTTTGGGGCTTTGTCCCCCGATTATTTTTAGCTTTGTCCAGATATCTTGTGTTGCAAAGTTGAGAGGTATGCTGATCATCCGCATTTTTTTACTTATAATTCTTTGCTCTCTGCGGTCTAACTATAGAATCCTGCAGATACCGACACTATCCATACCTAGTATGTGATGTTGATATTACAGATATTTCTTAATTCATGTCTCCTAACAAAACCATTACAAACATTCGCCATTAGTGTTATGGATATGTCTTCAATGATGCTTCTTAGCAAAGGTGTTATCACTACTGGATCAATATACTAAAGATCCTTACTTTCTGTGGCATTTTGTAAGTTCTTCTTGCTGTAGTATTTGAATATAAAATCTAAGCAGAGTCCTGCGCTATGATGCTGCTGTCTCCATGCAACATATATCTATTGGCCAGGAGTCTAATCCCACTCATGAACTGTAAATATATTGTAAATGATGTCCATTTTACAAATGTTATGTATGAACGCATTGTTGTTATTTTTAGTATGTCATGTTAGTATTTGTCACATGCAGTGTTATACAGACATTTTCATTGCACAGGAATGCATACTATTTATGTTGATATATGCTGTTCTCAGAATGAAATGCATAAATGGGCTCACATATGAACATCATCATGTGCATATCACTGCCTTTCAGATCGCCAACTGTACTAGGGGTGACAGCTTGTATGCCCAGGAAAATGACACCATAATTGATGCTATCTGGCAACATGGAGATTGACTTCGAGGCTATCCAGATAATACTGTCTTGGGAAATGAAAACTGGATTGACTTCACAAACATGATCAATGCAGTTGCAGGCCACAACCGATTCCAAAAGCCTGTAGTTGATGCTGCTTGGACATGATCCTTCATCCAGCCAACAGAGTGACATGTTGTGAGAGATTGAGGGATGCCACTGGTAGTGGATCATCACTGACTCCCCCATGACATCACAATATTTCTGGCCTCGCTGCATACAGCTAGAGGAGAGCAATGCATCCCTGGTGGTGGTGGGACTGAAGCTGGGGTCCCTGGATGAACATGTATGCCCTTCTTTCCATTACAGAGACACTCACTGCATATTGCTGTAGCATGCATACTCATGTATTGTTTTTGATTTACAGCAGCAGAGTTGAGCCATGCACACACACACACGCACACAGACACACACACACACACGCACACACACACACATACACACACACACACACACACACTCACACACACACATCCACACAGGTGAGGATGATAAAAGTAAGTCTAATGACATGTACTGATACAACAGACAGAGCAATCCAAACAACATTTGTAATGCTATTTGCATTAATATTCACAGGTCCATTTCTTTTGGAGCTAAATCAGGGATCAGCAGGTGAGTATCTCTGTACGTTACTGCACGCACTAATCTACCAGTGCCTCAACCTCATTTCATGGCATTGCTGTTTACTGTTATACTGCTGTTTCCTTACCATTGTACGGGCCAAGATGTCCATTTTCAAGTGCAGACAGACTAGGTATATTACACCAAAATTGTCATAGCTTTCAGCAATGTGTAGCACACATGTGATACCTGACATTTATGTCATTATTTGTCAGTACAGGCCCATCTGGTGAACAGTTGCAATGTCCATCAGGTGAGTATTTGCAGCCCATGTTACTGTGTTTTATATGTGATGCTGTCAGAACTCTTTTTGCTAAATACATGACTATGCTACCTTTCTCTTTACTTTCCCACTGCAGGATTCACAGTATAACCCAGAGCCTCTCCATGGTTTCATACCTGTCATTGCTGTAAATCCTGTAGTTGACCTCCATTAATACTGTGTCCTTCTTATCATTCCTAGGCCACTCTGCATCAACATCATCATGTGCACATGTGAGTGGTGTGTGCATGTCACACATTCTGTATGTTTTAACTGCGCTCATCTGGTTAATGGTGTAAATGATGTAATCACTAATGCTGTTTTTTCCCCTACATTAGTTGATTTTCATCCCTCTTCGACAGAAACATCTTCCCATGAGATGTTGACAGGTGTGTTTTTTTTTTTTATTCATCACATATGTCATGTATGTTGGTCATATAAAAAATCATATACTTCATTTATTTCCATGAAACATACATACAGTGGACTGCATGTAAAGTCATTATTATTTTTAACACTGCATTGAGATATATATGCCATATGTCTTTTATTATATCCATTATGTGATGTAAACACATTGCCCTGATCTGTGTCTTTGTATCTTGTAGCACATCAACTGTCTTTACCATCCAGCAGCCCATCCAGCGAACATAATGTTTTTTAAAGATGTGTCTAAATATGGTAGTGTGACCCTGGCACACAGGACCTTGACGTGTTGGGAGAGTCCATTTAAGATGTTGACAGTGATGTTGCTGAAGCTGTAGCCTCAGATGTGGTGGTCAACTTGTCTAGCCATTCAGAGGATGCTGACACAGTGGTGAGTCCATTGGTTAACACACCCCAGTTGAGAGCACTGCAGTTCAAAACAACAACCAGAAACAGGGCATTGTGGTAGATGTAGGTGAGTAGATGTTGTGTATGATCAGGTGTCAGAGGGTGTCTGCCTCCTGTCACATGCAAATAATCAATCACAGCAGTGGCATCATTCAGATGCCCATGCACTTGTATCTACTTGTCATGCATGAAGGACAAGAACATAGACACAGTAAGATTATGGCTGCACTGGCTGCTCAGAATGAGAATCTGCTTACTGTGGCACTGCTGGTGGAAACCCTAGGGTACTCTAACAGTGTTGTCCTACCAGCAGGATTCCGTGTTCCCTGACTGTGCTCAGCAGATTACAACCTGGAAGAGGCAGGCCACTGGTCTACAGAACCACCATTGGCCATTGAGAATCACTGTCTGTGGTCCAACCTGCACAGAGTTCAGTTGCTGGCCCATCTGCTGTGGTCCCACCAGTCACAAGGACTTCAACTTGCAGTAATGCTCTTTCATCTCAACATGGTTTTGTAACCCTATTCATCTCCTCTGTGGAACAGCCAGGGAAATGTGTCTGTACATGGTCAGGGAGAGTGGACTGTGGTGTGAGATGACAAGGGGTTACCCTAGACTGTGCTGGAGTGTGGTCAACAGTGTAGAACACATGACTGGCTCATACTGTTGAATTACCACTGTACTGTGATATGTCTTCTAAAATTAAACATTTTGCATTATGTTTTAAATGGTTTCTCTTTTTCATGTTATTATATTGTAGATATATGTATATGTAGCACTGATGTGTGTCCCTTATTGTTTTCAGATCAGTGATACAACTATCTGATTGTGTATGCATACCTGTGTTGGCTGTGCCATGAGCTGATGATCCCTGTTATGACACATTTAGACATGTTCATATTGTAATATATTATGATTATGGTGCTATGTCTGATGCTCAGTGTATATATCTAGTGGACGATTGCCATTAGATGCAATCTGTGTTGCTGTGGTGGGGGCAACACCTGAACATCAGTGTTCAATATGTGTACTTATGTACATGTGGTTTGTCATGACTCAATCATGTGGGGTCAGACACTTTTGCATTGCCTGGGCCTGCACTTGTGGTCACACCCTACATTACCTACACCTGTGACTTCTGTCCCCTATGTCCTCCTGCTCCTCCTCTGATACCTGTGGGATGCTGTCTTCAGACATTTGGAGGTCTTGGGGTAGGTCACCCACACCTGCAGCTAGACGACCTCCATGTGCCCTAGTTAGCATGTTGTGCAGCATGGCACACACTGTTACCATCTGTGCTGCCTTTTCAGGTATGTATTGCAGTGTACTCCCAATGCATCCAGACATCTGAACCTAGTTTTCAATACACCAAACACATGATCCATGGTGTTTCTGGTTTTTGTGTGTGCTCTATTGTAGGCCTCCTGTGCAGGGTTTGATGGTTCATGGTGCAGGGTCATTAGCCACAGCTCAAGTGGATAACCACAGTCACCTGTTGTGGGGAATAAAAGCACTTTTGGTCAAAATGGATTTTAATGTGAAAGGTATCCTTAACTTGCTTCCTAGCTGTATTCTTGTATTAACCCAGTAACAAGTCTCTCAGGTATTTCACCTTCAGCCCACAGTCCACTTTCTCTCCAAATTGCAGCATCATGGACACTTCCGTGGTGTGTTGCCATGAGGTTTGTTATGCTGCTATCTGCTGCACACACAACCCTGGAGTTGATGGATTGCCAGCCCTTTCTATTTATGTATCAGTCTGCATCAGGATGTACTGGATCTTAACATGTATGTGTATTTAATTTTTTGCACTGAGTACAAGTGGAAAGTTTGCAGTGTTGTAGAAATGGTGCATTACACTTCTTCTCTCCATGGGAGTAGATGGAAAGTGTATGTAGTCATCCACTTTGCTGCACATTTATTCCAGGAATTTTCCAGGATATGACTAGCAGCTGTCTGTGATACTCCTACCCAGGTGTCTGTGGAATTTCCCAGATGCAAGTATACTCAGGCTGGGACACACTTTGGTTTCAAGGGGGATGGGGTTTCCTTGCCGGGTCCACATAGACATGTGGGGCACACATGTTGCGGAGAATATGCACCAGCTATCTGCCTAGCTAGTATCTGTCAATTATTTGCTGGTCTGATAACTGGTTTATTTGCAGCCTTGCTCTGATTCTAGCTGGCTGCCTCCTAGGGCTCACAGCCACAGGCTCATTTATGGCTTGTATCACCACAGCCTGTTGGACTATATTCACAGCAGTTGCATTATTATATATTTTTTCATGTGTTTCTATGGATTTCACCATAATCTGTAGTATTTCACTTGAATTCCTTGGGGTTTGTAAAGCATGTGCCGAAGATTTCAGAAACAGAGTCAGCATGGCTGTTTGTTGCATTTGAGTTGCATTATATGCGCACAATGTGTTTTGGAATCAGACCAGCGTGCGTACTGAATACTTAAATACTTGATCTGCCTTCAGCGTGTCTTCTGAAATCGCATCTGCACCAGGAGCACTGATGTCTTCCTTAGATGTGCTCTGCTGTCCATAAATAGCTTCCCTGAACATTGTGGAATCCATTCCATAATGTTATTTTTGAGAGAAAAGACATTATTAGCTTGGGATAAGTCTATGGAAGGAGTAAATGTTAAAACAACTGAGAAAATAATATGGGAATATAATATGTCAAAGGGAGGTTAACTATATAAGATATAAGATAATACATACTTAAGGGAAATCAAACCTTTTCAGAATATACCTTAAAAAAATACCAATTATTATAGTACATAAATGAGATAACTTTTACAGATAGTAATAATAAATCTATATTACTAATTTGTACAAAACGATAACAGAACAAGATTCACATTCAGTAGATAATGATTGTAGGCACATACTTAAAGTGAAATTTACTTCAACAGAAAAAATTGTCAACATCTATTAAGTGTTCCACAACCTCATTGTTATGGAGAATAAGTATATGGAACTTCTTAAATATAGCATTGTATATTACACATGAAATAACTATAATTACAATAAATAAATAAATAGCAGTTATATATGTTGGAGATAAAAAAAAATGCAGATGAAAACTGGGAACATATTTTTGTTGAATGTACAAAATGTGGAACTTATTTAGAATTAATAAAATGTGGAACTTATTTAGAATGAATACAAGGATTTGGACATGCCATTTTGACAGACAGTGTTAAGTTTGTAAAATATATGTTTTTTATATTAATATTCCAATGCCACCAGGAAGAAATGCTAATAGTTACTAACTTCTCTGGACAACAGTAATGGTTTACAACTGGAACTTCAGTCCCAAGTGCTCAAAAATACTATGTTGAAGCCAGAGACTCAAGCTCCTTGTAGCTTGGCTAGGCTGATGTTCACCCTCAAACTCAAATTTGAGTTCAAGCAATTAGCCACAAGCAGGGAATGCTGCTCGTGCTCCAAGCCAAATATGAGTTTTAGCAAGTAGCCACTGGGAGGAAGCACTGCTCATGCTCTAACTCAAATACGCATGAGTTTAGCCAAGTAGCCACAAGGAGGGAGTGCTGCTGGCACTCCAAGCCAAATATGAGTTTTGACAAGTAAATACAGGGAGGGAGTGCTGCTTGTACTCCAACTCAAATATGAGTTCAGTCAAATAGCTGTGGGAGGGGGATTTTAGGGTTAGGGTGCAGGAAGGGAGTTTTAAGTTTAGTGAGTGATCAAGAAATTTAGGTTTAAGGAGCAGGAATGGAGTTTTAGAGTTAGGAAGTTATCATGGAATTTAGGTTTGGGGAGTGGGTTGCAGTTATAGGTTTAGGATGTGGGAAAGGACTTTTATGATTAGGGAGCAATCAGGGAATTTATGCTGAGGGGGGGGTGGAGGTTTAGATTTAGGGAGCAATCTGGTACTTTATGGTTAGGAAGGGGAGTGTACGTTTAAGGTGCGGGACAGATGAGTTGAATTGGGAACTGGGTGGGAGTTTTATTTTTAGGGTTTAGGTTCTGGTAGGGTTATCAGGTGTTGGGAGGGCTATGTAGGAATGGGAGATTGGGCTGATAGGAGTTAGAGCACTTGTTTTTTTGAGCAAGGGGCAGTGAGCAGATTTATTACAAGTTACTCACATGTGAGTACCTGTAGTGCACCTGTAGTAGACCCCAATATTAGATATTGCAAGAAAATTAATAACAATAAAGTGTTTAAAAGAAACAAAACCTGCATTTTCAGAATTTTTATTGCTCCTTCAGGATGCTAATGATAAAGAAACTGGAATAATAACCTGAAAAAATAAATAAAAAATAATTCTGGAAAAAATAACAATTTTGGAAATATATAATAATGATGCCAAATCAAACAAATGAATAAAGTACTTTATGTTTTATGTAGAATAAATATATTTCTGAAGAACATGTATATACTATAAATAGTTATTTAGTAGTGCAATACTTAGTAAAATAATTTTATGTAAAAATGGTTCTGTTAGAATCTTACACAAAGAATTGCAAATGGTACCATGAATTGTAACATGAAATTACTTCCAAATATGTATAATGTTTGTTTTACTGTTTTTTTTGTTTTGTTCTTGCTTTTGTTTTTGTGACTTGAGGGTGCAATAAATAAAAATCTTAAAATAAATCATAGTTGAAACTCAGTGACTGCTTCACACAGTGCTATGCAACAATTCCACAAGGGTGCAACTGCAAACTTTGTCCATGTGTCTGCCTTCTGCTGAATCTTATAGGATCACAGGATCATAGGATCATGGAAGATTACTGGGCTAAAGCCTTTTCAGAACTAAACATTCATGCCTCAGTTTTCCCAATTATCAATACCCACAGACTAGAACAATTTGCTATATGCCTGTGCCTTAGGGCATCTGCAAGCTGTCCCTGTCCATATGGGACACAAGTGACAAGCCAGAGTGAATTTGCATTTTACCATCCATTGATCTAAATTGTATTTGAAAGGCTTAGGGAAGAGCTCTGCTTCATGTGAATGGGAAGTCTATATCTCTGAGATACATACCTGTCTTTCCAACATGTTTTATTTATGTCAAAGATGAGGTTAAGTTCCTTAGGTCAGGTAATTCTAGTGGTTTGCTTTTTAAATGTGTAGCAGATCTGTCAGGGCTGGATCAGAAAATGCCTTCTAGGTTAGACATAGATTGCCCATCAGTAGTATGTAGGAAACCAAGTACAGGGACAGGGCTTTGAGACAGTCCGCACAGGATATGCTATTTACACCCTGTACTCTTTTAGTGAAAAACCTATGTGGCCATTCCAGCTGTTGCAAATCCTTGGTCAGGTACATGCCAAAGGGTGCATTGTGCTCAATTATTGGTCTAATGAGAGCAGAATACAGTGGCACTATGATTTCCTTAGATCTGGAAGCCATGCCCTTATTAGAATTTGTACACGTAGAAGGATTTTCTCACCACATTGGACACGTGGTCATCAAAGTTCAGATTACTGTCAACCTGAGTTCCCAAGTCCCTTACCACTGGGTCTACTTTTAGGGGAGTGTTATCAATATTGTAAATTTGCAGGGGTGGACATCTTCCTGAAGAGTATAATTATGCATTTTTTTGCAATGAGTTTTAGACCATGGCTCTGGCACTAGTTATTTGCTTTGTTAGACCCTCCTCTCCCGAAGGATATCTACATCTTAGGAAGATTTAATGATTGCACCCAGCTTGCAGTCGTCAGCAAATTTGGACAGCCAAAAGCCCTCTATATTTGCCTTGACTTCAGAGAAAATTATTCTGAACAGGAGAGGTCCCATTACTGAGCCCCGTGTGACACCACTAGTAGGAGTCCTCTTGGTGGAGGTGGTTCCTCCACCCTAACTTCACGTTTCCTATCTGTGAGCCATTTAGCTATCCACTGGGTGACATAGGGATTTATGGTTAAACTTGTGAGCTTGTCTATAATACCTGAGTCAGGTATTGTGAAATGTCTTTGCCAGGTTGAGGTAGGCAACATTTTGCTCTCATCCATGGCTCTAGTGATCTTCTTGAGGAAGTCTACCGGGTTTAGTAGGCATGACCTGCCCTTGATAAAACCAAACTAGGATGGTACCAGTGTTTGAAGATTTTCTATGTCTTTTTTAAGCAAGTCCACAATGCTTCTTTCTATGACCTTGCATATAAGACAAGTCAAACTTATGGGTCTGTAGTTCTCTGGGTCTGTTGATTGTCTCCCTTTGTACAGAGGCATGACTGTTGCAGTCTGTGACAAAGGGAGATACTGCCAGAACAGTTATCTGGAATTTTGTAAATAATTATATGTCATTGATGAATATTGAAATGATTTGTGTAAGATGCTTGTATTACAACTGTAGTAGAACTTCATATTATGTGCATATCAACTTGTTAGTACAGACTTGTTTTGAAAAGGGTTTGTAAAGTAATGAGCTTAAAGATGTATCCACAGTATGCTCAGCTAGAAGAGAACAGAAATGTATATACACTATTGTAACTGGTTAAATGTATATATTTTAACAGTGGAAACTGGAACCCAGGAGATTAACCTCAGTTTAGTAAATTTCAGGAAAAATAGCTGAAATTAAATTACTTTATGGCAACAAGGAGACACAATGTTTGTGCTGAGACGTGTTCTTGGAAGTTATGACTTCCATTCTCTGCCAAAAGTCTGAGGTTTATGTATTTTCACAGGTACAGTAGATGCTAAATACTGCCAGATTCCAGCAGTGGGGGTTTCACCTGGGATAGAGTCAGATGACAAGAAATTATGTCATTCAGCAAGCTATCCCAGCAGTAATATTTGAGATATTTTAGGAGTCTCTTAGAGAGAAACAGCATTCTGTATTCAGTTTTGGACCTGACAAGAAGACTCATTCACAACACATCTGCCTTGCTCTGGTGAAGTAAGTTATTAGGGAATAGTATAACTTTCTTAGATATAGTCAAGAATACAGCAAAGCTTAGCTTAGATATTTTTCTTTATTTATTTGAGACTGTCCTGCAATGTTGTTTTAAATATTTCCTGTGATTTTGAACTCTGATGTCACTGTAAATATATATTTAGTATGGTCTTGTTCTTTTATTATTTATTATTAAATGTATTTAAACCTTAATTTGTGGCTGATCTGTGTAGAGATATTTAAGTTTTGAGAGTACTTGCATATTTATTTAGTGTCACTGTGTAGGCCACTCCTAATAGTCTTGCTCTTGGTCAAACTACCATTTGTATTAATAGTAACATTACACAGTAAGATTGGACACCCTTTGTTAATGGCAGCTGATAAGGAGCTAGCTGGTGGCAGTGATAACTACCTTATAGTCTGGGCAAAAGGGGGCATAGCTAGTAAACTTGTACCAGCCTTTCCCAGGTGTGTGTGTGTGTGTGTGTGTGTGTGTGTGTGTGTGTGTGTGTGTGTGTGTGTGTGTGTGTGTGTGTGTGTAAATCTAACCAAAGAGTGTCTGTGTCAGCTACTTGAATAGGGACTCGAAGCTCTGGCTGGACAGAGAGGATGCTGGAGGTCTTTGCTTGGCCACTCAGTTGAGATCTCAACTCTATAGCTGTGCCAGTGGGGAGTCTTATTGGAGATCTGGAGAAAGAGGGAGAAACCAACCCCGTAATGACTGTGGTCTCTGTGTGTACTCTTAAGGGAAATTGCACTTGATACAGAAAGCTGCATCTGGAAATACTGTGTGTGTACCTTGTCATCTTCCCAGTGTATGCCCCCTGCTGGTGCCAGTGGTGAGGATTGAGGCTCCTTGATTACTGGTCCAGTGGTGGGTCATCACACAGTCTTCCATTCCCTGGGGATGAAGCCTGTCTGTGAGTAGAGATTCTAGTGGGCCTGACAGATTGTGTTTCAAGCTGTTCAAGAGGCATCCTAGGATATTATCAAGACCCATTGATATAGTGTTTTTAGCTTTGGAGAGTGCAGCAAGGAGATGTTCTTTAGTGATAGCTGGGGAGAAAGGTAGAGGAGATTAGACTGGCATTGCCTAAAAAGGCACTACAGGGGGTGGATAATGTTGTTGCTAATATCAGAAAGCCTAGTGGGGACAGATGCAGACAATCCTGGCAAAGCAACATGGTCTGGGGATGGTGTAGTGGTGCAGTGGTTGCATTGTCACCTCACAGCAAGAGGTTCTCCGGTTTGATTCTCGGCTGGGGTGCATTCTGTGCATAGTCTGCATGTCCTCCCTGCATTCATGTGGGTTTTCCCTGGGTGCTCTGGTTTCCTCCCATGTTGTAAAGACATGCATCTGGAGCATTTCTCCCTGGGCCTCTGCTAAAAATTGGCTTTGTTCCAAGTCGGACTTTCCCGGTAAACAAATGTTAATAAATAAATTAATATCTTCCCTGCCAATAAATGTCTTGAAAGGCTTTGTCATCTCACCTAATTACAGCTGGTTTCATAAGAATTTCTCTTTCCCATTCACTATCTCTCCATTAGTTGTTTTGTTCTCTTGATTTGCTTTAATTGTATAATGTCTTTGTTTTCCTAACTGGAATAACCTTTCATGGTGCTGATTTTTGGCTGGTATACCAGTGTACTTCTAAAGATACTCATTTTGCCTTTTTTCCTAAAGATATTCATTTTGATTCGGCTATATAAGGTATGTTCTTTGCTTATGCAGATAACTCACAGTGACAGTGTTTTCCAAATAAATAAATAAATATAAACAAACAAACAGTCATAAAATTAAATGAGTCCATCACTAACTTACTAATTAACTAAAAAAATAAATAAATACACTTTATGCTATTTCTTGTGAGTGACAATGACAATTTTAGTACAGGCTAAAAACAAATTAATACACGAGGGAGTGACTTTGGTAAGATGACCTTAATGCCAGGAATGGTACTCCTCTCTAGCACTTCTAAGATGCAAATGCTTTTAAATTCAGCAGAGGACTCTAAGAAATTCTTTCTCTGAATAATGATAAACAGATGCATTTGATACTCCATCTGTACTTCAGTATATCATACACATAGTAGACCACCAGCTGAAAAGCATACTGTACAGATCAACATACTGGAAGAAAACTATGAATACAGCTATAATTTTACCCCATCTCTCTTTGTGCTCTTTCCTGGCACTTCAGTAAAGTGACACCATTTTATTTCCATCTGCTACCTCCCTCTGTGTCCTGTTAGCCATTAATTTTTCTCATTTGGGGCAGCCCTTATTACTTGCAGGTGGGTATCCATGGACTAGCAGGCCTACATATCCATCTGCATGTGGGCTGACCTAGACCGAAGTCCTGAGACTTGTGTTCAGTATTGTTTTCCAGCTGTAGTAGCTGTTCCCTGAGCTGCCATTTTGTGCCAGAAGCATCGTAGAAACTTCCAGACTCTCGTTTCATGATACAAAAGGCAGTCATTGTTTTTTTATTCCAAACTCACTGCTTGTTTCTCCATTGCACAGACTCATTAACCAGACTTGATATCCATTGATATAGTCACAAGTATATAAATCTATGCCAATGGAGCTAAGGATGTGTTGCTAGATTAGGAACCAAAAGGATTCCATGATCCTCTTTCAAGAGAGATAATAGGGGGCCAACATAGAATAGAAGCATAAATCTCTTGTTGCAAGGTCACCAACTTAAATGAATAAACACAGTATTGCCCAATCAGTCAAAATCTATAAAATTTCATTGCCTGAAATAGCATCTTCATGCCTTTAAATCCCAAGTGTTACTTCCTTATTTACACTAGTTGAAACCTGCCAAGAGACACTTAAGGTGCTTAGAATAGTGTCTCTGTAGTGTGGCAGCGAACCTGCCAAGAGACACTTTAGGTGCATAGAATAGTGTCTCTGTAGTGTGGCAGTGTCTGACTTAGCATGGTACCTAGTGTAGCATCTCTGATTGGATTCAGAAGCCTGTATAGGTCTAGCTATTAAAGTCAGTATTTATTTATTTATTTATTTTACATTTGATGACTGAGAATGTCCATCTGAGCTAAGTAGTCCCTTTTTCAGCAAAGGCCCGAAAGTATCGGTATACCATCCTCATACAGGGTTCTGTAGTGCTCATATGAAATTGATCTCATCTTGTTACCCATGAATGGTCATTCTTCTGAAATGTAATGACAACTGGATTCCTCCAATACAATTATCTATCACTGTTATCATCTGTGAACACTGCTGTGATAACTGTAGTATATCTGTTAGTGATGGGTAATGTGACCGTCTTGTTTTCTCTGTTGAGTAGCATGGCTATGCTCACTAATCTGGTTAGTCATTTAACTGCAAATTTGGGTTTTGTTATGCAGCTATCCATAAATAATTGTTTGATTAGCTGGTTTCATCACAGCCATGTTGAATCTAATTGACAAATGTAGCTATCCTTCATGCTTACCCCTGGCATGATTTTAATGTAAAAACATTCTTTCTTGTTCTTTGCTCTTCTGCAGTTCACACATTCTTACAATTTATGCAGTGCTATGTATGTCTCCAAAAACCCGATAATTCATTATTTCACTAACCAGCTATTTTGACAGCAAATGCTTTCGAAAGCTCACATTCATTATTATGACATTCATTAAAATGGACACAGTCACTTCATTTCTTCCCATGGAATGCGATGTCATGCACTGAAACCTGCAAAGGTTTTGATGGGGGAGCTTTTTTGGCCCTCCTCTTCAAATTAAGGGCTTGAGATATCAATGTCTGAGTCACACTGTCTATAGTTTCTTCAGAATACCTTGAAGCAGTATTGATGGTTTACATTATTACATTTAGAAATCTTCGCAGCACAAGAACACACTTTTTGTAGGATGATATATCTGGGATTTCTCAGCTACTGATATTGAGAATACTCATTCACTGTCTTCCATCCCTTCAAATGCAGAGTTATTTTGCAGAAGTGCAGAGAAGTTTGTTGAGACTTTTTGTCAACACTTTTTCAACTCTAGCTGCAACCTCTATTTTGGCACACTGAGGACTGAATGTGTCCTTGCATAGTTCATTTTTGTTTGCGGGTTTGCAGACTTCAGTGTTAAACACTGTATGTTCAATACAAAAAGTGATTAATTTATAACCATGAGACCCATGTGAAATACTATGATTTGCATATTCTTTTTGCCTATCTAGATAATTACTAGCACAGTATGATGCATATTTTGCAAACAGCAAGTATCATTTGATGGTGGCCTTTCAGTAGCATTCTTGGTGTTTTCTACACAAATCCAGAATGAAGGCTAAACTTACTTTAATCTGCCACATTTATTTTGTGGAAGTTTCTCTACCAGCACTCCTGTAGAAATGTAGTATAATATTTTCTCTTAAAGGACTACTGATTCATTGCCTGTACCCTTGAGTATCCATTTATCACTACAAAGTTTTAAATTCTTCTTTTCTTTTCTTTTATTTTGCAAAGTCAACTTGTCATAGTCCTTTTGAAATTCAGTTTATAAATTTTTTAACTGAGTAAATATATTAGTCGTCACAGACCCTTTTCAGCCACAATCTGGACCACAAGGGGAAGGATAAATACCATATATGTGAGCAGTTTAAATTAACAAATCAATGTGCATGTTTTGGGGAGGTGAAGTAAAACTGGAAAAGACTCTCACAGACACAGGGAAAACATGCAAACTCTACAAAGACAATGAAAATAAGTAAAGACTGAACCTAGAAGTTGTAAAGGTGAGAGCATAACCCCAGAGCCATTATGCTGCACCAGTAAGGAAGATAATAGAGTCTGCTGTTCCATTGTCTAGATTCATCTTCTGGATTACTTTGCCAGCCTAATTACAGTAGTAAGCCAGCTTCTTAGCTAAGGTGCTAACATCAGCCATATCTGGGGGTTCCCCAGCATAAGGCAACGTATAAACATATCACCACAGATATGTAAGCATCCAAAAGTGGAAGGAACTGGGCATGTCTTTTACACAAGCATGATCAGCTGGAAAAAAAAATGTTTAGGACTTAATATGCCACATTTGGGGGTTGGGAGGATGGCCTGATGGTTAAGGTGTTTGCCTTACACAAACAAGGTGCAGGGTTTGAATCTCACAAGAGATAATTGGCTAGGCTTAAAATGGCTCGCAGGAGCAGTTAGCTTAGTAGTAACCTATGAACCTATGAAGAAATTAAGCATCAGTCTAGATACATGCAGTCACAAATTATATACTAGGAAACAGTTTCAGAGCTTATACATAAATGACATGATTCTCCACAGCCTGTACAAGTGTAGACTTTTATTTATTTATTTTATTTATTTATTTATTTACATTTGTTTACCAGGAAATTCCCACTGGACGCAGGTCCTTTTTCAGTGGATGCCTGGGAAGAAAAGCTCCACATCATGTACATGATAAATAGAGATACAAAGCTGCAGCAATAGTAAACAACATTACAGGTTGTTGGCTTTAATACAATAACAAGATATTGATTATCAACAGTATATACAGTAAATGTTGCAAGTTAAGATAGTTTTGTGTCATTAATAATATTAGTAACAAAGTTGTCAGACAAGATTTTAAAGTATGTAAAGACAACTACCTAATTCTGACTGTGGTTAGTAGTGGCAGTAGTATAGCTGGGTTAAGAGTCTAGGTGGGGGGGAAGGTAAGGGTGGGTATGTTAGTCTGGATTAGAACAAGGGCAAAGCCGGTGCAAATTTAAGTGGAATTTGAGCGTAGTCTTGAAAAGGTTGCTGGAAGGTAAAGTAGTTATAGAGGATGGAAGATTGTTCCAAAGTTTAGATATGGTACATGAAAATATGGCTTCTCCTGCTGAGTTTTTGAGTTTGATAACAGTGAGTTGATTTTTGTTGCATGATCTTAGGGGCCTAGTGGAGTGATAGGGTTGGAGAAGGGTTTGAAGGGAAGGGATGTTAAGGGGGTGGTTAATAAGTTTATGAGCGAGGGTGAGTTAATTAAAGTGAAGGAGTTGTGGGAGTTCTATCCAGTTTAGTTCTTTAAGGGAGATACAATGATGGCTGCGGTAGGAGGTTCCAATGGCAAATTTAGCAATTTTGTTGTAACAAGCATCCAGCTTGTGTAGGTCTGTCTAAGGTTGGTAAGTATGGGGGATGCATAGAGTAGGGTGGAGATTAGCTGGGAATTGGCTATGGAGATTCTAGCCGCCTTGGTTAGGAATTGGCAGCTTCGATATAATGCACCAAGTTTCTTGTGAACTTTTTTATTGTGAGAGATATGTGGGTGTCAAATCTAAGTTTTTTATTTCCACACCGAGTAATTTTGTGTGTTCTGATGGAGAGATGATGACATTGTCTTTGGTGAGAATGTTGAAGTGGGGGGTATTTTGGATGGCATTGGAAGGTTGGAACAGGAGAAGTTTTTTCTTACTTGGGTTGAGTAGGAGCTGAGCATTGGATAGCCATCTTTCTATAGAAGAGAATGATTCCTGTGTGATTTGATGTAGTTCTGGTAGAGTGCAGGCAGAGCAGATGAGAGTAGAGTCATCTGCGTACTGTATAAGAGATGCTTGTGTGCTGGCAGTATGTAGGTTGTTAGTGAAAAATGAGAATATCAGAGGGCCAAGGATAGACCCTTGGGGAACTCCGAGAGTAACTGGGAGGTGAGGTGATAGGTTATCATCCCAGATTACTGATTGCTGGCGTCTGTGTAGATAGCTCTGGAACCAGTTGCAGGCTGATTGTGAGAAGGAGAGGTTGGGGAGAGTAGAGAGTAGTAGCTCATGAGATACCATATCAAAGGCCTTTGAGAGATCTAGAAATATGACAGTAGAGAAGAGGCCATTGTTTTTGTGATGAAGTATAGTGTTGATGAAGGAGAGCAGAGCGGAGGTAGTGCTGTGATATGGCCTGAAACCATGTTGGGTTTTGGAGAGGAGATTATTAGCTAGGAGGTAGTTGGAGACCTGGGTGTTAATACATTTTTCAAGTATCTTGGAGAGAGGGGAGAGGATAGCAATGGGGTGGTAATTGGAGAGGTGGGTGCCTTTGTGGAGGGGAATGATGTGGGATATTTTCCATATCGAGGTAACATAGCCTTCTGTTATGGAACGGTTAATTAGAATTGAAACTGGGTAGGCTTAGTGTATCAGCTGCAATTTTCAAGTATTCAGAGGGGAGGTTGTCAGCTGCGAGTTTGGTGGGTTTAAGTTTTGACAATAGTCTTTTTATGTTGGAGGTAGGCACTGAGGTGAAGAAGAAAAGAGGTGTGGGGGGTTTAGGGTTAGAAGTTGGGGGGGCTGTTGTAGGGAAGTGTTGTTTGTTTAGATATGTTATAGTTTCAGTGAAGTGTTTGTTGAAGGAGTCAGCAATACTGCTGGAGGAGGGGGGAATGGAAGGCTGGGGGGTATCAACCTTCCCTGGATGGAGAATAGTGTTAATAGTGGGCCAGAATTGCTTAGGGTTGTGGTTGGTAGAGTTTAGGGTGGATTTATAGTACAGGGATTTGTCTAATTTTATATGCTTTTTGGCTTTATTGTGCAGTTCAAGGAATGATTGCCTATCTGAGTTATTTTTTGTTAGTCGCCAGTGCTCCCAGGCCTTATTTCTGGATTTCATTAGGGTTCTGGTGGTCTTTTGTAATCATGGGGCACGCCTGGATCTGACTTTGGCATTTCTTACAGGAGCATGGGTGTTTAGGATGGAGAGGAAGGTACTGTTGAAGAAGTGGACAGCCTCATCTAGGTTGAGGTATTTTAGTGGTGACAAGTTAATTTTTTGCAGGGAGGAGATGAAGGAGTTTTTTCTTTTCTGAATCCTTGCCCTGCACTACTGGTAGGTAAGAACTGATTGCCGAAGCAGAACAGTAATGTGTGTGTGCAGACTTCTTAACCTCCTTACCATGTTACTGAGTTGCAAATCCATGTATGTACCAGGAAAATCTCTATGGCAACATTCTATCAAGTTTTGATTAAATAGCTATTGAGTCCATTATCAGTCTGGTTTTAACAGTGCTTTATAGATCTGGGACATGCTTATTTTAGATCCATGCTTTATGACTAACCTGCAACATCCTAAGGAAGGGAAAAAAAGGGAGATAAATCTCAGATTTGAGTTCTGACCTCATGATCATGGATCACATCTGTAAGTACTACAGAGATTTAGCTGGTATGGTGCTCTTAAGTATCATCTATTTTTAAATGTTGCAGCTTAAATTCCCAATTGACTACCTTAGTCAAATCATGTAGCCACTCTATCCCTGCTGTTTTCCTATTTGGAAATCTAATTGGGACATCCCCAATATTGGGAATGGGGCATTCCCTATGGGTATAACTGATTCCCATACTTAATTTGATTGATAAATTTTATTCAATGTCTACAGAGCTATACAAGAGCATTCAATAGACTGCCAACCTTTTAAGCCATTTGGCATATTCTTTGTGTACCAGGCTATTGCCCACAGAATAGATCCACCCAATACACTTATTTCCCCAGAATGGGACAGCTTTCTTATCATATACAAAAAGTTGTGCCAGTGTGGAGGCTGTACCATATAAACCCTAGTCAGGGATTCCCAGATCCAACTGGGATATAGGGGTTTTCCAAACATGTTGCTTAACCTTCCTTTTTTCCCATTCCTTATAAACTAATCTGTTAACTGCACTCTGTTATTTAACTGGTTATTTGTGGGAGACATTTGCAAGTGCCTAAAGAAAATGTACCCATAATAGGTACAGAAACATTTTTGTCATACTATTCTGCTGCCCATTAAGGACAAATGCAGCCTGCTCTAGATGTGGGCCTAAATATAACACCTTAATCAAATAGCCTTGGAATTTATATCAGTTATAGTGGACACCCGGGAATGTAAAAGCACAACCAGATATTTGGGGGACTGGTGAACAACTCAAAGGGAAATTCATTTGTCCATTATTGCAAGTTTTTTTCTGCTGTTCCAAAAGAATTCTGACAACTCAGCAAACTCAAGAAACTGCTTAACTAATGTAGGACCATCTTTATTTATTTTATTTATTTATTTTATTCTGAGACAACACAATGCAGTTGTCACTGAAAACAGAACACTGGGTTGAATCTCAAATAGTGACCGCCCCTCTAAAAATGCCTTCTTATTTAGTATTCAAATTAAGTGGTTCCATTACTAGGAGGAACAAAGTTGAGGAAATCCAGTGGCCTGACTGATTGTATAAAGACAACTGGGAAACATTAACTGATTTATGATATACCATAGGTATCCTCATTTTATGTACTGAATGCCTTTTCAGAATCTAATAATATGGCCATTACCATCTCAGCCACATTCTTAAACTCCTGCGTGTACAGTGTCATTGTACAAATGTGATCAGTGCTAGACTGACCCTGAATGAACCCTGCCTGAAAAAGTACATTTAAATAGAGGGTCTGCTATCTAAAATCTTAGCATGCAGTTTGGCATTAGAATTAACTAGTAAGATAGGCCTGTAATTCTGAATCTTTCTGTGGTTTTAGTAAGATGGTGATAATTGATGACATGGACAAAGCATTTATTTCCCCTTCTCAAATAACTGTGTCAGTGGTAGAAGTGACAGTTCTGCTGCCATCTTATAAATACCTGTATTAATTCCATCTTATCCTGGGATTTTCCTGTAGAAGACTCAGCTGAAGCACCCTCTATTTATCTTGGTGATATAAGCTGTGGCAGAAGTGATGCCTCCTCCTTTGTGATGTTGGGAAACTCCATGCTTCCTAAACAAATCGATGATCAACCACTCCCGGTTTCCTACTATGCCCCTATAAATACAATCAATTGTAGAATTTCACAGATTCTTTACTAATTTCAGACATGTTTCTAAGAACTTTTGCTAATATATATATATATATATATATATATATACACACACACACACACACACACACACACACACACACACACACACACACACACATACACATATATATATATATATATATATATATATATATATATATATATATATATATATATATATATATATATACACACACACACACACACACATACATATATATATATATATATTTATATCTATCTTTCTCTCTCTCTGTATATTTATATATATATATATATATATATATATATATATATATATGTGTGTGTGTGTGTGTGTGTGTGTGTGTGTGTGTGTGTATGTATTGTCCTTCTTTGAGATTTCCTTTGTTTTAACCTTGAATGTCAACAATTTCCTGGCTAATTATCTATTACCCAAGACTGATAAGCAACCCTCTACAAATATAGTTGGATTATGTCAGTAAACGCTCTAATCAGCCTTATGTATGCCTGTTTATAATCTTTAACAAGCACCTGACTTGAATCTAGAAACCTCAACAGCTCATTCAATGTCTTTAATTCATTTTCAAATTGAAAACTACTAGAATCTTTATATTTAATCTTTGGGACTTTGAACAGTTACATAAGCTACATAATTCCAGCTTTAGGGAGTTACACACCATGATTTAATAGAGGAACTACCCCATGGGCCCTCTTTAATAAAGTTACTAATTTCCTCAAAAAAATAGTTGTAGATAATCTAAAGTAATACTCTTCAGGGCATATTAAGCTTGTCCAAAAACTAATATACACTCAAGCCTGTTAGCATTTGTCCTACAAGTAGAAATAAAACCGTACTCAGTTTCATCAATACGTAATACGGGACAAATATCACCAGCCCTAGCTCACTTATATATGTTGTAAACCTTTTAAGTTTTGTAGATGCCTTTTGGAAGTTGAGTCCCTCCTATCCCCACCTGAATTCAAACCCATATTGAAATCATCAGCACACCAGCCTTAAAGCTTGATGTCAAACGTCTGAAGAAAGTTTCAAAAAGTACCATTTAATCGCTATTGTATCCATACACATTTTTCAAAGGAGTATAACTATTTGTGGTACTGAATGTTACCAAAACTATAGTTTCTTCCTTGTCTGAAAATGTCAGTTTTCATTTTGCTTAGGTAATCTTTTACACATATGGCTACTTCTGCTTTAAACTTGTTATTTGGACTGTTTATAGAGCTGTTTTCCTAGTAATTTCTTTATGATATGTGCATGCTTCTGTGTTGGGTTCTTATTTTGGTACTGAAGTTACATAGTAAACCATAATACAGATGGAAGAAAGAGACAACACACCAAGCTGCAGGTAAAAGCAGTTTAATAAAAAAAAATCAGTCAGTTACGAATATCATCAGCTTATTCATCTTGCTTGCACAACACACCAAGGGACCTTCTTTTCTTGGGATAGTCATAGTTCTGCTTGGCCGAGGCAGTCTCTGAATCAATCAATCAATTACTCAATCAATCAGTTAAGTAATCAGGATCAGTCTGGCAACTTGAATCCAGTTGCATCAGTCAACCAATTCATAAATTCAGGCACTAATTTGATAGCAAGTAGGAAAGGGAGAAAGATCAGCAAATGAAGCAGCTGTCCTGGCTTCTATACACAAAAGTGAGCATGTAATACTTTCTGTGAACTTACATCTATTGAAGTGATATGTTTTGGAAATCTTATGACCTGGATCAAAAATAGCATGTAGCTTCCTGAGTTGTATGAAACATTTACAAATAATATTATATTATTTTCACTTCATTTTTATGCACTAACTTCCCCAGTCTGATAGATGTCTAAAATATATCTCTATGAAGCATGACTACTTCTTTTAAAGCACACGCTTTTGATACACAGGCAGGGTTGAAAAGGTCACAGTATGAACCACAGCTTTGTAAAAATCTGATCAATTAATGCAGGATTATCAAAAACCTGCTCACTAATAATTCTATCATAATAGGCTAACATCTAATTAATGCAGATTTGTATTCTTAAGTCATTGATACTACATTGCTCCCTCATGCCCAGCCATGAGGGAACCAAACAGATAAAATGGGACAGAATGCATGGGCCCTATACAGCTTCTTAGTTCATTTTTCATTCGCATAAGAAAAGAATATTAATCTTTAATAACATTTTTAAAAATTTTCTTTTACAAGTGGAGTTAGACTCCCTCGTAGTCACAGATATACATATACATACAAATAAAAGTAAGCTGGCCATTACCTGGCACCCACCAAGCAGATCCTAGAACAAAGAGACTGTTTTGGTTCGCACACAGCAAAACTTAGTGGAGCACATAACTTCACTATAACAGCAGTTACAGATGGCTACTGACACATTTCCTCCCCATATTCACGATTCTCACAGTCTTTTAAGCTTATTTTTGGTTTTCCCATTTCCATGGTCCACATACTTTTTCTGCCCTCTTTGCAGACCTCTCTGGTGCAGGATTGTTGCTTCAGACCAAGGGCTTACACTTACTTAAAGACTAGTCTTTGACAACATTTTCTTCTTCTGCCAGCACACTGAATCTACCCTCTAATGGGACATCTTCTGAGAAGAGCACCCATGCACATACCTTCTACACTTTTTCTTGTGGTCTCTAATCTTGTTGACCCTACTCTATCTTCTCTCCTTTCAAGGAATTCAGAGAGCCAGATGTCAGTGAGGATATCTGCTGTGCCAGATTTAGTTTGAATTCTTCTCTGGTTGCTATTGGTGCGTTTCATTAGGCACCAGTTCTATAAGCAGTCTTTCCTTCAGAAATTGCTGAGTTCCTGGATCAGAAAAAGAGTAAACTTTATCCCTTTATCCCACTATTTATTCATTTGCTAACTGGTGTAGAGCACTGAGCCCCATGGACCTTTTTCAGACACAACCTAAAAGCACTGTTTGGTTGATTGATTTGCTTATAGTCACATAGTTAGTCAAATGGAGCCTATAGGATTCAAACTTTGGATCATAGGATGCAGCTTGTTAGCTGTTTATAGCCTTAATCCTCTATGCCAATTGCCAGAAAATCAATTACTGATTCTGCAAGGAACCAGAAGGTTTTGTAACACATTGACCAGACTAAACCAAATGTTTCCCCGTTTTCACAGTAGATGGTGCAAGGTTTAGTTAAAGCCTTACTTGGTACCCAAAGATGGTAAAAGGGTGCCCTTCCTTGGCTGTAATAAAAATCCTCTCCAAATTTACAAAGCTCAACAGCTTTATAATTATCTGCCATGATGGTTTTCCTTGGAGGATGTGTAGTCCTGTGTGCTTTCTACATGAAGAAAGCAACTGCAGAGCTAATGTTTAAAGTCCAGAACAATTACTTCTCCACAAATGTGAGTAAGGCTTGTATTTCCATGTTCTCAAGCAGCCCAACACAGATTTGGAATAAAATATACTTTGTAGCATGATCATCCTGTCCTACAGGAAAACCTGGATATGTACAGGCTAAATGTTAGAAAGATGTAACTGCTGGGTTGCAGCTTTCTAGCTCCTTAATGGTTCGATAATTGCATCGGTTTATTCGTTGCCATTGTCTCTGAAAAACAGCTGTGCAGCCATCCAGAAAATACACAGTAAAAAGTAGGCTGCATGAATGCAGCTGTATAGTGAATGAGTGATATTGGGCCCACTGATCCAGAGTTTTGGCATTGGAAAGTGCATTGATGACCTATTTCTTAGTAATGGTTGGGAGGATTGTGTAACGTGGTATTTCCTTTTGACTCTCGGGGGATGTTGGGGGAAGAAATTTGAGTTGAACCTGTTACTCAGAAGGCTGGCACTAGCCATCAGTTCAGTGTGGGTGATGCCATTTACAGTAAGTTCTATGCATTGTTGTGTATTTCCTTCTGAGATTTTGGACTTAGCTGTAGAAAGCTTTGTGGTTGTCCTTTGCTTGAGAAAATATTTTATCTTCAAATTTAGCCTCTGAAGTATTACTTAACCCTCTTAGCTGCTTGTTTATATTGGTCAGAGAGTTTTTAGTATATATGGTTTTGTTCCTCCTATGCTTGGCTAAGATTTTTTTCTTTTGTTGTAAAACCGATTGATATTGTGATTCTACCAGGGTGCCTTGTCTTTTGACTCTTGTCTTATTCTTAATACGAATGGGCACAGCTCACTCTATACAGCTATCAATACGGCTGTACAGAGATTTTGTAAATAGCTCAACATATGCTATGGGGTTTACTAGGTTTGGGGGTGCTTGGAATTTAGCCAAGGTGTCAATTGAGACAGGTTAGCCTTGGAATGGTTCCACCACCAGGATTGTGGTCATAATATTAAGTTGCTACACCCAGCCATAATTAAGTCCTGAATGGTGAGTGAGAGAACTTACTCACCAGGGTCATGAATTGACCCAAGTGTTGACGTTATTAAAGATAATCTATCTCAAATATCCCAATATCAAGCCAACAAGGAGGTATATAAATCCCTGCAGGAATATCCTCAGACAATTTGAAGGATGATATATAAAGAAAAATTCAGTTTGTTCCTGTACCCAAAAGATACTTAAAGGAGGTTTTGCCCCTTCATTGCACCTGGGTCATACACAGATGTGATTGATAACAATCAGTACCTTATCCACCCATCCTGTGACATCCAGGGCGCTAAATGACAGAAAAGTAATGAGGCACAACAACCACGAAATATGGACTAGAGCTGTTACTCAACAGGCTTTTCATAAGAAATGTCAGGTTAACATCACAAAGCAAGCCTGATTCCTGCAATGTTACATATAGAATTGGCATTAATATACAACACCCTCAGTGCACACAATGGACATCAGGCCCCCAAAACCTGGGAAGTAAATGTAGACCTTTGCTTATTTCTCACAGCACTGAAGAATGACAAACTGTAGTTAGCGTCATCCGACTGTTAACCAAAACAGGAACCAAGCCTGATTCATATGAGCAGCTACATGTCTTGCCTCTAGCATTCCCCCACATCCACTACCACTATGTTACCCCAGGAAACAATTCTCCAAGAAGTCTTCTGAATAATTTTAAAATGACAGAGAATATGATGATTTCATAAAGTCTTAATAAGTAACTCTGTATGTGTTAGTGTGACTGTAAAGCAATGCCTCTACCATCCATTTTCAGTAAGTGTTTAATTTTGGTTAAATCACTAGTAAGCCAGACTCTAATCTATAAACAGCAAGGACGAGGCAACATATTTATGTATTTGTTAACAGAGCAAATTCTAGAATATATTGGAATATCCACTGTTTAGTGTGGGCAGCACTCATGCTGATCAAAACGCACACAGATGTAAGGACAGTTTCTGTCACTTAATTTCAAGTTTCCACACCCATTAGCAAACTCTACAGGCAGTAATTGTCTGCACAGGTAGCCAGAACTGTTACAAACCAACACAAGCCATATTATGTGAGTGCACCACCACATATACACAGGTAATCCAACTCATTAAAAGGAAAACATGGCTTGCCTTACTTAACCTTTGATGTGTAGCACTTGAAATGTTTCTCAAAGCACAGCACTAAAGGTTTACCACCTGCTGATTACATTTTGTGGCTTCTTAAGCCAGAACAGTATGAAAGAAAATTATATTGTTTGTAGAACTGCAAGTAACTGGATTAACCAGAATGCTGTTCAAACATTACATTCTGCAATGTCTTTGAGGTAAAACAAAAGCTACCTTAAGTACCAAGGTAGAGTTCACAAAAATGCTGAATCACACCTCTGGCTGCTGAACAGAACTTTCATGTATAGACAGCACTCTTTCCCTTTGAATTAGAAACAATATATAAAGTAAGAAAACTGCATTTAAATAGAAATGTAAATCATACAGCAATAAAAGGAATTAAAGCTAGCAATTCAAAGGTACCCCCAAAATAGAACTTTATTTTGGGCATTCCGCTTTTTTAACATTTGACACAATTGTTATTGTGGTTATTGACATCTTATTTTACTTTTTCCCCAGTGGTAACAATAATGCTAATGTTAGACGTGGTGATTATCATGAAGAACTTAGAGTTATGGAAGTATTTTGTTAAATGGGACCTTAACAGCTGCTCGAAATCCAGGAACTCATAGCTAGGAGCTTGAGTGACTGTTACCCTATCCACTCACTTGGACAAGCAGCTGTCTCTATAGCCAGATTGGTTGAAAGGGCATCCTGGAGCCATGTAGCAATCGTCTCATGTTTACTGTCAACCACTTATTACTTAAGTAATACTACAGTGTGTGAGAGATGTAGTTTCATAATGTTACGGAGGCAAAGCTCTTACATGAAGGCAATACAAATAACAGGCTGGCTGCCCATACCACACAACATCACACTAAACCAATCTCAAAACCTCAGGCCAAACACATAGGCCTACATTTGCTGGGGCTCTTAGAAGCAACCTACTAAAACCACAGAGGCCTCCTTAATGTAATTCAAGAAACAGTTACGCCAGCAACATCACAAACACATATCATAGGCAACACCCACCATGAAACATAGACCCAGGAGTCACAAAGACACAATCCAAAAGCCCTTAATGCAAACCACCACACATGCAAATATTCTTATCATAGCTGACTCCATAGTGAGACACATCAATGCACCACTCACCAGGCTATACAAAGAGAGGGTCATGGTCATTTACCTATAAGGTGCCAGGATTCAACACTTTATGCAAGCACTCAAGTCCTTGTTCCACAAATACACATAAAAGACTCATTGTACATATGAATATAAATGACTTGAGACTTATCTCATTGAAGTATATAAAAAGAAACGTGACAGAGCCAGAATATGTGTCTGAGGCAGGTATTATCCTAGTCCTGAGAGGTATTATACCATCATCAAGAATAACAACACAATACAAATAAAAGAGAATAGACTTCAACAATTGACACATTTCTGGTGTCATTCTAAAGGGACTATATATCAGCCTGGGAAAAAATGGCAAATACTCAAAACTGCTTTGTCAGGGATGGCCTGTACCTATTCTGTTGATAAGCACTAGGTTAACTGCCCTTGGAGGCCATTTTAAGCCTAGTCAATTTTCCTTTAAAGGTGAGAACCAAACTTTGCACCTTATGTTTCTGAGATAAACACTGTAACCATTTTGCCAGCCCTCTCCCTGAAGTTTCTGTATATTGGCTAAAACCATGTCTACCTCCACAGTGCCTTTTTTAGATAAAGTCAGTCACCTAAAGCTTTAACCATAAATAAACAGAATCAGGACAATATTATGTAGCCTTAGCAAAAAAAACTCCACACCCTGTAAGCACTGTTTACCCTTGAAAATGCAGATATATGCATTGTCATGCAGACCTGGTTAAAGACCAGTGAGAGCATTCCAGCAGTGGAGGGCTTCATTGCCGATCATATAAGCCCACTGTGTTAGATGGAGGTACTAAAGGTGGAGGTGTCACAATATTTAAAAGAAATCTCACCTCCAGATTTATTAGACAAAGTAATAACTTGTTTCTCCTCAAAAAAACTTTTATCTTATCATAGCTATCTATAGGACCCTCTCTATATCCCCCCTCAGACCATACCTCCTACCAAACCCATATGGAGTTCTTATGTATTAAGCCAAACATTCTCCTAGCTAACTTCAACTATCTCACCATCGGCTGGGAGACTTACACAGCCTCAAACTTGTATGCCCAGAGGTTTCTGTATTTCATAAATGCAAACAACCTGAAACAGTTATTCCGTTCCCCCAACCAGGGGAGATAAAATTCTGGATTTGGTCCTTATCAATATGGGACAGGCCTGCTCTCCACCTATTAGAACCACCTCCCTGGTCAAATCAGACCGCAAGGCAGTTGCATTCACTTTAAGACTGAAGCTATATGTATCCTCCAATACCTCAATATTTAGAGATTATGCAAAAGCTAATCAACTCAAACTGAGTGATAATCTGAATAAATTCGAAATCCCCTTCCAAATCAATGATCCCATTGCTTTCGGGGAATTCTTTAATGGCAAGTTCTATTCACATGTAAATAGTTTCATAAATGTACTGGCCCCCTCAGAAATAAATACAATGCCAAATTCAAAAATAAATCCCTCTGGTGGAATACTAATTTAAGCAGGTACTATAACAAAGAAAAAAACACTCATTGCATGTAAAAATAAATCTAACTCTCAAGAAACCAAAAACGTTATTGCTAAACTAAACATGGAACTCCAAATCCTGATCAAATCAGCAAAAGCCAAATATGTGGTAAAACTAGTCACCTAAGTAAAAGATAACCACAAACCCTTCTTTAGTTATTTTAGAAATCTCAGAAGCAATTCTCAGCACTGTGCAGAACCATTGGTTAATGATATCACATTCTCAGACACAAAGGATATAACCAATCTACCAGCAGATAAATTCAGCGCCAAACTGACACCCCTCTCCCCTGCAGTATTCTCTGATCAAATGGCCAAGTCTACACCCTCTCCTCAAATCTCCCAAGATCAAATTCTCAAGGCACTAGCTAAGTTCAAGAACTCATCATCTATGAGGCTGGAGAGCATGCCAGGCTGCTTAGTGGCTAACCTGAAATGAATTGTCAAACTCCCTTACAGGAGCTATTCCATATTGGCCTCAAAACAGGCTTTGTGTTGGATGAGTAGAGGTCAGCAGCAGTCATTCCCTTACACAAGAATGGGACCACAATAACTTCAGGTAATTACAGACCCTTAAGTCTGACCTGCCTTATCTGTAAAGCTATAGGAAGGATCACTATGGAACCAATAAATAAAAATAAATATGACATACAGACTCTCAAAACTCATCCAAGTTTGGATTTGTCAGGAGCAGGTCCTGCCTACTTAACCAGGTTAACTACTTCAGAAAAGTCACTGAGGTAATAAATGAGGGAAAATTAGTGCAGGCTACCTATTTGGACCTTGAAAAGGTGTTCGGCACCATCCCGCACTCTGTCAGCACATATAAACTCTCCCAGCTAAATGTTATCCTCTATGTAACTCATTAGATAGCAAACTGGCTCACAAATAGAACACATGGAGTAAGAGTGGGTGGGTCCATCTCTTCCAAAAGACCTGTCGCCTGTGGAGTGCTCCAGGTTACTATCCCTGGGCCACTTTTCTTTGGCATTTACTTCTCAGAGGTCAAAGTTAATGCAAAAGGATTGCATCTAACCAAGTTTGCAGATGATTACAAACTTGGTGCTGTCATAAACACGTGAAAAAATACCTGCTCGAATGGCTTGTGCATGGCTGTATAATATATCCAACAGAACAAGAAAGAGCCAGCACCCAACATCTCCTGTGGCTTGTTACAAAACAATTTTATTCCATGACCAATGGTCAACAATTTACCAGTATGGTTATACCGGTTTTGGCAAAAGACTTCTTCAGCAACCAAACTTGAAAAAGTAAAAAAATGTAACTAACATTAATATCTCCCTTATATATGGTGTCTGATTACGTCCTCTACTGCACATAATAAATACTGCCATATCAATAATAATATATATCAAATGAATTTAAACAATTATTGTCATGTTACAAACATAATTAACTAAGCAAGACAAAGAGCACTTTTGTCAATACAAATATACATTTTTTGTGAAGATATTTCAAAATTGGTCATTTAACCCAGGAGAAAAAAGGGCCCCCAATTTACTAATCCACATTTTCTCTTTGTTTGTTAACATTTCATGTAGTGTATAAGCCTCTTTGTTCCTAAACCTAATATGGTCAATGACCATAAAACTAAAGGACCCCGTCGGATGTTTAAGCATATGTTTAAATAGAGAACTCGAACCTTTCTTGTTTTTGATGTTACTTAGATGTTCCCCAACCCTAATTTTGAAGGGTCGGGACGTTTGTCCCACCTAAAATGCCCGACAACTACATTGGACTAAATAAATAATCCAAGTAGTATTACAATTGGCAAAAAATAAGACATTATATACATGTGGAGAATTCTTGGACGTAAAACTGTTTGACTTTAACACTCTTGGACAATAAATACAGTGGCCACATGGATAACAACCTGATATCAATTGACCAGTCATTGTCATTTGTTTAGTGGAACTCAAACCTTTGTCATAAACCATTTTGTAATGGCTAAATAAGGATCCCAAAGACCGCCCCTTCCAAAAAGAAAAGGAACATCGATCACCAATAAAATTTGTTAAAGTGTCATCTGATCTTAATAGATGCCAGTGTCTATGAATAATATTCATAAAACTATTGGTGTTTCTCCCATAAATTGCAATTAATCTGAGTACCTGTGATTTTTCAGTATCCCGAACCCGATATGACAACAACTGCGATCTGTCCTGTTGATTGGAAAACCAACTGGCCCTAGTGATGTCACCCACTCGATATCCCCTATTCTTAAACCTGGATGTTAAATCTCGTTGGTGATGGTCGTACGTGAAAGAATTTGAACAAATTCTCTTAATCCGGAGAAATTGTGATTTGGGGATATTCTTTTTTTTTTTAATATTTTTATTCATTTCCAAAAACAAGAAAACATGAATGCAGGTTATTTATGACAATGAAGTATTTACAAATTATTTAAAAAGGTAGGCTAAAACCTCTAAACAGGTATCAAACATTAAAACCAAAATAAAGTATTTACATGGGTGTCTATTGTTGACATATAATTGACTTTGTATACAATTGTTTCCTGATTATAATCTGCTGCAGTCATTATTCTCCAGTATTTCAGTTACTGTTTGCCATGCTACGTATAATGATGTAGTTCTTTCAGTTCTTCCTTTAATAGTGTTCATTTCCAATTGCGATACTGCTGACACCATATTCATGAATTGCTTAAAAGATGGAGAAGCTTTGGATTTCCAGTTTGATGTAATGTTCTTCCTTGCAATAGCTAGGAGAGTCCATAAGATTACATATTTTGTTCTTGGCACACAGTCGGGTACAGGTGCATTAAACAAAATAATAGATTTGGAAATCTGGAATTTATCATTGAATACCATTTGCAGAAAATAATTTATTTTATCCCAATATGGTTTAATCAAATGGCATTCGTAGAACATATGTTGCCAGTCTGCTTTTACTGATAAATCACATCTCCAGCAGCCAATATTTTTCTTAAACATAAGTTCCATTTTATGAGGGGTTACATAAGATCTGTGTATGAATTGCCATGTAAAAAGTCTCCAATGTATATTCTTGATGACATGTTGTGGGTGGAAGCTTGTAGCATGTAGTAGGGTGTTGAATTGTGGAAACTTCCTAAATACTTCACTCTCCAAAGTGTCCAAATCTGTTCTCCTAACTAACACATCCAAAAAAGTGATATCTGATCTAGAGTAGGTCAACTTAAATTCAATACCCCACATATTGCAATTCAAATATTCCAAAAATTCCAAAAGGAATTCCTCATTTGCTCTCCACACCAACCAACAGTCATCAATATATCTCCTCCAAATATCCATTTCTTTTATATATATATATTATGACTGATGTCATATATCAATTGTTCCTCCACATATGCCATGAATAGGTCCGCATAAATGGGGGCAAAAGAGGCCCCCATAGCAGTACCTTGAAGTTGCCAAAAACACCTATCTTTAAAATAAAAATGTTATGGGTCAGGACCAATTCTGCCATGCAAATTAGGAGAGTATTAAAGCCTGGTTTGTACATATTAGCTCAATCTAACCAATATTGCAAGGCCGTAAGTCCTGCCCAATGGGGGATGTTGTTATAAAAGGAGGTGACATCTAAAGTACATAAGAGCCAGTCGGATTCCAATTGCATATCGGATATAATGGAGAGAAACTGGGTTGTGTCCTGTATACTAGACCGTATCAGTGATAGTAATAGTTTTAAATATAAAGTCAGAAATTCCAACAAAGGCTCAATCAAAGAGCCTCTGCCTGAAACAATCGGTCGACCGGGTGTTCTATTGGAATCCTTATGGATCTTGGGCAAAAAATAGATATACTGTTTTTTAGGATGGTCTACCTTAAGATGAAAACAAACATCCTTAGTGATAATGCCCTCATCTTCTGCTAGATTGAGGATGTGATCAATATCCTGTTTAAACTTATTGGTTGGATCAACAACCATTTCCTGATAATGAGATTTATTATATAGTTGATGCTCACCCTCCGCTTCATAGTCCACCAAATTTTGAACCACCACTGCTCCACCCTTGTCCGCAGACACAATGACAATTTCCTTATTATTAACAAGATTTTCAACACATAATCTTTGCTGTTTATCCAAATTATCCTTCACCATATCTTGTTTGTTCAAATGAAAATGTAAATCCCTAAGAACTTCATTCTGAAAAATTTGTACAATGGGTAGCATAGGTGGCTTAAATACTGAAGACCTGAAGTGAAAATTTCTAAATTCAGAAGAACAAATCTTACTCTGCTCAGAATTGTGAAAAAATTATTTTAAATTAAGGTTACGACAAAAATTCACAATATCTTGTGCAAAATGATACTCCTGGACAAAGAAACCTGGCACAAAGCTTAAACCTTTATTTAGGACCTCCAGTTGTTGCTCATCCAATCTAACAGAAGATATGTTGTGCACATTATTCACTTTAGTATCTAAATTTTGGTCATATTTTGAAGAATCTCCCCAAGATCCATAGATTTTTTTATGCTTCCTGCCCCCTCGTCTCTGAGACTTATGCCTAAAGGGATTCCCCCTACCAAACTCTGCTCCAAATTGTTCCTCTTGGGAACAGGAGAGACTCTGGTATGGCCATCCTCCCAATCTGTGTTTGATGATGAATCTTCACCAGATGTGGCAGACTCCCTATTTCTTTTTTTCAATATAGACTTGGGCTGTGAGGCTCTCAATTTCTTGGGGGTTTGAACAGGCGTAACAAATTTAACCCTAGGACGCACCTCAAAGGGCTTACCCCTGTCATAATCCCCAACATCACGAGTGAACTACTTAACTTTCCTCTCTTTAAGAACAGAGTCCAATTCTAACAAATCCTTGCCAAGTTTTTTTTCAGTACAATTTTTATAACATGGAAGTGTTGAAAACTCTTCCAATGTTTTACTGGCCCCTAAAACATAAGCAGCTTGTTCCTCCACCTTCCTCTCATAATAGCTAGTCAATATATTCACAAAGGTCATGGAGACCTGTTGTTGTGCCTCAGACTATTGTGCCAAAAGACACTAATCTGGTTCAGCAACCATAGGCTGCAACCTAGTTCTTAATCCTCTTGGAACTATTTTGCTCTGTTAGTATGCCCTAAAAAGTTTGAGGTGCCAGACATTTTTCCTGAGAGTAATCAAATTTTTGGTCAGCTTGGCAAAAGCGGATCTACAATCCTGAGTGGGGTTCTGAACTCCAGAACCATTATTAATATTACCTGACCCCAGGCCAAAAATGCCCAAATCATCAGAGTCCGAAGAAAGACCCGTAATGAGAGTTGCCAAATCCATCACTGACCAAAACTAGTTCACAACCAAAACACCACTGTCCACAATGCTAAACTAGAAATGTTATTTCTCAGCTATAATATATATCGAGGATCCTGAGTGTTGGAAAGTCAATATATAATTCTAATATAATTCTCTTTACCAACCCCAGCCATCCATACTTGGCCCAAATGGGTACAATAATAGCCAATAACCATTCACTCCAAACCAGGGGGGAAAAAGGAAAGTTTAGCCAACCTTAATGATGGTCCACGTCTGATTAACTGAAACCCAGAAAAGCAAACATAACATCAATATAATGCTTTCCTAGCCCTTGGTAATCCACTTGGGCTACCTATATCCACTATGTAACCAAAATGGGCCAAAACCAAATAAAAGAATATGACAGTGGATAGATCTAGTTTGGTCAATGTTGCTATGGCAAAAACTCCAAATAAATATAACCCTATGTTCATATATTTCTGTCTGGAGTCCAGCACTCCACCCAACTTAGACAAATGTCAAAAAACTGTTCAGTGATGTTAAGTCCACCCACTGGATCAAAAATACATTGGACTAGATGGTTTCAATTATTAATCTAACTGTTTGAGACCTTTTAACATATATCCCAGATCAAAAGGAATCTATAAACCAACCCCTATCTTGATGGAGCTGATATAAATGTAATAACGTTTTTTCTTATAAAGCCCAACAAAAAGATGATGAGAATCCCCTATGTATAAACTTCATCCCTAATACAGTGAAGCAACTAATATTGACAAAGGGAAAAATTATTAACATTGACATATACAAGTGAAAACAATTGTTAACATTCACATATTAGTGTCCAATTGCTGAAACATAATATAAGGACCAAACTTATATGACATTCTAATTTCCATTTATATGTGCCAGAATACCTTGGAATAACAGTATACAAACAACCTAAGGTGTGCTAGCCCTGATAGTAAATATAAATGGTCAAACATACACACTTAATAGTAACTCTTGAGTGCTAATATTAAACCTAAAGTTTAGAATATTAGGCCTAAAAAAGCCCACTAACCATACCACCAAATTTGAAAATGCACAGCACCCGTATATAAATGCAGGACACTGACATTTGACATTCTTTGGCATTTATCACGCTTGAGTTTTGAACCAAATGGCCCAGACGATTGCGACAGTGTTATTTGGAACTTCTGAGTGACTAAATATTTGTTGTTTGAATTTTAGGATTCCTTTTGGGGATGTTTCTTTCCAAAAGTTTGGATTGCACTATCGGAAGATGCTCAGGACATATAATATTGTTTTATACATGTTATAAAATAATGTTATGATTGGGCATTGATATAGGGGTTCTGTTTATTACTAAGGATGTTTGTTTTCATCTTAACGTAGACTATCCTAAAAAACAGTATATCTATTTTTTGCCCAAGATCCATAAGGATTCCAATAGACCGCCCGGTCGATCGATTGTTTCAGGCAGAGGCTCTTTGACTGAGCTTTTGTCGGAATTCCAGACTTTATATTTAAAACCATTGCTATCACTGATACAGTCTAGAATACAGAACACGACCCAGTTTCTCTCCATTATATCCGATATGCAATTGGAGTCCGACTGGCTCTTATGTACTTTAGATGTCACCTCTTTGTATACCAACATCCCCCATTGGGCAGGACTTATGGCCTTGCAATATTGGTTAAATCGAGCTAATATGTACAAACCTGGTTTTAATACTCTCCTAATTTGCATGGCAGAATTGGTCTTGACCCATAACATTTTTTATTTTAAAGATAGGTGTTTTTGGCAACTTCAAGCTACTGCTATGGGGGCCTCTTTTGCCCCCATTTATGCGGACCTATTCATGGCGTACGTGGAGGAACAATTGATATATGACACCAGTCATAATATATATATAAATGAAATGGATATTTGGAGGAGATATCTTGATGACTGTTGGTTGGTGTGGAGAGCAGATGAGGAATTCCTTTTGGAATTTTTGGAATATTTGAATTGCAATATGTGGGGTATTGAATTTAAGTTGACCTACTCTAGATCAGATATCACTTTTTTGGATGTGTCAGTTAGAAGAACAGATTTGGACACTTTGGAGAGTGAAGTATTTAGGAAGTTTCCACAATTCAACACCCTACTACATGCTACAAGCTTCCACCCACAACATGTCATCAAGAATATCCCCAAATCACAATTTCTCCAGATTAAGAGACTTTGTTCAAAGTCTTCCACGTACGGCCATCACCGACGAGATTTAACATCCAGGTTTAAGAATAGGGGATATCAAGTGGATGACATAAATAGGGCCAGTCAGTTTGCCAATCAACAGAACAGATCGCAGTTGTTGTCATATCGGGTTCGGGATACTGAAAAATCACAGGTACTTAGATTAATTACAATTTATGGGAGAAACACCAATAGTTTTATGAATATTATTCATAGACACTGGCATCTATTAAGATCAGATGACACTTTAAACAATTATATTGGTGATCGATGTTCCTATTCTTTTCGAAATGGGCGGTCTTTGGGATCCTTATTTAGCCATTACAAAAGGGTTTATGACAAAAGTTTGAGTTCCACTAAACAAATGACAATGACTGGTCAATTGATATCAGGTTGTTATCCATGTGGCCACTGTATTTATTGTCCAAGAGTGCTAAAGTCAAACAGTTTTATGTCCCAGAATTCTCCACATGTATATAATGTCTTATTTTTTGCCAATTGTAATACTACTTGGGTTATTTATTTAGCCCAATGTAGTTGTTGGGCATTTTATGTGGGACAAACGTCCCGACCCTTCAAAATTAGGGTTGGGGAACATCTAAGTGACATCAAAAACAAGAAAGGTTTGAGTTCTCTATTTAAACATATGCTTAAACATCCGACGGGGTCCTTTAGTTTTATGGTAATTGACCATATTAGGTTTAGGAACAAAGAGGCTTATACACTACATGAAATGTTAACAAACAAAGAGAAAATGTGGATTAGTAAATTGGGGGCCCTTTTTTCTCCTGAGTTAAATGAAACAATTTTGAAATATCTTCACAAAAAATTGTATATTTGTATTGACACAAAGTGCTCTTTGTCTTGCTTAGTTAATTATGTTTATAACATGACAATAATTGTTTAAATTCATATGATACATATTATTATTGATATGGTAATATTTCTTATGTGCACTAGGGGGCGTCATCAGGCACCATATATAAGGGAGATATTAATGTTAGTTACATATTTTTACTTTTTCAAGTTTGGTTGCTGAAAAAGGCTTTTGCCAAAACCGGTATAACCATACTGGTAAATTGTTGACCATTGGTCATGGAATAAAAGTGTTTTGTAACAAGCCACAGGAGATGTTGGGTGCTGGCTCTTGTTCTGCTGTCATAAACACCTCTGAAGATGCCAGGATTCTACAGGAAGGCTTGTCTTAAACAAATAGTTGGTGCCAAAACCAAAAGAAAATGAAACAAAATGCCAAGAAAGGTATAATGATTTGCTTTAGCAAGCATGATTCCCTTTGTAACTATTACATTGGCAGCATCCCCCTGAAAATTGATCCTATAGTTAGAGATCTGGGTAACTATGTTGACAATGAACTGTCCTTTGGTCACCAAGTATTTACTGTTGTAAGGAAGTTCTTTTTCACCCCACTGCTTATATCTAGAGGTAGTTCCTCTGAACTCAGCATTCATTCGACTGATCATTGAGTATAATGTCCCTTTCAGTATGTACCTGTCCAAACACCTGCCCCAACTTAACTCCTTCCTCACTAAAAACATCAAGGGCTTAAATCATGAAAAAAAACTTTGCATACCATCTCAAAGCTTGTCTCTCTCTTCTATGTATTATACAGGCTACTGAGAGGTGACCTCTGCCTCAGGTATAGAGCCTCAACAGACCCTGTTTTGTCAGACTTATTACACAATAAATCCAGTGTATTAGAAACACCCACTCAAGGGACCTCATTTTTTTTGGAAGATTCAACAGAACATGTTGGAGGGATAGGTATTTATCTCAGAAAATATCTTTAATATGAAGCCATTTTCCTTTCCACATAACACGGAGTACTTCTCTAACTTTATTCAAATGTAACATGAAGGAATGGAAGGGTAAGCACAAATTCACCCCTGGTTTCGCACCAATGGCTCTCAGAAATACAGGAAATGTAATAACTTCAACATATTCTTGTCTAACCTTTCTTTGAAGAGTCATATTGGAAAATATAAGAAATAATAACTATGGGAATGTAGGGCTAGGCTTAGTGCTGTTTCCTTCCTGTATCACTTTATTCAGCTTCATCCTCCTCCTCCCCTCATTTTTAACATCAACACCAGTTGCAGTATTAAATAGGCATACCTCAACCATTACTTCATCCTCACCTATCAGCCATCTTTCCAATAGCTACTCCAAAATCACTTCAAGCTTATTTCCCATAACCCCATTCCACTGTTGTAACCCCAAAATACTAAAAATGTCATTCCAAATGTTAAAGTAATGCTTCTACTCACCTCTGCGAAAAATGCCATAGTAAACAAGCCTTCTTTCTCCATCATACACCGGAGTGGTGACATCCACCCCAACACAGGTCCCAGTCAATCCCCAAACCATAAAATACACACTAAAAGTTTAAAAATAGTCAGTATAAACATTGGAAGCATATGCAACAAAACCACATATTTTCATGCCTGGCTGACCAAACTTAACTTTTTAGACAGGTAAAACATAAGTTACCTACTTTCACATCTAACTTCTCTAGTGCACACTGCAGTGTTTAGGATAAACCATTTTGTTATCTTACCTTTAAGCATCCCTGTGACTAGCACTTGCTCTAATAACTGCTGGAACGCACTAGGAAGCCTTAAACTGATACAAGCACTCAACTCTCCTTATTAATAAGGAGAAATTAATCATAGGCACTAAACAGCCTATAATTGCAAAGTACCTTGCTAAGGGAAGGGAAAATAGCTCATGTACTTTTGAAAAAAAGCACCAAACCAGGCATGTGCAATGGTCAGCTTCCAATGATTTCTCCTGTCCACCTGGTGAATCTGGGCATACTGGGGCAATGCAGCAATTGCCTCATGTACACAGACAACCCTCTCCTCCTACCACCCAACACTACAACCTGTGAGAGATGCATTTACATAGCCAAACTGGAAGCAAAGCTCTCTCCACTCAAGATTGTGCTTGACAGTCAAGAGGAGAAGGTTAACACCCGCACTACACCTCAAGCAACACATAGCCCTTCTAAACTCACACTACCATCACCCACTGAAAGCAACAGTAAATCCACATATGCGGAGGCTTTTAACTGTAACCTGCCCAAGCAACAAGGACCTTTGAAGCTGAAAGGCAAACAAACACCAATCACAGCCAAAGTGTCACATAGCTCACAACACCAGTGTGCCACCCAGCAACAACACCTAAGGCAAGACAATGTACCTAACACTTTAGTCATAGGTGACTCTATAGTCAGGCACACTGATGTCCCACTCACCAGGCTGAACAAGGTGAAAATTACAGTCAGCTGCCTGTCGGGTGCCAGGATCCCCCACATAACGCATGCACTCAAGTCACTCCACAACAAGTACAAATATGACTCTGTCATTGTCCATGTTGGAGTGAATGACTTGAGACGTACCTTCCTGGACTACATGAAAAGAGACATGGAAGAGCTCTCAGATCATGTGGCCCAGGCAGGTATGACCCTACCCCTGAGTAGCATCCTGCCTTCACCCAGAATGATACCACAATATAAGGACAAAGTGATTGACTTCAACAATTGACTAAGCTTCTGGTGTCATTCAAAGTGGATCCAGTATCTGTCTACCTGGGATGACATGATAGACAGGCCACGATGCTTTGCCAGAGATGGTCTGCACCTGTCACCCCTGGGATTTAGGTTACTGGCTAAGGCTCTTGCCACCCCTATAGTGCCTTTTTTAGGCAAAGTTCAAAGGACAAAACCACCACCGTAACTTGTACAAGCATGGAAAATCTGAAGGTAATGCTACTCAATGCTAGAAGTCTAAACCTCAAAATGCACACTCTCGAGGCACTCCTAAAAATGGAGAACATCGATATCTGTGCAGTAACTGAGACCTGGTTCAAGGGTGCAGAGAGCACCCCTGCAATACCAAGCTACAACTCTTACCACACTTTTCGGTCACCAAACCAGGATCGAAACACTAAAGGTGGAGGAGTGTCCATATTCACCAAGGATATTCACACCACCAGGCTAGTTGCCCAACACAATGCATCTGAAATTCTCCAGGTGCAACTAACACTAGGTGAGACTGCATCCAAATTGTAGCTTGCTACAGATCCCTCACCATGCCCCAAGATTCTCACTGCACCTTTCTAAACATACTGGAAAATATTAAGATACAACGAAACACCCTAATACTGGGTGATTTCAACTAACCTGCCATTAACTGGGAAAACTACTCAAGTACCAACACCTTTGCCCAGCGGTTCTTGGAATTCATAAATTCCAATGCCCTGGATCAACTAATGCACATTCCCACCAGGGCCTCCAATATCCTAGACCTGGTAATTACCAACATGGGAAATCAATGCTCCACACCTATGGTCACCCCCTCATTGGTCAGGTCAGACCATAAGCTAATCACCCTAAACATCCACATCCCAACCCCACTCCCCAGTAAGGAAACCTCCATAAAAAACTTCTCCAAAGCCAACTTCATGCTACGCAAGTCAGAAGTGACAAACTCTATGGCACCCATGCAGACAGGAACTGAAAGTTTGACTCCTGAGTCCTACACTAAGGCACTGTATGAGCACATCCACTCATGAATGAATCATGCCATCCCAAATAGAACCAAGATGCTCTCCTCTATTACTAGAAAGCCAATCTGGTGGTCCCCTGCCATAAACAAACTTTACAACAAAAGGAAGAAACTGTTGCAGAAAAGAGGAAAATCCCATGATACAAAAAATTCCCTTACCAGCCTCAGTAAGAAGTTGAGATCACTCATAAAATCCTCCAAAGCTAGTTATGAAAATAAAATTGCCAAAGATTCCAAAGACAACCACAAGGCATTCTATAACTATGTCAAGAATCTAAATGGCAAAGCTCAGATCTGCTCTGAGCTACAACAGAATAGCATTAAATATACTGATCCCAAGGATATTGCCCATATCCTGGCAGATCGATTCAGTGCCAACTTCACCCCCCCCTCACTCCCTAAATGGCCCATCTCAATACCGGAAGATTGCCAAATTCCGGTAATAACAGCCACACGGGTAAAAAAGCACACTCTCCAAAGCTAAGAATACAGCATCCATGGGACCAGATGACATCCCGGGCTGTGTACTACATGAACTACAAAATGAACTGGTACCTCACCTAAGTGTCATGTTTAATCATACCCTCACCTCAAGCTTCGTGCCCACTGAGCGATGCACAGCTACAGTTATCCCACTCCACAAGGGGAATCCACCTTAGATCCCAGGAACTACCGCCCCATCAGTCTGACGAGCCTGATCTGCAAGGCCATGGAACGTATTATCATGGAACTTATAAACAAAGATATTGGCAACCTTCAAACACTGGACCCCACCCAGTTTGGGTTCGTGAAGGGCCAATCTTGTCTCCTGAACCTGATTGACTTCTTTGAATCAGTCTCCAGAGCCGTGGATGAGGGTAAGGCAGTCCACACAGCCTGTCTGGACCTCGCCAAGGCCTTTGACACCATCCCCCACTCTGGAATCATAGATAAACTTACTAAGCTGGGCATTAATCCCTATGTCACTCGATGGGTTGCCAACTGGCTTACTGACAAAACCCATGCTGTAAAAGTAGCTGACTCCAAATCCAACTCCAGACAAATGACAAGTGGAGTACCTCAGGGTTCAGTTCTGGGATCGCTCTTGTTTGGCATCTACTTCTCTGACGTACAGGCCAACACTAAGGGACTCTGTCTAACAAAGTTTGCAGATGACTGCAAACTGGGAGCCATTATTGAATCTCCAAATGATGTGGATACTCTACAAAAGGACCTTACAGAAACAGATGCTTGGTGCCAGAGCCATGGGCTCAAGCTCAATGCCACGAAATGTATAGTTATCCCCTTTGGGAAAAAACATGTACCCATGAATTACCACATAGGTGGCAGTACACTAAACACCGAAAGTGTGATAAGAAACTTAGGGACACAGGTGGACAGTGGTCTCACCTTCAATAACCACATTGCCACAACAGTCAGGAAATCCTTCTATGTGGCACACCTCATCACTAAGGGTTTTTCATCCAGAAAAAAGGAGGTCATTGTCCCACTGTACTCATCCCTCATTAGACCCATTATAGAATACAATGCCCCATTTGGTATGTACCTCTCAAGACATCTGCAAAAACTGGAAAGGCCACAGAAATACCTCACTAAAAGAATCACAGGCCTAAAGCAGATGCCCTATGCTGACTGCCTTAAAAACTCCAGCTATATTCTGTCACATATCATCTACTCAGAGGCGATCTCTGCTTAACATACAAGGCCATGTCAAACCCAGATTTGTTGGACATGCCACACTTAAAGAAATCCCAATCCCTCAGAGCCACACACTCCAGGGATCTAAATTTTGTCATCACAATAAACAAAACAAGCTGGAGGGATAGGTTCCTGACCCAGAGACTCCCCAGACTGGCCATACATGTCAAGCAAGAGCGCCTCCTTGGCCCTCTTCAAAAGGAACCTTGATGATTGGATGGGAGAAAGGAAATTCATCCCGGGGATCATGTCACTCACCCTGCTAGACAGGGGTCCAGGGAAGTAAATAGTGTGGGAAGAAATAGCCAGGGAATTGTTATGGCTAGGCTTGTATAGGCCTTGGGCCGATAGCCTAGTACCACCCTATGAACCTATGAACACAATCCAGATATCCTAGCCACAACTGAGACCTGGCTAAAGCCTGAAATAAAAGATGCTGAAATACTACCCCCCCCCATTATAATATTATTATGTTTGATAGAAAACATAAAAGAGTAGGTGGAATAGCTATAATCTTCCCAAGTATGATCACAGTAACTCCCCATACAGGCACAATCCCAACTTTTGGAAAAGCAGAAATTCTAATCACATTCCTAAAACTTAATAGAGCCAAGAGCATACGCATCACTGTGCTATATATATCCCCCTATGACAGAACATTCTAATACTTGAAAACATACTATCCTGGATAACAGATGCAATCACAAATGAAGTTATCCTCCTGGGTAAAGTAAACATTGACTGGCAGTCTTTAACCACAAATTAAGTGATCATCAGTGGATTCACTTGACTGATTAGTATTCCAACAAGATATGGTAAAAATAACTCCCAACAATCTGTCTTAGATTGGATTCTGGTTACCAACCCATCTAATTTTACCTCCTCAGATATCCCCCCAATAAACTACATGATCATCTGCCAGCTTATACCCATGTATGTAAACTAAAACCTTGTTCCTCCTCAGCTGACCACCTCCCCCAGAATACCTAAATATAGCTGCAGATGCAATAGCATGCCCAATCGACATTCATATTAATAGATCAATAACAGAATCCTGTGTCCCTAACTTGTAGAAAATGACACACATTACCCCATTACATAAAGGAAGTAATTCCACTGACATTTCAAATTTCTATCCCATAGCCACCTTGTCACTCCTTTCTAAAATCCTTGAAAGATGTATGCATCAGCAATTTCTCCACTATCTCTTAAAAATAAGCTAATCACAAATATGCAACATGGATTTTGGCCAGACCATAGCACCTCTACTGCATTACTATAATTTGTAGACACTGTCAATAAGGCTCACAACTCACAGTGTTTCTAGATCTATCAAAAGTCTTTAACATGGTCTCTCACAATAAACTCCTCAATCAACTCTCCAACCTGGGTTTAGCATCTCCATCAATTCAATGGTTCTGTAGTTATTTTGCCAGTGGGCAATAAGCTGTAAAATGGCAAGGATCCATCTCCACATATCTTCCTACCTCCACAGGAGTCTCACAAGGATCCATCTTGGCCCTCTACTGTTTAATATTTTTATCAATAAACTCACCTTCTTCTGAAGGCACCTTGATTCAATATGCAGATAACTCTACCATCATCTGCTCTTCAAACATTTTAACTCACCTCCAAGAAACCATTTAACAAGCTGTCATATCCATTGAAACCTGGCTTACAATGACACAACTAATATTCAACTTCCAAAAAAACAAACTCCTCCTCCTTATCCTAAAAAGTCACAGCCCCTAACAAAGCATCTTTCAAAATCTCTTCAGCAAATGGCACTAAAATTGAGTTAGTCCACCATACCAAACTATTAGAAGTCATAATACATGATGATCTTAAATTTGACCTCCATATCCAGACAAATAACATGAAAACCCTCCAAAAATTAGGCATGCAATATAGAAACAATCATTTTCTGAGCACACCCACAAAAATTACTATAGCCAAAACCTACCCTTTGCCCTCACTAGTCTATGGTATACCAATTCTAACTAATTTGCAATCCTCCATAAAAAACAAACTTGAAAGCTGCTACAACAAAATTGCTAAGTTTGCTACTAATTCATCCTCCTTTACCCATCACTGTAAAGCTCTGCATACACTTAGCTGGCTGGAACTCCCCGTCCACCTCTCCTACATTTAGCTAATAACAATACATAAAATCATAGACAAACTATTAGCCTGCCCAGCTCTTACCCATTTAATCGACATGTGTTTTCCAAAAAGAACTCAGATTAGAAGACTAACAACTTCTCACCATAAAATGGGCACTTTCTGTCCCAGTCTGACTTTACCGGTAAACAAATGTCAAATAAATAAATAAGATCCTCACAGATCAATAGCCTAGTAAACACCTAGGAATCTAGGAACCTAATTCCTTAATATATTTTCTGCCCTATGTCATGTCCCATGTCATGCCTTCAATTGTATGTACCTGATATTTTTTTCTACATAAAATTAAATGTTTGACTCTTTCCAATGTGCTGCTTCTTATTTGATATCACTGAGGAATCCCACCGTATCCCAAATGTACTTCATTTCCACTAAGGGTTTGCTCTATGATATTTCATAAGTTATATATACATATCATATGTATGATTTTATGCTGCACAACAGGACAGCAAAATAGCTTCAGACTTGTCTCTTTCTGATGTCTCCCTCCTGTGGACTATGCCTGTTTTATCTCATTTCAGCTCTATGCCTATTACCTCCCATGAAAACTCATCCTGAATTTTTAACATCATACTTTTTCCTTTGCCTTGCCTTTCTCCATCTAGCCACTTTGACATTTTTATCCAAGTTATCATTGTGTCATGAATTTTTTGCTGTGTGTCAGTGTTTTTACACTATCTACCTTTGTCACAAAGGTTTTCTTGTCATTGATGACTAGTGGGCCGGCATAGCTGAGTGTGTTGAGTCCAGTGGCTAGAGGCTGATGGATCGATGCAATTCTTTGCTATACAGTTGGGGAAATTGTTTGGCTGGACGCATGCACTCAGGAATTAAGCTTATAAACTGTTACCAAGCTGTCTCTTGCAGCCCAAGATTTAATTATTTCTCTCTCCAGTTTGAGCAAGTCACTTAGGCAGACAGTGCTCCAAAGCAAGTCCTCTACCCTGGTTAACCAATAAACAAAGTATTTGCTTTTATCTGTATTTATGTCACTGTAATTTCTTCTGCATTGCTACTGAAACGTTTACTTGTGAACAAATAGTCTGCAGTGATGCACTTCTATCAGCTGTAGTTCAAATGCTACCCCATCTTCAAGTTTTCTGGGAGTACACCAGACATATTCTGTAAATAGAATATAGTGACAAAAATCAATTACATTATAACAACAATGTTTGGAGTTTCATCCTGAATGACCATTCTGTGGATTCCAGTTTGCATGTTCTCTCTTAGGCTGTGTCAGGTTCCTATTACTTGATTGTAAAATCAAATCTTCGAACAGCATTTAGAATGACATTTTATTGAAAATGCTATTTGTCAAAGCATTCTGATTGCAATCTTATTACAGTGGGGATCAGGAAATTGGCCCTTTTCCAACTGTAGTGAGATCTCAGAGCTGCTATATATAATTAAAGGGAAGTGTAGGGGTGCAATGAACAGCATTTCTGATTATATGCCCTTCGATGATTTGTATGTTCGATGAAGTAATATAGACCCGGCTGTGTCAGCTTCCTGCAAAATATATGGTGACTGACTTGCTACTCTGAAGTTGTTCACATATTTTTTTCTGCCCTTGAGGCCTTGATTGTGGCTATAAAAGGCCACTATGAAAAAGGCACATCATAAAAGCATATGCTTTCTAGATAAAGCCATATGTCTGTTTAACAATGCTCAAAGACTGAAGTATCAATTAAAATGCTGTGCATTATAACACACTAGCTTGTAAAATATTGCAACACACTGCAACACTCTGCCTTGTAACACACTACCCTGTAAAAAATTGCCACACACTAAAACACTTTGCTTTGCTCCAAATTGTGACACTCTACCCTGTAACACACAACCCTGCAACACATTACCCTGCAACACACTACCCTGTAACACACTGATAAGCACTGTAACACCCTGCCCTACAACACATTGCAGCACACTGCACTGTAAAATACACACACACACACACACACACACACACACACACACACACACACACACACACACACACACACACACACACACACACATACTCTAACACACTACCTTGTAGAACACTACCCTGTAACAAAATGCAACACAGTGCCTTATAATACACAGTCCAACAACATACTGTTACACAATGACCTGCAATACACTGCCTGTAACACACTACCCAGCAACATACTACCTTGTAATATGCTGTTCTGCAATGCACTGACATGCAACACACTGCTAGAAACTATCCTGCAACACATTACCCTGCTGTGCACACTGCCCTACATTGGAACAAACTGCCCTGATCTAGTTTAACTTCATAAAGACTCTCTTTGTCAGATGACATCTCACTGCCTTTCTACCAGTCACTGTTGGCATTCCACAAGGATCAATATTAGGCACTTTCTTATTCAACATTTTTAGAAACAAACTACATTTTGCTACCCACCTTGCTAGCATATTTTAATATGCCATTCCTACCAACACTTCAGGACATCACCTAAAATTCTTTCACTGCAATCAAAACTTGGATAAAAGCTGTAAATCTACTTTTAAATCATAAACAAAACAAAATGTACCCTCCACATTTCTAAACAGTACCAAAATGAAACACAATCTTTCCAAATAGTCTCATACAACAACACAAAAATTGAAACCATAACCCAAACAAAACATCTGGATGTTCTAATTAACAATAACCTCAGACTTAACCAACACATATTGCAAGCCATTAGAAATAAAACACCAGGAACTTGGCATCCTATACAGAACCAAACAATACCTAACAGATGATGCAAGACAGATACTAAGACCTACCTACCTTCTTTCATCTCTACTATATGCCTAGTCCTATAAACCTAAATACTACACTTAAAGCTAAACTCTTTGCCTGTTACATTAATGTAGTCAGATTTGTTCCCAACCTTATGTATAGGACTCATCGCTGCACTGTCCTGAAACAATTCAACTGGCTTGAGCTACGCAACTATTTTACATACTCACAATTTGTTATTGCACACATTCTTATGCCTGCACAGCAAAAATATCTAGCATTAACAGAGACCCTCCAGGTAGAAGACTTTCACTCAGCCAGTAAACTCTTAGCAATGACAACAGAGTCTAATAACTCAACAGAAGACTAACTGTCCTCAGATTGTGTATCTAAACTGTTGAACACCATTCCAACATACCTCAAGCAGACGATGAAACATTTCATCTTTAACCCCTTACATTTCATCTTTAACCCCTTACATTTCATCTTTAACCCCTTACTAAACAACACCTAAACCCTACACAGTCATGATGCACATGCTTCTCACCTGGATAACTCCATTTTCTTTTTAAGTTCATATTATCACTTTAAAACCTCTGTCCCCTTCTACACAACAAACATTTCTACCACTCTTAATTTACCTTCCTATCCTAATCCTCACTTTACATTTCAGTTTCTTTCTGATCTTCCCACTTCATCCATCTCCTTCTCTTTTATAACCAGGTTCTGTGTCAATATGTACCCTAGTATTCTTACCTCCATTATCTATGACTCATGATTTATACAATGCCTCTCTCCCTATTCTGGATTTAACTATCAACCTACCAACTAATGTTTCACATTACTTTATTTATTCTTAACATTTATATTGTAATTTTCCTTACCCATCTCTTGTAAGACGTATGTAATGTCTGCTTGTCATATATATTACACATGAACTGTTTAACCACTAAATACTTTTTGCTTAGAATTTAATGTCATGTATAATGTCACCACAGAAGAACTATATGGTTAAAATCAAAAGTTAAAGCACATTTAAACAGTAAATAAAGTAACACATTGCCACTTTGGGGCTTAATTTATACAGCTTTTAGCTGGTTTCTGTTAGTTATGAGTATTGAACATGAATGTTTAAAGTGTTTGGGTATGTACTATGCAGTTCAATCAATCACTCAATGACTGCTTATTATGGTTCTTAAACCTAGTCACTTTACAACTACAAACAAGAAAATACAAGTAATATAAATAATTTTAAATAAACATAAAACATAAATGAATTGAAAAATTAATGTAAAATATTTCTTTAATTAAAGGTCGTTAGGGCCTTCTTAAAAAGGCATTACTGTATCTGATGAGGTTTTGAATTCTATGAGACAGGCACCTCTGTAAAAAGCTTGGGAGTCTATCATTCCTCCTAAAAAACAGAAGAAGTGACAGGTCAGCAGCTATGGGCATGCATGGCTCTAAACAAATAGTGCCCATCTAATGTAAAGCTAGTAATAATAATATGGAGTCAGCCTTCATTAATTCTAGCTTGTAGATTCTGCTGCATAATAATTTATCTCTTTTCAACCTCAGTCATCATCAACTCCCTTTTTACATGAGGTTGAGGTGTCAGACCAACAGTTGTCATCATGATCAAATGACTTAGAGCCAATGTTTGCACAGCCAGGTAGTTAGTATAGATTCATAGATTAGTATGAGGCTAATTGCCCTTGTGAGCCATTTTAAGCCTAGACAATTATCCCTTGTGAGACTCAAACCCTGCACCTTGTGTTTGTAAGGCAAACACCTCAACCATTAGGCCACCCTCCCAACAGTTTGATTATCCTCTATTTTGGTTTGTACCAGGGGCGGCCCGTGCTATTGGACTGCAGGACTGCAGCCCCCCCCCCCCAGCTGTAAAAGAAAGAAGAAAGACGGAAGAAAGAAGAAAAAAACTAAATAAAAGAAAAACAAAAATTACAGACCTTCGCACTCGCGGCATTTCCGACTGCTGCTGAACCAGTCTAGAGCATGCACAGTGCTCTGGACTGATTCAGCAGCAGTCCAGATTAGAAACACAGCAGTCAAGAGCATCCCAGAAGTCTATGCAGTTAGTTACAACTGCATAAACTGGAAAGGGATCGGACTGCAACATCTGCAGGCTGGCCTGATCTCACAGGAAGGAAGAACATCACCACGGGATCAGGGAGCTTAACGAGTGGATATATGGAGCTATACAGCAACAGAAGGCTCATGTAAGTGTAGTGGAGTGGATATATGGAGCCATACAGCAAAGGAAGGCCCATGTAACTGTAGTATGTATGTGAGAAATGCCCCAGTTGCTGTATACTGGTGGCTAGAGAACACATGGTGGTGGGTGGAGAATACCTCAGGCTTGAACCCTGTACCTTGGTTGCAGGGGCCTGAATTCCCTACCCACCACCATTTGTAAAAAATTGCAGATTTTTGCCTCATATTTGTTCTGTTCCATTTCTCATAAAATCTGTGGTTTCTGTATTTTTTTGTTGTTACCTTATACAGTCAGTGGTGCACTGGTAGTATTGTTGCCTAATAGTTACAGGTTCTCTGGTTTGATTCTTGGCTGGGGTGCCTTCTGTGTGGAGTCTGCATGTTCATCTTGCAAAGACATATATCTGAAGTGTTTCTCCCTGGACCTCTGCTGAAAATGGCTTTGTTCCAAGTCAGACTTTCCTGGTTAACAAACGTTAAATAAATAAAAATAAAAGGCATTTGAATTTCAGACTTCATATTCTTTAGAAAGTATATGGTAACACAAAACCTTTTATTCTAGCAATTTTCTAAGATTATAATAAGGGTATTTGAAATTTGTCCCTATTTTTGGGACTGTATCCCCCCATTATTGGCTTCTTCCAGGTTTTTTGTGCTAAGGTTGAGAGCTATGGTGAGAACTGAATTCACTGAATATGTTTGGGGGCTGTATTCCCCCATTATTGGCTTTGTTCAGGTGTTTTGTGCTAAGAGGTTGACAGCTATGGTGAGAACTGAATTTATTAAATGGTAGCCATTAAAGTTTCAGTCTTCCTCTCCTTCCCAAAACAGATGATTAGGCATAGTGGTATGTTGCGCTGACTGTTTTGCAGAGTCCTGGTTTCAATACTTGGCACTGAAATATATGGTGGTAACACAGCGTTTTATTCTAGCAACTTTCCAACATTATACAAGCAATGTTTAAAATGTGTCCCTGGTTTTTGGTCTTTTGTCCCCCTCCCCAATAAATGTTGGCTTGTTCCATATTTCTTGTGCTGCAAAGTTCAGAGATACAGCTATGTGTCAATTAGATTTTACAAGAAGCTGAGAGCTGCAAAAAATTTAGTGCTGCTTATGGTAAGGCTGCTTGTATTGTTAATAGCACAACAGGTAATATGCTTGCTTTTGATGCAGAAGGCTGTGGGTTCTCCTCCCACAGTAGGTAGATGCATTGCTGATACTGTAGTGCGTTGTAAAAGGGGTGGATGCTGCAATCCTTTTTGGCAAAGATACCTAGTAACTATGAACCTGTTATCAGTTTGCCATCCATTCCCTATTGCAATATTACTAGCTTATCATTTTTTTAATGCAGCATAGGCAATTTATTCTTCAAGGGCAACAGGCATTTTATTTGTAGATGAAACAATGAAATATAAAGTTGTTTGCTCGCAGCAACCTCTTCATTAGTTTCAGATTTCTTTAATGTGGAATTATTTAGATGACTTTTCCTTCTTCAGAGATTGTGCATATTTACTGATACTGGTGGACTGTAGACGTTTGAGTAGACTTTTATGATGGAAATGTTCTGAATTGGGCAGTTTTGTCATTACTGGTGGATGCATTGTGTTTCATTGTTTACAACAACAGCCCAAAGTTAATCTTTATCTGCCACTGACAAAATGTATTTTCTTTGAATGTGGGTTTCAGTGCTGTTTCAATGAATGTGAGTTTCAAGGGCAGAGACATTTTAATGCTAAGTCTATTTTCATTGTGAGACTGCATTGCTTTGTTTAGCAGATGTCTTAGTGTTTGTGCTGTAAAATGCAAAATAAAACTTTCAAATAAAGTCCAAATCATCGTAGAAGTAAAGCAGTATGCACATTAGTGTTTATGGTAAATGGGGTGAAATAGCCAAGTAATGGTTCATTGGAATGGCTGCAGGGGGTAGGCTCCATTCGACCATGATTCTGTGAGGGGGAAGGGCGGCAAACTCAAAGAAAGCCCCGGCTGAACTATACCTCTCAACTATCCAGATTTTCACAGAATGAATAGATTTTTGCTTCTTATTTTTGGTTTGTTCTCATACAATGTGAGGTTTTCTGTCAAATCATTTAGAAATTAAGTCAGTAAATAATGACAGACACTGAGTTTCAGACTTCATAACCTACAGAAAAATGTATGCTAAAGCAAGACCTGTTATATTCTATCAACTGTCTCAGTTTATACAAGAGCAATTTTTAGTACTGTTTATATGTTCCCCCAATATATTTGGCCTTGTCCAGATTTCCTGTATTAGCAGGTTGAGACGTACATGCAAATAAATTGTTTTATAGAATAAGGCATATCCAAACCTCTCAACTGTCCCCGATTTTGGCTCAAAATGTTGCTGTTCCCCTAATAATCTCTCCGCAAAATGGCAATTTTGGAAGAAAACGTGGAGGGTTTACAATTAATAAATAACTATAATAATCAGAGTTATAGATTACTTTTATTTCAGAAATGCATGTAGATTCTTTTATTTTGTCAGCTGCTCAAGTTAGCAGTAATAATATTAAAAAGTGTCCCTTCTTTGACAGGTTCCCAGCTGTATTGTGTGGCTATTTTATATTTTTGCATCACATGTTTGGTCCATTTTTCATAAATTGTGATTTTTTGGCAAATTAGTGGCAAATCATTAAAGACTGAAGTTAGAAAATAATGACAGACATTTGAGTTTCAGATTTCATACCCTTCAGAAAATTCATACTAATGCAAGACTTACTATTCTATTATCTTTCTAAGTTTATAAGAGCAATATTTAAAAATTGTCCTCATTTTTGGGCCTTTGTCCCACTTCTATGTATGGCTTTGTCCAGATGTCTTGCTCTGAGGTTGAGAGGTATGACAAATGTGTCAGGGCCATCACAGTCAGCCAGAGATATTTCACATTGTGACATATTGTTGCACCCCACTCCCCCATGTAGTGACTCTGGATGTGTCCAAGCAAGGCAAGGAGCAGTTATGCAGTGTAAATATGCAGAGTATCCCCCATCCAAGGTAGACACAAGTACTATAGTGGCTTTTCATCTGTCCTTGACTTTGCAGAATGTTCTGATTTCTGTCATATTTTATACTGTTGATTTAAGCTTATTATTATTCAGAAAGTGCCTGTTGCTCTGTGTTTAAGTAGCAATGCTTTAATGACCATCAGGTAAGCTTGTCTGAGATTGTACGATGCAAGTAAGCTTTAATAAGCATACTGTTAAAGAATTGCTAACATTGAAAGCCTTTCTGTTGTTGCCATGCAGAGAATACTTACATAACTAGATAACGTTCAAGCCTTGGGTATTGGAATGCATATGACAGTATTTGTAATAAAGGACAGGATTAGATTATTTTAAGATGCTCATTACATTTGTTGGAGACTTGCAGTCATCTTTGCAGGCTTTACCTGTAAACTAAACAGAATGCCAATCTATCATGTGTGGTCCATAACCTGTGCAGTAATCCTTTAAGCAATGTATCTTGAGCTTGTTTCTTGTTTGCTTTTCATTTTTCACTTTGATCATGTTTTCCCCATGAAACAAGTAGATAGTTGTTGTCAGGAGGCAGGTCTTTTTTGGATAAGAAACATATTTACAAGTGGGGGTATCACAGAGATTGCTACTTTCAGCATGTTACTTGCTACTTTAATAAAGTTGAATATAAATTATAATTAGAACTGCAGTGCAAAGAGAAGTGGTTTGAGTTGAGTGCTGTTTGTTTTTCTTATACTTGATTTTGACTGGCATTCCAGTAATGTATTTAAAAAAGTAATTTATTTTTTCATGCTTCACAACCTTTTTGTTTCCATCTAGATATTAAGTAAGCTGTCATGCAGCCAATGCATTGAAATATTTTTGTCTTCTACAATTCATTTTGTCTTGATTGGACTCTCATAATGATGGTTTGGCACCCAGGGCAGCTTATTTAATTAAAGTTACAGGTTTTGTGGTTTTGAGCATAGCCCCTCCCCTTTTAGTTAGCCACACCCATCCCCATTGACCCCACCCATTCAGCTGTCTCCTGCAGCCCCCCCCTTTAATTTGAAGTCAACAGCCACCACTGGTTTGTACAAAGTTCATACATATATAGATCTGTGTCCATCTGTAGGCATCTTTCTTTCTCTCCCTCTCTCTCTATATATATAAGTTGGGTTCTTTTCCCACACCAGGTAGATCGATTTCTGGCACTGTAGTGCAGCATAAGGGGGGGGTGCTACACTCCTTTTGATGAGGCACTAAAGCAAGGGCCCATCTGCCTGAGCTGATGCTAGCTTAGGTAGATGTAAAAGATCCCACAGCACCCTTCTGAAGTTCCATGATGCCCTTGCCAAATTTCCCTTAGTAGTATAAAGACCACCTTAGCTCTCCCCTGAAAAGAAGCCACTACCCTAGTGGGACTAACCTGGTCATCAAAGGATTAAAAAAAAAAAAAAATATATATATATATATATATATATATATATATATATATGTATACATTATATCAAATGTTTGAATGTTAGTTTATCATTATTCAGATGGTTGAGGGTACATGTGCAAAATTAAAAAAAAGTTGAAATTACGTAGCCTCAGGAACGTCGAGATGCAGCTTGCATTTCTGGTTACAATTGGATTGCACTGCAGTGGGGATCGGAAAAATTACCCTTTTCCCTCCATGTAGTGTGATATCGGAGTTGTAATATATAATTAGCAGGGGGTGTGCGGGTGCAGGGGGGGCTTCCTCCCTTTAAAAATGTGTGTAGGACATCTCCGGACATCAAGGTAAGTTGGGTAATGTCGACAATGTTGACTTTGACATTATAGACATTACCGAGTTTGTTAGTGTGAAAAAACGCTGGTGTAATTTTTGTTCATTTGGTTCAAGTCATTTCTTGAAGACAAGATTTCCAAAATTTTGCTAGTAAACCTTTATTAGATATATATATATATATATATATATATATATATATATATATATATATATATATAGTCTGCTAGACAGGATCAAAATTGCAGAAAGATGAAACCCATATGGCCAAGACTATATGTTCGACTTCCGCAATTTCGAACATGTAAAAAAAAAAAAAAAAACACAACAGTGACTCACTTTCTAAGTGTTAGCAGGGGGCAGCCCCCCTGCACCCCTTGTAACTTTAATATACCAACTCCGAGATCGCACTACAGTGCAGAAATGGAAATCTTTCCATTCCGCACTGAATGGAGATGTCCGTTATACATTGTCAGGATTTCAAAAGTCGAACATATGGTCTCAGCCATATGGGTTTCGACTTTGTGGCATTTCAATGATGTGTAGGGGACCCATATATATATATATATATATATATATATATATATATATATATATATATATATATATGTGTGTGTATATATGTATATAGATATATATATATATATATATATATATATATATATATATATAGATATGTGTGTGTGTGTGTGTGTGTGTGTGTGTGTGTGTGTGTGTGTGTGTGTGTGTGTGTGTGTGTGTGTGTGTGTGTGTGTGTGTGTGTGTGTGTGTGTGTGTGTGTGTGTAGAGTTCATAGGTGTATACTTGGCTAACGATCACTATGGCCTTTATAAGCCTAGCCATACAACCCAAATATGTCTCACAAGTTATGTGTTTTTAGACGTTTATATAGGGGGGGGTTGTTGGTTATGACATGGTTTACTGAGTGCATCATCTGAGTGAGTCCATCAGAGACGTGGTCGCCAGACAAGAGGTGAATTTTCAAATTTCCATCCAATGATCCAAGTTATGCTTAAATAGGTTTAGGGAAGGACTTTGTTCCAGAGGAGAAAATTTCTGAGATACGTATTTATCTCTCCAACATGTCCTGTTTATGTTGCAAGCAAAGTTTAGGTCTTTAGATCTACAAGTTTTGATGCTGCTTGTTTTGTGAATTTGCAAAAGATTCAGGGATGGCTTGCATGCCAGGCATAGATCACCTCTCACTAGTCTGTAGGCGACCGGGTATAGAAGGTATTTCTGGTGATCTGCATTACCATGCCCTGTATTTTTTTGTATGGAAACTGCGGATGTTCCAGTTGCTGCATGTGTCTGGTCAGGTACATACTAAAGGGGGCTTTATACTGATCGCTCTGATAAGGGCCAAATATAGTGATACAATGACTTCCCTGGACCTATTAGGTGCCATGCAGTTACTTCTAAGTTGAGCAAAATAGAAGGATTTTCTTATTACTTTAGATACACGTTGGTCAAATTCCAGGTTACTGTCTACTTGTTCCCAGATCCCTGACTAGTGGGTCAACTCTTAGGAGTGTTTTCTTGATTACATAGTTTCCTGGGGTGGCTGACTACCAAAAATGTACTATAATGCATTTCTTTGATTGAGTTTTAAGCCATTGCTTCTGTACCATTCATTTATCTGTGTTAGACCCTCTTGTAAAATGTTCATTTCTTGGGGGATTTTATGACTGCTCACATTTTTCAATCATCTGCAAACGTGGTCAGCCTGAGGACTTTGACATTAGCCTTAACATCTGAGAAGTAGATGCCAATGAGAAGCAGGACCAGCACAGAGCCTTGAGAGACTCCACTGGTGATTGACCTCTTTGAGGGGGTGGCCTCACTAATCCTAACTTCCTGGATCCTAACTGTGAGCTGGCTATCCAGCATGTTATATAGGGGTTTATGCCTAATTCTGTAAGTTTGTTAATGCCAAAGTGGACAATTTTATCAAATGCCTTAGCCACATCAGGGTAGACAGTATGCACTGTTTTACCATCTTCCATTGTCTTGGTTACCTTCTCAAGGAAGTCCACCAGGTTCAGTAGACATGACCTTCCTTTGACCAAGCCACTCTGTGATGGATCCATTGTCTGAAGGTCTTCTTTGTCTTTGTTGATCATTTCCATGATAATTCCTTCCATGGCTTTGCATAACAGACTAATCAGACTAATGGGTTTGTAGTTTCCAGGATCTTTTGATGGTCTACCCTTATAAAGAGGGATGACTGTTGCAGCTTTCCATTCTCGTGGCATGAAACCTGTTTTAAGACTATACTTAAATAGTAATTCCAGTGGCCAGGATAGGTCATGTTTTAGACTATTCAGGAGGCATCCTGGGATATTATCAGGGCCCACTGAGGCTCTATTTTTGGCCTTAGTGAGCACAGCCAAGACATTGTCTCTGTTTATAGTTGAAGGGGTTATGACTGGAGGTATTTCTTGGGAGGTGGCTGGGGTTGAGTGGGGGGTAGAGCTGGAACTGAATTTATCAGCCCACAGATTCACTATATCATCTGCCTTGGTGAATGTGGCATCATTAACCACCAGTTCTGCACATTGTTGTGTGCTACCTATGAGCTATCTGACATAGCTGAAATAGGCCTTATGGCTATCCTTTGCCTGGGAGGCTATCTTGACCTCAAAACTGGATTTATTGGACTTAATTAGCCCCCTTAGCTGCCTGTTTATTTTTATGATAGTGTTCTTATATTTATGGGAGTTCCACTTATTTTAGCCATTATTTCTTTCCTTTTGTAGTTAATCTGGAATGCCACTAGTGTGGTTTGTTTCTGAGTTAGTTTTGAGCTTCCATCTAGTAGATACAGCAACCTCTATGCAGCTATTGGCATGGTTGTACAGAGTTTCTGTGAACAATTCTACATAGGCTGCTGTGTTTCCTGGATTTGTAGAACACTGAATTTTGACAAACTATCATTTAATAAAAGGTAGCTTGCCTTGGAATAGCTCCTAACTGTTACTGGGTTTACTAGAGTTATCAAGTTGATTTTGATTTCAAAGGACACAGTTTTATGGTCAGACATTACCAGGGAAGATGTGACATTGAGGGTGGAGCAGCATTCTTTCATATTTGTGAGATGAAGTCCAGTATGTTGGAACCTCTAGTGGGTGTATGCATTAATTGGTTAAGGGTGTTTGTATTTATGAAGTACAGGAATCTCTGTACCTGCAGATTTGGGGCCATGTAAATTTTACAGTGTATAGAAGGAATCCTCTTTAGTTGGGTCTACTTCAGTCAAGTAGTCCATATGATGACCTCCGAAATGTCAACTGCAAAAGGTTAACAAACTGAACTTTGGCACATTACATTGTGTGTTACGAGAAAGAACCTCGGTCCATGCGATTTCAAAAATAAATAAATAAAAATAACATGTTTTTTGCACTTCCCACATCCTCTGCTAATTATATATGCTAACTCCAAGACTACACAATCCCTGGAGAAAATGAATATTCCCCTTTATCGAGCTCACATACCTGTCAACCAAATGCATATACTGACCAAATATGGTAGATTAAGCACGTCGATAAATCTGTATTAAGATCAAATGCAGGGTACGCACAAATAGGTAGATAGATAGATAGATAGATAGATAGATAGATAGATAGATAGATAGATAGATAGATAGATAGATAGATAGATAGATAGATAGATAGATAGATAGATAGATAGATAGATAGATAGATAGACAGATAGATATTCTTTTATGCTTTCATCATGTGTACTACTTCCTCAAATCATCATCTGCTATAACAGTCCCTTTTTGCTGGCACAGACCAACCCTTTCTGTGTACTATTATCTGTCACAGCAATATTTGCACATCACTTTCTGCCTTTAAATTCTGATAATCTGTTTCTCTGCATCACCAGCCCCTGTCACTGTGTAATATAGTAACATATAGTTACAATATTTATTTTTTTATTTATGGGAAAAAGTGCATAAAAAGTTAAATATGCCCTTCATTTCTCAGTTATTGAACCAAGCATTATCTGCAACCCACTATGCATATGTTGTATATCTTGGGGTATTTTAGGAACCTGATGAGTGAATCAATTATTTTTTCTATACTAACCATGATTAAGCAAAGAAGAAAGTGAAGCAAAGTCTTCTACTCATAAACAAAATGATCAGAAATATACACTTTTTCCAGAGCTTGTTTGCTAAGAGATGTCATTGAAAATAACCTATTCATGTAAAGACAATACAGCCTCTGAACTTAACAACTAAGTACAATCATATGTCTGAGCAATGCTCACTTTATTCACAGGGAGGTTGACAACAGGACGTGAGAAATTATTTGATAGACCTCATGGTAATAAATTCTTCAGTCTGACTTGTAAAACGTTTATGGCATTAGACGCTTGAAAAAGAATGTGAATGTGGTTATTAGCCCAGCAGATAAAGGACGGCATTGTTGCTTTAGCAATTAATGCCTGAATTGACAGCATGCCTGTTTCACTTTCTAAGCAGACTTCTTACCAGAAGATGTCTGAGTCTGATAGTGACAGAGGTTTCAGCCATATATTTGACTTTAGTCAAGAAGGTTACCTGTCAAGGTTACCTGTCAGATGAGCTCTGAGTCTGTTTTGTGTAACTGAGCCCCTAATTGCATAACTTTACAGTTTGCCAACAACATATAAGTTCCCCACCACCCTCCAGTGCACCTGATGGTCTTTAGAAGAGGATGATAGCTGACTGAATGTCTCTAAGTATCAAGAGAACCAATATAATAATTATTTGCCAGACATTCCAAGCTATATTTAGGACAGGGTGGACTTTATTACACAATTAAGTGAATTCATTTCTTCAGTAACATCATTAGATTGTTATGGGTGTTACATAGGATCATAGGTTCATAGGTATATACTGAGTTAAAGACCACCAGGGCCTTTATAGGCCTAGCTACAAATCCCAATCCAATTGCATCCCCTGGTAACATGTGGACCTTAACTAGGGGTATGTTTGTCAGGAGAGGTGTGTTATCTAGGAGGTGTATGTTAGGAGGCTGATAAAAAGTTATGTGGGGGGTATGTTAGTGAATGTTTACTGTTGGCATCGGTCTATAAGAGACATGGAGGCTAGCCCAGAGATGGATTTGTGATGTCCCGTAGATTCATAGGTTCATAGGTGTGTACTAGGCTAATGGCCCTGGAGCCTTTACAAGCCTAGCCCATAGGATTACCCTGGCATCGTGCCACCCGACATTAGTTCCCAGTGCCTCTGTCGAGTAGAGCCACTGGAGTGATCCCCAAGGTGAATTTTCTATTTCCCATCCACTCATCAAGATTTCTCTTGAAAGGGGCCAGTGATGGGCTCTGTTTGACATGTATGGGAAGTCTATTCCATAGTATGGGCTGTCTCTGGGTTATGAACCTGTCCCTACAACATGTTCTGTTGATTGTGGTAATGAGGTTGAGGTCTCTGAAGCATGTGGTGTGGAGGGATTGGGATTTCTTTTGATGTAGCATTTCTAACAGAGCTGGGTCAGACATGACTTTGTAAGTCAAGCAGAGATCGCCTCTAAGTAGACGATATGGGACAGAGAATAGTTGGAGTTTTTTGAGTCCGTCCATATAGGACAACTGTTTAAGGCCTAGAATCATCTTTGTAAGTACTTTTTCGGCCTCTCCAGTTGTTGCAGGTGTCTAGTGAGGTACATGCTAAATGGGGAATTGTACTCAATGACTGGCCTAATGAGAGAAGAGTAGAGGGAGACAATGACCTCTTTCTTCCTGGATGCAAAACGCTTAGTAATGAGATGTGCCACATAGAAGGACTTTCTGACCACAGTGGCAATGTGGTGGTCAAAAGAGAGGTTGTTGTCAACATGTGTTCCCAGATCTCTTATAATGCCTTCTATGTTCAGTGGACTACCATTGATGTGGTAATTCATAGGAACCAAGGTTTTCCCAAAGGGGATGACAACACATTTTTTGGCATTGAGCTTAAGGCCATGCTGCTGACACTAGTCGTTGGTCTCAATGAGGCCTTTCTGCAGGATGTCAACATCACTTGTGGAGTTAATTATAGCTTCCAACTTGCAATTGTCTGTGAACGTTGTCAGCCAGAGTCACTTCGTGTTGGCCTAGACTTCAGAGAAGTAGATACCAAACAGGAGAGGACCCAGGACCAAACCCTGTTTGACTCCACTCATGACAGGTCGGCAGTCTGACTTGGAGTCATCTACTTTCACACTGTGGGTTCTATCTGTGAGACAGTTTGCAACACACTTAGTGATATAGGGGTGATGCCTAGCTTAGTGACTTTTTCTAGAATTCCTGAGTGGGGAATGCTATCAAAGGCCTTGGCCAGATCAAGGTAGGCTGTATGAACCACCTTGCCTCATCCACAGCTCTGGTGACTGACTCATGCAATGGTCAAGGTTATGTTTGAATAGGGTTAAGGATGAACTCTGCTCCAGATGGATTGGATGGGAGCCTATTCCAGAGCATGGGGATCCTAAGAGTAGCATATCTGTCTCTCCAGCATGTTTTGTTTATGTCTCAAGCAAAATTTATATCTATAGAGCTAGTGTTTCTGGTGCTGTTTACATTGTGGATGTGCAAAAGCTCCATCAAGGCTGGATCTAAGGATACTTTATCTGCCAGTAACATATCACCTCTCAACAACCTGTAGGAGACCAAGTACAGCAACAGGGCTCCAAGGTGATCTGTATAGGACAGTGCATTAATACCATGGATTTTCCTGGTAAGGAACCTCCGTGGACATTCCAACTGTTGCATATGCCTAATCAGCTACATGTTGAAGGGGGCATTATACTCAGTGATGGGTCTGATAATGGATGAATAGAGTGGTACTATAGCTTCCTTGGACCTGGATCTTATACCCCATACTTGTAAACTGTGTGGCATGCAATGAGTTTCTTACTAATTTGGCTATGTGTTGGTCAAACGCCAGATTACTGCCTACATATGTTCCCCGATCTCTAACTCTTAATTCTTAGGGGTATCTTATAAATGCAGTAATCTGCCTGGGTAGATGCTTTCTGAAAAGGTAATATGATGTACTTCTTTGCATTGAATTTTAGTCCATGGCTTTGGCATGAGTCATTTCTGTGTTAGACCCCCCTGCATGATGTTAGTGCCATGGGGGGAATTTATGATAGTTTCCAACTTCCAGTTTTCTGCGAACTTGGTGAACCAGAAGCCTTTGACATTAGCCTTGACCTTAAAAAGTAGATGCTAAATGTGAGTGGGCCCAGGATTGACCCCTGAGGTGTTCCACTGGTGACTGGTCTCTTCGTGGAGGTAATCTTACCATCCTTGACTTCCTGAGTCCCATCTGTGAGCCAGCTGGCAAACCAGTCAGTTGTGTTTGGATTTATACCTTGTTGAGTGTGTTTGTCATTTGGAACCTGAGTGCATATTGTGTTGAATACCTTAGCCAGGTCTAGGTAGACAGTATGCACCATTTTTTTCTTCCTCCATTGCCTTGACTACCTTCTAAAAGAAGTGTGCCAGGTTAAGTAGGCATGAACTTCCTTTGACAAAACCAAAATGAAATGGGTCCAGTGTCTGTAGGTTGCCAATATCTTTGTTGATCATTTTCATTATAATTCATTCCATGGCTTTGCATATTAGACAAGTCAGACTAATGGATCTGTAGTTTCTGGAATTGGTTGATGATCCACCCTTGTGAAGGGAGATAGCCATTGCCAACCTCCATTTGCTTGGTATGTGGCTTGTTTTGAGGATGTAGTTTAAACGTGACTCAAGTGGTCCTGATAGGTCATGTTTCATGCAATTTAGGAGGCAACCTGGGATAGTGTTGGACCCCACTGAGGCTGTGTTTTTATCCTTAGTAAGCTCCACTATTATCTGCTTCCTGCTGATAGTAGGGGGCAATGCTGGTAGGCTTTTCACAAGAGGTGGCACAGGGGTAAAATTTGAGCTGAATTTATCAGCCAGCAGATTCGTTATGCCACTCTGCTCAGTTAAGGTGGTACCATTTACTACCAGTTCTGCACACTGTTGCATGTTACCTTTGAGGTTTCGGACATAGCTATAGAAGGCCTTGAGGTTGTCTTTAGCCTGATAAGCTATCTGACCTTGTAACTGGCCTTGTTGGATTTAGTTATTTTTCTTAGTTTCCTGTTTAGTTTTATTAGTGAGTTCTTGTCATTATAACAGTTGCTCTTTCTGACTTTGGTTATGACTTTTTTCCTTTTGTTATACACCCTGTTAAGACTATGATTCTACCAGTGTGTTTTTGTGGGGGATTTGTTTTGGGCTCACTTCTGACAGGTACAGCAGACTCTATGCAACCATTTACATGTTTGCACAGTGTTTCTGTGAATAATTCCGCATAGGCTTTTGCGCAATCTGGATTGGGCAGGGCACTGAATTTTGACAAACTGTTGCTTAATAGGACATAGTTTGCTTTAGAATAGTTTCTAACTTAACAGCATTTGCTGTGTTTTCCAAGTTGATTTTTCTTTTGAATGCAACAGCTTTGTGATCCAACCTCATCAGTGAGGACATGACATGGGGTGGTGCAGTGCTCTCCCATATTGGTGAGAACAAGGTCCATTATGTTTGAATCTCTACTTCAGGTGCACACTAACTAATCAAGGGAAGTTGTGGTAATAAAGTCCAGAGAACATTGTGCCTGCAGGTGGTGGCAGTGTATGTTTCCCAGGCTATAAAGGGGTAGTTAAAGTCTCCCCTAAACAGATGGTTTGATTGGATGGATCGTGCCTCTGGTAGGTCTAAATAAGAGTTGTGTGATTCTTGAGACATAGAGGGTGACCTATAGCTTGCTAAGATAAGGTAAGGGACTCTATCTATGGAGATTTGCCCGTGGATGAACTCCAAGCCATCATCTTATTTAACCATCCTTGAGGTATACGTCTTGCTAATGTAGATCGAGACACCTCCACCTTCAGTTCCTGTCTCTGCAGCAAATGGTCTAAATGTGTGGAAGGCACTGTAGCCTTGTAATGCTGGAGGCTGTAAGGGGGTACATAACATTTTAGCCAAAATCCAGAAACACAGGAAGGACAGGTGCAGGACATCATTGACAAAGCAACGTGGTCTGTTGACCATGTCCTCCCAGGCTGACAGATATTGAATCAACCTAGACTGATACCAGAAATTAAGCCAATTTTTAAAGTCAATTATTTTTTGCTCATACTGTGGCATCATCCTTGGTGAAGGTAGAATGCTGCTCAGTGCAAGGCACATACCAGTCTGAGACACATATTCAGAGAGGTCAAATCTTCTCTTAGTCCAGACTGATAAGTGGGGTATCGCTGTGTCCCTTATGACAAGAGTCCTGGGTAAATTCTTTGCTTGCCCCATGGGCTTTGCTTTAGGGAGTCCATCAGTTTAGGTTCATGTGTGGTATTTGGTATTTCTTTTGGTGTATGCTTTAGAGACTGCTGAGGATATGTATTGTTAGCAGGCTTAGGAGGTCTTTGATATTTCTTTTTAGTGCCTCAGCATAAGATGGTCTATGTGTGTGGACACTATGTGTGATGGATGTAGTGTGTGTGTTTTTGACAACCTTCTTTGTATGCAAGGTTTTTACCTCCAAGCAAATTGTGTATGTACATATCTCTCATGCTGTGTTGGTTTATTTAAGGATTAAAAGGTTGTCAATGAACATGAGACAATTGCTATGTTGTCTCAGGATTCTCCTATCTACCAAATTGGCTATGGAGACATTTGGAAATTGCATAGCCATGTTGTCTGGGCCTGTATTAGGGAGGGCTATTAGGGTTTGAGGACTGGGACTGACAGAGGTCTTCTAGAGTGGTCTTTAGGGTTAGGGACTAGAGTTGAATAGTGCTAAGATATGGTAATAGTGCTAAGGATATGGTATTAGCACTATATGAAGCACAAGCTGGGTTCTCTTAGCTTGACTTTGTGCCATACATCACTAAACTGCAGGTTATAGTCCCAGTGCTTATTTTATAGGTTAACATCTGTGTTTTCCAGCTCAGATAGACCAGGTAACAGCTACTGCCACTAGATGTAATATCCAGTACTCTTACTGTAAAAGCACAAAAGAGATTGTGTGAGAGTATATGCTACCACAATGCAACTTTAACAAGCTAGTCAGACAAGGCAGTTTCAAGTCAATCAGACCAACATCAAGACAGTTTGAGCAAATGCAGTAATCTTAGCCTTATATACAGATAAATGCACAAATAAAAAAGAAATCAGAAGTTGATCACTAAAACAGCTTCTGGACGTTCAGTTTTTAAATATAAGTACTTAGCCTATGCCTGGATGGCACGTGATGCAAGGAAATCACTTCAGAGGCAAAGGGGAGGGCACCAAGAGTTGCTGAGCTGTCTGGGAATCAGCCAAGAGCCTTTCAAACACATCAGATTTATAAAGACACTTAAAACAAAGGTAACTATGTAGAATCCCTTTAGCAGTTCAAAATTGCAGGAAAACAATTAAGTACCAACAAAAATACAAAGTAGCAACCTACACAGTAACACTTCCAGTAAAGCTTCTCAAAAGTGCAGTTCTCAGCAATCAGCAAACAGTACAATATCAGGGGTACATGTAAATGATTTAAAGGGCAAAAATCAGCAGATAAAGCAGTTAAATTAAGTGCAAAACAATAAATTAAATCTTTTATCTGCCTGAGATGGCTTAAGATTTATTCAGGACACCCCTAGAGTGTGTAAGTGATGCTAAGCATAGGCTTAGAACAGGCATCGAGTCACCTGCAATGGTGTTAAGGCTGTATGGTCAATAATACTTTATATAGTTTTAACACTTTGATGCATTTATAACTTATGCACTTGCCTCAGACCTGTTATTAGATAACAATGTTTTTGTTTAATTCTTGAGTTTTTCATCGGATCTCATGCATAGCCATTGGAATAGCAGTTGTACCTACCTAGACCAACACTGTTTTTACACTTGAGAGGAGAAACATATTCACGATACAGTTGCTAGCAAACTACTAGGAAAAATGTTTTTGTTTATAAATGTTTTGTGGCCTATATATTCTTCGCATGGTCTAGTAACATTAACAATCTTAATTAATTTGATCATTATCCAGAGGGTAAAACTGATTACTTCAAATTCAAGGTTTTAAGTAGTCACGATTCTTTAATTTTTTAGACATTGTAGTCACAATAGAATGTAATAATTTAGAATTAGTGACTAGTATTATAAAGAAGGATGTAAATAGAAAAGGTTATCTCTATAGAACTAGTATGCACCTATATCATATTTACAGTATCAGACTTAATAGCAAAATGACACATGTCTCTTGGTATACCACAAAAGGCAACACACTTAATGAGGAACTGTTAGAGATTATGAATATAACGCTGAAATTAATTCTGTTGTAAATATGCTGAAAGATAAAGCATAGAATAAAAAGTTTGCTTGAATATATGTATAGAGTTTAGCAATGTAAAATGAGCATTCATAATATATGTATAGCAGACAGGCTTCTCTTCACAGCATCAGAAAATGTCTAACAAAGCAGTATTGGAAAGCAGGTATCACATGCTTTTCTCATGTTTGCAGAACAAATATCTAAACTCAGCAATACATGATGTTTAGAAACAGAACAGATGTTTCCTTTCATACTTCTGTTATTCTGATCACATGCATTTGTGCATTTTCACATCAGCAGAACTGCTGACAGGACAATAGAAAAAGTCTAAAACAGACATTATGTGACTTCCGATAGAAGGCCAAAAAAGATACCAAGAGGAAATAACAAAATCTATGTGCGTGACTAGCACTCTATATAACAACTACAAGTAATTCAGTTATGTGAGAGAGGGGCAGAGAGAGGTATTTTGTAGAAGTCATCATTCATATCTGTAATGAAGAAAAACTTTGTAAATATATGCTACAATCTTACAGAAAGAGTACTTATGGTTTATTATAAAATAAGTTATCTGTAACTGTGCTTATTGCAAACTATATTTCTTTATCAGTGTGCAATTTGAAAGGCTTGGTGCTTTAAACAGACTACAGATGGAGTCATGCAAAGCTCTGTGTCTCTGATTCAGCAGTAAACAGCCAACAAGACTTTGTGTCTTAAGAAGCCTTTGGATCCAGCACAGCATAGAATCAGTGCATACGTAAAATACATTTTTCAATGGTGACCCTAACAAACATTCCTAGCCTGTATCCAAAAACAGGGGGAGTAAGTGGGTAATGCCTTGTATAAGGTCACTTCTGTAAAAGCACAGTAACTAATGTTTTTGTGAAGTACTTCAGATTTCTATCAGTTTTCTACAGTTTTCTTGAGTTTGTAGCAATCCAATTAATCAGATGTCTGAGTCCGGAGAAACTGCAGTGCAGGAAGGTGAGCAGTGCCATAAATTCTCCAAAAAAAGGTACACTACAAAGTTGTAAGACTGAAACTGCCAGTTTTGCTGTACCAACTTCACAAGTGACTACAGAGACTTTTCAACCATCTACAGTAAAGCAGCTTGGCCATCTGCCTCTCTGTTGACTGGTAAGAAACATTTTCTGTGTTACATACGGTATGAATGCCATAGAGGTAATAATCATAACAGAATGAAATGTTGGTATATACAGCATATTAGCAAATGTAAAACATTATTAGGGCAAGTTCATAGTAAGGCATTATGCAAATGGATTACAATATTTGACTGGTATCTGAAACAAAATCATGTGTGATATGACAAATGTTTATTATGTGTACAATGTCATAAAAATGCAGTGCATGCCAGTATCCAAAGGTTAGACTGTACAGACAAACCATATGATGATAAAGAACCAGAAAAGTTAATATGCTGACATTATATTCAGATGTTAGACGGTTATGTTCTGTCACCAGATGTAAAAGGTTTATTTCAAAGTTGCAGCAACAGTCAAAGCAGTTACTGATAGAACCTCTAGTACATTTTGTTACAAAATAATGTAATAAACTTCTAAAAGACAGACACAATGAGTTCAGGAAGCTTAGACAAGTTATACATACATCTTTTCAGAAGTGCATAGGAGTTTTAGATTCAGCAGAACAGGTTACTGAAAAATATCAGAAAGACCATGCAACATTACAGGAAACTCTTCAACAGCAGTTGCAGGATAAAGAAAATAAATTAGCTGAACTGCATACACAGCTAATATGTGCAAAAGAAATATATTTTATAATATGTTTGTGTTTTGAAAATGGTTAAGTATACATGGGAGGATGGTAAAATCTGGAAAAATCATTCTCAAATGTTTAAAACCTCCATTCAATTAAAGCAAGACATTTATCAGTACTACAGTAAAGTAGAGCATATGACTGCCATTCTTAGCATAGTCAAAAGGTAAACAAAACTGTTCTAGTGTATAGAAATTAAATAAAAATAGTTGCACAAAACAGTTCTAGTGCATAAAATTAAATAAAAATAGTTAATAAGAGTAAAGATTTAAAGTCAGAAGACTGACATGCTTAAGTAAAGATTTAAAGTCATGAGACTGGCATGCATGTATTTTCTTTTCATCTACAAAGAAATAAAATCAAGGATGGAATTAGTCAAACAGTCTTTGTAAAATGAATGGCAGAGCAGTTAAATAAATAAAAAAATACTGACATCAAAAGTTAAAAAATATGTAAGCTAATTGTAAAATAATGTTTAGTTTGCATAGCTATGCAAATCACAAATATAATACTAAGTGTTTTATAACTGCGTTTTACTAACAGATGATTAAAGGAAAAATGCTAAAAGGATTAACTGAAATGCAAGTGTATCAGACCTTCCTAGACGAGATGAATAGTTATAGGAAATGTTGGAAAGATAAGATAAACAACAAGACTGATTGCCAGACAAGTAGCTTGAGTTTTTCTAAAGCATTATTATTATTAAAACATAATTGTTAAAATGTTTACAGGCAACACTATTTGGTAACTGTAATAAAATGTCACAATTGTGCATATATGTCACTAATAATCTGTTTGCAAGTAAATGTTAACAGTAAAAAACTCAGTTACATCAAGTACAGCCAGCAAATGGACCACAATATACATACAGTTCAAATCAATTATGCAGGAGGGTATAAATACCTACTAGTAGTAGTAAACAACAAAAGCTTTATAAAAATTATCAAATCAGACAAATGTCCATAGTTGATTAGTACCCTAGTAAAGCAAATGTATAACCAAAGTGTTGGGATGACATGCATTCTATTCTCACATCATAAAGTAGATAAACAATACTGCAATGCTGCAGGGGGAGGGGTACTTTCTCAGTTTTACACTGACTGTATAAGCAGTACTGTACAAGGGTATGAAATAGAGCTACAGAAAGAAATAATATTTCATTCCTTCTTGACAATACTCTTTTAGGGGGAAGGAAACAACAGGTATTAGTGCATAAGAAACACTGGTAAACAGATTAAATCTGAAAGTCCAGGATATTTTATGCTACTTATTATTGTATTGTTTAGTATTAAATTGTATTTACAACCTGTTAAACTGTAAAGCTATACAAGAACACACATACCATAGGCTATAATAAAGCTATAAGCCCAAATAATAAAAACCTATGTCATGCATAAACTGGCAAAAAGACAGAAAGCAGAAGTGAGGGTGGTGAGAGAAGAGAGAGGCTGGCCATGTCAGACTGGCCGCCTCACAAGTGCTTCTAGTTCTGTCCTGGGATCTTCACTCACAGTATATACCTTTTACTTTACAGGCAAATGGGGACTGGCTCACCAAGTTCGTCGGAATGAGATTGCAAACTGCGCCATATAATCAACTCTCCAGCTGACACAAACATCTTCAAAAGGTCTCCTAGAGGACAGATACTGGTGCCCAGCGCCATGGTTTAAAGAAAGAAGGACCCATCTTGATAGAAGCCAAAATGGTGAAACCACAACCCCAAAGTCATAGCCCACCTCATCAGACATCACGCTCCAATTTACTCATCACGAAGAGGTAATAGTGTCTCAGAGGTAATCCCTCATCAGGCCCATCTCATCAAATGCCCTTGCCCCACACCTGACTTACCCGCACTGAGCCTGACAAAAAAGCAATTAAAAAGACCCCCCAAAGTATCTAAGGGTCTCAATCAAGGGTCTCAAAATGCCCAGCTGCTGCTCGGGTTAAAAAGCTCACTTCTCATCAGTATACCGCCACCTCTGCATACCTGATATATACCTGACATACAAAGCTATGGGAAATGAATTAATGGACATCAGTAAATCCCTTAGAGCCACATCCTAGAGCCACATGCTCTAACTTGCTCAACTCAGAAAAGAAATAAATAGGGAGGGACAGGTTCATGACCCCAGAGGCTCCCTTCGCTCCTGAATAGAATTCCAGTTCATGTGAGGCAGAGCACCTCACTGAATCTCTGAATCTCGATAGATCATAGGGGATAGATTAGGTAGGGATTACCCACGTCGTGTCTATTAGACAGAGACAGAGGCAACTAACCCTAAAAAAAAAAAGGGCACAGTATACTCAATCAATGGGGGCGTGAGTATACAGAATCAGGGCTAGGCTTATAATTGCCTCAGGGCAGATAGCCTAGTATGAACCTATGAGATGGTTTAAAAACAAGAGATGGTTTAAAATTGCGTTATTAAAGCTATACAAGAGAGAATAAAGATATGCAAAATGCATAAATGTTTCTAATAACAAGACTGGTCACTATTTTTAATATGTTTTTGGCAAAACGATGTTGGTATAAAAAAGCATGAATGTTTTTAATTGCTGAACAAAATAACAGGACGTATGCCTTTGGTGCCAATTCCACTAGATATTTCTAAAGAGACATAAAATTTTTCCAAGATTTTGCTTAATATTAATGTTATTAAATTTGTAAGATTAGACTAAATGTACTTTACAGTCTTTGTATGAACAAATGCAGAATAGTTCAGTAGAAATGATAGTCTTTGTATGTACAAAATGCAGAAGAATTCAGTACAAATTAAATTAATGTCTAGCAATAAATATGTGTAGAGAAAAAAATGGGTCCAGGATACGTACTAGATTGAAATGCATGAATAACAAACAGTCTGTATAAATACATACTATACAGGATACACTGCAATAAGTCCAAAAGTAACTTGTCAAGTTGTAATATTATCACTGGTTTTAAGTTGGAGTCTCATTACTGGTTTTTGGACCACCATTTTATCTGTACTAGTATTGGTTACCCCAGTTAGAGGAAAATTATATTAAAATATTGTACTTATACAGCTAATGGACTAATATGTACATATCATTCTTTAATGTATAAATCATATTTTTTAAATACTCAAGTATTATCTACGCCCAGTTCAGTACTTTAAGATTTACACTTCACTGTCAACTAAAGTGGATGGACAGTTCAGAAATATAACCACAATGTTATGGTTAAAATGACATTGAAACTGTATATTTTCAGCAGTGCATAAATGCGTACAGTAGCACATAGTTCTTGTCTCTTATAGTTAATTCAACAGTTGCAAAGAGTTAATGGAACAGTTCTAAGTCATAAATTAAATTCTGTAATTGCAAAAGAATACATTAATCAAGTTAAAAAATAAAATTAAAGCAGACACAGCCCATAACTGATAAAATATTTTCAGAGAATGGTCTGCAAAAGAAAAACTTGTTAAATACATTCAGTTTTGGTAGTAATAGTTGATATAATCGTATTAACTATGTAAAATTGCATTTTGACTTGTATCAAAAGAAGACAAAAGGTTTTGTTTCTTAATGTGTTTTCTATATAATGTGATCAAAATACATATCAGTATAAAGTGTTTTGAGTATGTTTAAAAAAGAGGGAATTGAGATTATGAATATAAGGCTGAAATTAACTCTGTTGTAAATATGTGATTGATAAGGCATAGAATAAAAAGTTTGTTTGAATATATGTATAGAGTTTAGCAATGTAAAATGGGCATTCATACTATATGTATAACAGACAGGCTTCTCTTCACAGCATCAGGAAAAAGCCTAACAAAGCAATATTGGAAAGCAAGTATCACATGCTTTTCTCATGTTTGCAGAACAAATATCTAAACTCAGCAATACGTGATGTTTTTTCAATAGGAACAGAACAGATGTTACCTCTGTTATTCTGATTGCGTTCATTTGTGCATTTTCACATCAGCAGAACTGCTGACAAGTAAATTACAAAAGGACAATAGAAAAGTCTAAAAACAAACATTAAGAAACTTCCCACAGAAGGCCAAAAAAAGATACCAAGAGGAAATAACAAAATCTATGTGCATGACTAGCACTCTATATAACAAGTAATTAAGTTATGTGAGAGAGGGACAGAGAGAGGTATTTTGTAGAAGTCATCATTCGTATCTGTAATGAAGGAAAACTGTAAATATATGCTACAATCTGACAGAAAGAGTATGTGTGGTTTATTATAAAATAAGTTATCTGTAACTGTGCTTATAGTTGCAAAATATATTTCTTTATCAGTGTGCAATTTGAAAGGCTTGGTGCTTTAAACAGACTACAGATGGAGTCATGTAAAGCTCTGTGTCTCTGATTCAGTAGTAAACAGCCAGCAAGACTTTGTGTCTTAAGAAGACTTTGGATCCAGCACAGCATAGAAGCAGCGCACACGTAAAATAAATTTTTAAGGAACAACATAAACTCCAGAAAAAATGTATTCACATCTAGTAATCCAAAGTGAAAACAAATCTTCCAGTGAAAATGAATTTGCCAGAAAGACATGTTTGCCTCATCTTATTTGTAAGGAGGTCCCACTGGAAATGGGCATAGGTCTTAGCCATCAGTATTAGGTTATTCTGTAACATATATAATAAACTTTTATTATTTCAGTGTCATAGCTGTTTCTAAAGGTAGCTAAACAGACTGGACAGAACACTGTATTTTACCTCTTCTTCTTCTTTCATGTTTCTTGGTAAAACTAGACTCATATGAAGCTTATCAACACATCCAGCCTTCAGACATTGCTTAAGGTTTTGTATTTCTGGATCACATTATCAGTACATTACACTTTGGACTATCTACTACACCAATAGTGGGCCCAAAGAGTCTAGCTCCATGTATATATATATATATATATATATATATATATATATATATATATATAAGGGTTAGTAATTTCTTTTCTTCAGTGAGAGATCTCTTACATGAGCTGGGATTCCAAGAGAACATTCAAATGTCTTTTTTGACTCCCTCGCACAGGATTGTGTTCCTGGGATGTCAGACACCTTAGTACAAATAGCTTTACATCCATGGGGAAAAATCTGTTTCTAAGGTTTTCCACTCAGACTTTAGTCACTGTGAGAAATACCTCAAGAATTTGGGTGTATGGCATTGATGATTCTCATGATACTCCTGACAAGCCCCTGATGAGATAGATACAGTGGAAATATATTTGGTCCCAGCAACACCCTTTATCTTTTCTTTTCGTTTGGTGGAGACAACTTAAATCCAGGTATATTTTTCTCCCTCTCTGCTTCAAAGCAGTCACCGTAGATGCATGGGACTTTGCTTGGGAAGCAGTTTCAGGAGGAATAAAAGTGCAGGGTGTGGAACAACAAGGACAGATGCAAGAACATAAATATCTAGGAGATGCTTGCCCTGATCAAGGCACTTAACTGTGTGAAGCATCTTTGGCCCCCCAGGACCTCTTCAAAGTGGTTTCAGGCAATACTATAGTCTTGTGATACATCAACAGGCAACAGGAAAACGGGTTATACCCCCCTTGCAGAGTAGATGTGTTAGCTTAGGATATAGCTTCACATCACAGTCTCACTCTACAGGCATTCTGCATTCTGTTATACCAAAATTGTGTGGCAGACAAGCTGAGCAGGACCAGGCAAGACCTTCATGAATGAAAACTAGATTGGGGAGTCTTCCAACATTTGATCTATCTGTGGGGAGTTTCTTGAGTAGACCTTTTTGCCTCCTCTTTGAACAATCAACTAGCAAGATTCTGTTCCAGGTTTCTATGCAAGAAGGCCTGAAAGACAGATATGTTTTCTACACTTTCAACTAATGTCCAGGATACTTTTGAAGATTCAGAAGGAACCCCCCAAGATCATTGTGATGACTGTCTTCTGGCACGGGCAACTGTAGTTCTCCCTTCTTTCAGAAATGGCCAGGGGCAATTACCATAAGCTTCTACAAAGACTAGATCTACTCACACAAAAACAGGGCTATTTCATACACTCAAACATCAATCATTTTCAATTGACTGTCTGGATGATACGATCTTAATTGCTTTTAGGAACCTGTTTACTGAGGACGTGCAACAGGTACTAATGGATGCAAAAAGCCTGCTACCAGAAAATCACATATTAGCAAATGGAAAAGGTTTACTAGTTTGGGTGACAACAACATAACCAGCACCCATTCAAGGCTAGATGTTTTCTGGTTTTACAATATTTCTGGGAGTTACTAACCTATGGCCTTTTTAATTCCTCTGTCAGGGTTCACTTATCAGCCATTTCAGCATGTCTGCCCATAGACCCCCACTCTTTCAAAGCAGTCTCATGTCAAAATGTGCTTGAAAGGGGTTTTTACTCAACAGGCCTCCAAGTAAACTGGTGGCCCTTTGTTGGGATCTTAATTTAGAAGAGCTAACACTTGCTCCATTTGGACCAGCTAATTTGAATGACTTGAGGTTCATGATATGGAAAACAGTTTTACTGATTACTCTAAACTCTGTAAGAAGGGTATCTGAGATGCATGCTCTTAAGGTAAGTCAACCCTACCTCATTTTCCATAGGTGTAGAGTTTCTTTGACAAGTAATCCTTTATTTATGCCTAAAGTTGTATCCAAGCTTATTTTAATCCAAACTACCTGTCTTCCCATTTTCTTTGCTGAATACTGAATATAAAAATGAGGGATAAATGATACTCTATACCTTGTATGTCCACAGACAATTCAAGTACTATCTTGACAGAACTGTATCTTTCAAATCTTCAGATCAATTGCTTATTCCTTGTGGAAAGTAAGAAGAAGGGACAACCTGTTTCAATACAGACTATTTCCAAATGGTTGTCTAAGGCTATTACCTTTGGTTATACTCTCCATAACAAATCAATTCCAGGCAGAGCCACATGCCTCATTACCAGGGGCTTGGTTTAATTTATTGTTTTTTAGAGAGGGTTGGATTCTATAAGTAATCTAGAAGCTGCTACTTGTTCCTCTGTAAATACTTTTACAAAGCAGTATATGCTTGACTGCTTCCCTAGGCCCAGATTAAACTTTGCTAGGACCATTTGCCAGGTGTTCCTGGACTCTTCTCCTTCCAGTTCCCAAATGCAGTTAGCTGTGGTAATCTACCCATATAGCTAAGGCTACTTCAGCAGTGATCAATAGGATGAACACAGTACAGTTGTATAAGTTTACCATAACACTAGATTTTTGAATGATCACTGCTGCAGTAGCTACTTTGTAGCTCCACCCCACTTGTTTTTTGGTGCATTTTTTTATGTCATGATCTGGTCTTTTATGTATTGTTGCTTTTAGCATAGTCCTCTCAGGGCTCAGCCTCCTTCTGTCTACTAGCAGGAAAGCTCTGAAGGGAGTCACACTCAAACTTGTCTCTTAGACAGCTTGAGCTGCTTGACAGTTTGGGTGAGTGGAAGGTGCCTGAGGCTTTGGAAGCTTTCTGGTCATTATATCTTTGGCAGGATATATCCCATATAGCTAGACTACTGCAGCAGTGATCATTCAAGCATCTACTATTATGGTAAGTTCAAAGAGTTGTACTTTGAACAGCAAAAGTTAACCCAGCCACTGGGGATGCACAAGCCAGTGCATTTCTTTGTGCCAGTCCCAAGCCTGGATAAATGAGGAGGGTTACATCAGGAAGGGCATCTGGTGTAAAACCTCTGCCAAATGACATATGCGGACAACAATGCAGATTTCCAAACTGGATCGGTCAAGGCCCGGGTTAACAATGACCGCCACCAGTACTGTTAGCCAACAGGGTGCTGGCGGAAATCGGGCTACTGTTGGCCGAAGGAGAAGAAGAGGGGGAAGGCATGCCCAAAGGCAGAAAGAGAAGTGGAAGGTTAGGAGTGTAGTAGTGAGGGTAGGAACTTTGAATGTTGGCAGTATGACTGGTATAGGGAGAGAGCTAGCTGATATGATGGAGAAAAGGAAGGTTGATATATTGTGCGTGCAAGAGACCAGATGGAAGGGGAGTAAGGCCAGGTGTACAGGAGGTGGGTTCAAATTGTTCTATCATGGTGTGGATGGCAGGAGAAATGGGGTAGGGGTTATCCTGAAGGAACACTATGCCAAGAGTGTTTTGGAGGTGAAAAGAGTGTTGGATAGAGTGATGTTTATGAAGGTGGAAATTGATGGTGTAATGATGAATGTTGTTAGTGCATATGCTCCGCAAGTTGGGTGTGCGATGGATGAGAAAGAAAAATTTTGGCGTGAGATGGATGAAGTGGTGGTGAGTATACGCAAGGGTGAGAGACTGGTGATTGAAGCAGATTTCAATAGGCATGTTTTTGAAGGGAACAGAGGGGATGAGGAAGTGATGGGTAGGTATGGTGTTAAGGAGAGGAATGCAGAAGGTCAGATGATAGTGGATTTTGCAAAAAGGATAGATATGGCTGTGGTGAATACGTATTTTAAGAAGGGGGAGAAACACAGGGTGACGTACAAGAGTGGAGGAAGATGCACACAGGTGGATTATATCCTATGCAAGAGGGCCAGTCTGAAGGAGGTTGGACACTGTAAAGTGATGACAGGGGAAAGTGTAGTTAGGTAGCATAGAATGGTGGTCTGTAGGATGACATTGGTGATCAAGAAGAGGAGAACAAGTGTGAGAGCAGTGCCAAGGATCAAATGGTGGAAGTTGAAAAAGGGTATTTGTGAGGTGGAGTTCAGGGAAGAGTTAAGACAGGCACTGGGGGGCAGTGAAGAGTTACCACATAGCTGGGTACCTACAGCAGAGCTGGTAAGGGAGACAGCTAGAAAGGTGCTTGGTGTGACATCTGGACAGAGGGAGGAGGTCAAGGAGACCTGGTGGTGGAATGAGGAAGTACAGGAGAGTGTACAGAGGAAGAGGCTGGTGAAGAAGAAGTGGGATTGTCAAAGTGATGGAGAAAGTAACAGGAGTATAAGGAGATGAGGCACATGGCA
>NC_056744.1:541856172-541886172 GCF_019279795.1 Protopterus annectens
GTGTGTGTGTGTGTGTGATTATGGTTCATTTGATCTAAAAAAAAAACAGTGGTTCATTTGATCAAAAACTAATTTGACCTAAGTCACAATATACAGAAATTCATTTAGCTAAAAAATGTCACATACACTAAATATATATCCAAAAACTTTTTTGCAAGGGGCAGTCCCCCTGCAGTCCCCATACCTCCCTTTTGTAAATATACTAACATCATAGTCATACAACCATGGAGAAAAGAGAATACTCCTGCCACACTGAATCACTGCTGGCACACCTACACAAACTTCCAGAGATGGAGGTTCAGCTTAACGATGGGCATTAATACAATTACTATAGGAATCAATCAGAGGAGGTTAGAAAAGATTGGGAAGACAGACTGGATAAGCAGTTCACAAGGAAACAAGGAAACAATGGGAGGACATATGTATGACCTCCAAATATGCAAGAAAGTCTAAAAGATTTAGGATTGTTTGTATGGGTATTTTTATACCCCAAGCAGTCACCAAAGAATTTTTCTTCGGGTAAATGGCAAATGCTGGAGTCATGATGAGGAAGAAGAGGTAAATAGGAACATATGTTTTGGGAGTGTAATGAGTTGGCAGATTTCAAAAATTCTCTACAGAGTACTCTGTCAGAATGTTGGGTGAGCAAATGGGTGTAACTAAGGAAATTATTTGTTTTTTTGAGCTGAGATACAAGATCTGAATTGCCTAGACATATCAAAGCCTTGTTAAGTTTAATTTTGATGGCAGCCAAAAAAATAAGCAATTACTAGAAAATGGAAATTAAATAAACCCTGGGATTCAGCAAGCCGTATTTTCCGTGCAGGAGCAGTGTAGGAGCTACTGCACTGAAAATGGCCACCAAGCGATTCAGGATAGTGCCATTTTCACGTGCACGAGCGGCCCTACACTGTTCTAGCATGGAAAACTGGCAAATATGCAAATCACCTCCTTTGCTGGTGAAAAGCATGCAAATGAGGTGATTTAGTGATTCACCAAGCTGCCAGGTCTCCATGCTAGAACAGTGTCAGTGCAGAAATGTATTCAGAAAATAACTGAGTACATTTCTGCAACTGACAAAATGGAGGCATGACAGCTCATGGAAAAGCATGTATTATGTACATTAGATGCCAATGGTCAAATATAAGGCCATTGGCATTAAAAAGTGATTAATTATTATGAAAATTAAACTTTTTTTTGGGTTGATATCAGCCGTTTAAGCATAGGGCAGCGGCGCGCAAATGTGATTATGTAGAAAATAAAAAAGAATTTGAAAACTCAATTTTAAGTTAATTCTGCATTTTGCCATTATAGTCAATTTCATGCAGAATGTAAACAATATCAGGGAGCACTGATTGTTAAGGGGAAAGGGTCCATTTTAGTGCAGTAACTAACAACCTACACACTGGGGTACGCAAATGAGGGGAGTTATACTGAATCACATATTTCTTCAAAGTGTCAGCTTGTACCTAATCGTGTAGGTGCAGCAATATAATAGTGCAAGTGTAAGAGCTGAATGACTTCATAAGGGGGTGTGTCATACTTGCTGTAAGCTCATTGGAGCTCTGTGGCCCGTGTTTTCCCTCAGCTAAGCACAGCTAAGGAAGGGTGCATGTCAGATGTACCTGAGTAGTGTATCCATAGCCTAAACGGGTGTGCTTGCTGCGCACGGGTTTTAAACAAAAAACAAAAAAAAAGAGGAAATGGCAGCACTGTTTACATATGAGCACTGGGTATGCATGACATGCCTCAGGGCTTAAATAGGGATGAACTGGGAAAGGTAAACAGCAGGAAGAAGGCAATCAAGGAGAAGTAGCATAGCTGGCAGGTGAAGTGTATCAGAATTAGCCAATTACACATGCAGAAGCCCAGCACACTAATATAAACTATGCAGACACCCTACAGACTGGTGTTTCCCACAAACTCTACACCACCAGTGTACACAGATGGGAGATTTTTAACTGGCAAAACTAACTACAAATGTTAGAGGCTGCTGCTGCTTTACTCCATCAATATGTGCAAGAGACTGAGGGTGGTGAGGAGGAGAATGCTGACAACTGATCCACAGTGAGGAGGAGGAGAAGAGTGTACAGACCCAGGGCAACCTACCAGGGCCTACATAAGCTGGAGATAGTGTAGCGCTATAAGGTGGACAGGGACAATCTGCAGCAAATCATTGAGCTGTGCCGGCCACACCTCACACACAGAACTAACAGAGGGGAACCCATCCCAGTGGATACCAAGGTATGTGTAGGCTTAAGAATACTAGCCACAGGTACCGTCCAAAGACCAGCTGGGGATATCATGGGGGTCTCACAGACATCCAGGGTACTCCACCAGTTCCTGGATCCTATGTCAGCACATGTCAGTGAGCACATATATTTCCCCAGCAGAAGTGGGGCATTGACCAGAAGTATGCATCTCTTCCACCATATAGCAGAATACGCTGAGGTAGTTGGTGCTATAGACTGCACGCATATACACATCAAAGCACCACCTGGCAAGTGGGGTAGGGTCTACATAAACTGCAAGAGCTTCCCCTCCATCAACTGCCAGGTTGTGTGCAATGCCCAGGGCATTATCATGAACATGTGTGCTGGCAGCCCTGGAAGCTATCACGACTCCCACATCTAGCATTGTTCACAGCTGTATCAGGGGTTTGCTGGGGGGAAATCCCATATAGCCATCTAGTGGGGGATGCTGGCTATGCACTGGAGCCGTGGCTGATGACACCCCTCAGAAATGCACACACACCCGAACAAGAACACCATAATGAGGCACACGCACAAACCAGGATCATTGTAGAGCATGTGTTTTTGATGCTCGAGTCATGGTTCTGCTGGCTTAACATATCCAGTGGAACCTTGCAGTACTCTCCAGCTACATGTACACAAATGTTCATAGTATGTGCCATGCTACACAATATGATCTTGCAGAAACAGCTGCAGCAGGAACAGTACGGTGCAGGGCCAAACAGCCCCCCACTATTTCCAAGGCCAGCACAGGCACAGAGGGAGGAGGAACTTCCTGAGACTGCGCCTGTAGGCAGAAAGAGGCATGCCCAGTATGCCCAGGCCTTGGCAAAGAGGCAATGCATAGCACACACACTGACACTGTAGAAACCCAGGGACTGATATCTCTCTCCAACTTGCACATACAGGCAAAGGGATGCCAAACATGACACTACCTGTGCTTTACCATGTATAGGGAGTGTACTACATGCATCAGACATAGTCAGCCCTCCAGCACCATCCTCAATACTGGCCCAGCAACAAGGTAAGTTATCCTTTCTATCAATTACTGAATGGAGTAGTATGTTCTCATACTTGTATGTATGATATGGATGCAAGTATGCAAGGGAATCTGAATGGGATAGCAGCAGACAGCTATATGGGACAGTAGGAAATCCATAACAAATACTGGTGTCAACATACTAGGCAGTATTACACTAGGTGACAGCTCCCACCACAGTACATGTGATAGCCCAAATAACTGTGGGCGTCAATAGGTCGCACACATGGATGTCAGTGAGGGTCACATACCCACCACCAGACTCACCCAGCAGGACAGATGTAGATGACTATAAAGAAAGGCCGGGCTAAGGCCCACAAATGATGGCAATGCTGAGCAGCCCCCCCACCAGACCTACACAGACATACTACAACAGGTCTGGCAGTTGCATTTTAGTTCTGAAGGGTAGGAAGTCTGAAACTGAAATCTATGCCATTAAAATCTAACATGTGTACTCTACTGACACGCCTCCTTTCTGTATGATAGGTCACAATATAATATGAAATGGAAGCCAACAGAGTAATCAAAATACCAGTACAGCCATTTCAAATGTTAAGGTCTGCAGGTGTGCACCCCCCACCATAATCCCATGTAGAAATGTAGTAACAGATGGCCTGCAGCACTCTCAAATGGCCTACAGTCCTCTGGCAAAGGCCTATGCCTCGTCCATAGTGCCAATGTATGGAATGTCAGGGGGTCCCAACTAGCAACCTAACACAGTAAACAGAAAACAAATGCAAGGCCATGTTGACAAATGCCAGTAGCATGCATCCCCATGTCCTACTGCAAGGACTGTGGATCAGGCCATAAATACTACTGGGATAAAAGCCCAACTATAGAGCTACCTCTGAGATATTGCTTACATAATGTTAGGTGGAGGAGAGAATAACAGAGGGGAGGGTGTAGAAGCATGGGTGTCATGGAGTGTGTGAAGTCTGAAATTCTAATGCCCGCCCATACTACTCCCAACTGCAAACCTATGAATGAATAGCCACAAAACTGCCTGTAAACCACAATGTGAAGGTAAACTGACCAGATATATGAGTCCTGCCTCTGGATAACCTGGGTGCATTTGTACAGCGGAGAGGTATGGCCCCAGCAGGATATGGACATTCCGTGAAGTTGTGAAAAGCACAAGGTACTAACAAGGTGCTGCACCATTTACACAGAACCAGCAGTCTATTGTCTGTAACTACCCCACCACAATGGCAGGTGTGTGCCAGAATGTGTAGTCTATATGCCTCGGAATATTGGTCTCAGCTGCATTCATCTTGTATTTCCCGGTAAATAACTGTGAACAAAGAATGATAACTGTCAGTAGTTGATGACATGACACATCACAGTGTAAAACAGTACATATGTCAGAATATCTATGCTACAACCAAACATGTTAAACAAGCAGCACAGACAGCTATAGTTACAGTATCCCCCGTATGTTAAGCCCATTGTGTCTCCATATTGGCAACCTATCTCAGATATACTGCAGAAACAGTTTGCTAGGTGTAGCTGGAGCACACAAAACAATGAACTGGAGTCCAACCCTCCCTGGAATGTGCACACACTCAATATAGAAGGTCATATTGGGCATGCTCCTACCCTTAGAGAAATGAAGCCCATGTCTCAAAACACAGTGGAATACAGATTAGGTTCATAGGTTCATAGGTAGGTACTAGGCTATCGGCCCAAGAAGCTACGTAAGCCTAGCCAGCAAAGTTCCATACCTTACACCACCCAAGAAAGTTATTTTCCTGTGCCACTGTCCAGCAGAGACACAGAAGTGATCTCCGGGGCATATTTCCTATTTCCCATCCACTCATCAAGATTTTTTTTTGAAGAGTTCTAATGAAGAACTTTGCTTGACATAGGTGGGTAGCTTGTTCCACAGTATAGGAAGTCTCTGGGACAGGAATCTATCCCTCCAGCATATCCTGTTTATTATGGTGACAAGGTTTAAGTCCCTAGAGTGTGTAGCTTGGCAGGATTGGGATTTCTTTAGGTGTAGCATGTCCAATAGCTCTGGGTTTGACATAGCTTTATATGTTAGGCAGATATCACCTCGGAGTAGGCGATATGCTATGGAGTAAAGCTGAAGTTTTTTGAGGCGGTCAGTGTAGGGCATTTGTTTCAGGCCAGTAATCCTCTTTGTGAGGAACTTCTATGGCCTTTCCAGCTGCTGAAGATGACTTGTGAGGTACATTCCAAAAGGGGCATTGTGCTCTATAATGGGTCTAATATATCGGTTATTCGCAGCTGCCTGTGCACACACACCAATTTGTACACCATTGATACTTCACACACACACACACACACACACACACACACACACACACACACACACACACACACACACACACACACACACACACACACATTGTATATGAATACACACATATCTAAGGCCAACATAATATAATATGTCAAACATACACACACAGAGATGCGGGGAAGAGAAAAACAGACAGCAACAGAGAGAATCCCATTATGAGGCCTGTCCCACCCATTACACATTCCATTGGCCTATATCACATGATGTGCTGATGTCATTCACTGCAGAAATACCTTTGGTTAGCCCTCAGCCATATAGTGTCAGTGGTGCTTGTGATAACTGTGTAACACTGCAGTACAAATAAGTATCCCTGGAGCAGTTGTATTCTCAGTGCTGTCAAATGTAATGTGCGTGAGTGTGTGTGTGTATTTCTAGATGAATGTGGTTGAGGCTATTGACATTCAATAAACTTCCCTTACCCTTCCTTCAGCACTGCTGTTGATGTCACTCACCTTCAAAGATACCTTTAGACAGCTCTCCAGCACATAAGCTCTGTGGCACTTGTGCTAACTGTTTAATACTGTAGTGTAGCAAACTAGTTAGGTAGGAGTTCAATCCTGATTCTGGCAACTGTGTGAGTGTCTGTGTGAGTGTCTGTGTGAGAGAGTGTATGTCCTTAGAAAGACCTGATTTTGTGGTTATTCACACTTACAACACTTCCCTTACCCCTCCTTTAGCACTACTGCTGATGTCACTCACCTTCAAAGATACCTTTGGAGAGCTCTTCAACATATAAGCTCTGTGGTGCTTGTGATAACTGCGTAATATTATAGTGGCGCAAACTAGTTAGTTAGGAGTTCCAATCCTAATCCTGGTATCTGTGTAAATGTGAGTGTTTGTGTGAGAGAGTGTGCATGTATCTTTGTAGAGACCTGATTTTGTGGTCATTCACACTTACAACACTTCCCTTACCCTTCCTTTAGCACTGCTGCTGATGTCACTCACCTTCAAAGATAATTTTGCACAGCTCTCCTACATGTAAGTTCCATGTCCTGCCATAAATAAAGCAAAAAACAGAAGGAGGAAGCTACTACTCCTAAGCAAAAAAACAAATAGGAATCAATCTCTGATTCAGAGCAAAATCTCTGATCAGCAAAAAAAAAATTCCCTGTGGCCAAAATGTCAACAACCCCAGAAAAAGAGAGAAAAGTACTGGGACACCAAAGACACTTCATATGCTTTCAGTCATATTGAAACGGGACACAACTCCCATACAGACCCTGAGCTGATTCTGGCAGACAAAATATCCTGACAGACACCCCTGCAATAAAAATCTGCTCACAACTAGCAAAAAAGGAGCCTCCCCCAAAGAGCAAGTCCCTGCTTCCCCAGGCTGCCTCCAAAACATCTCAGATGCTCAGGTGAAGGCTTTCATCCAAAACAAAAACACTGCTTCCATGGGACAAGATGGAACTAATCCCAAAAATAAAACATACATACAATCTCAGCTCAAATACAACATAATTACCCAGACAAGTTCAGCTTCAACTGTGGTCCCACAGAGTAAGAATAGGAACCCACAAAAGTGGTCCAACTATCGCCTCGTGGAGCTAGGACAGCATCAGTCTGGAAGCCATAAGCCAAAAGCTTGGGAGGATCATCAGAAGGCTGCTCAACAAGACAAAACAGACCTAGGGACCTACCTAAAGCAAAGTTCCTGACACTGCTGCTTTTGAACCTGGTTTGACTTCTTGAGAATCCTAGAAACAGTCAGATGAGCCATAGAAGGTAGTCCACACAGCACAGCCTAACCTGACACAAGGCATTTGACACAAATACCTCAATCATGCATCATAGATAAGCCCCCTTCTTAAATAACCCCTATGTCACAAGATGGGTCACAAAACCTGGCGAAACAAGACCACCAGTGAAGAGTGAGAGAGCCATGGAAGACTTTGAAACCGCCAACAAGTGGCATCTTGGGACCACACCCATAGGACCTGTCTTGTTCGGTATATACTGACCAGAGGTAAACTTCATATATAGGAGGACTAAGGCCTCACCAAGTGATACAAGACTGCAACTCTCTGCAAACAATCTGACGCAAAGCCCTCTCCCAAAGATCCAAACATTCCAGCTCACAACATCATAGCAAAAGGTCTGCCAGCACCATGGGTTAAATGCTAAATGCCAAAAAAAATATAAATACCCTTTGGCAAAAACATAGCTAACACAAAATTTATGGCCCACAAAACCCATTAAGTGGAGAAAGGATTATTATAGAGAGAAAGGACCCTGAGTTGATAGCAATCTCTCCTTTGAAAACCACATTGCCAAAGTGGTTAGAACACCCTGGGGAAGCCCCATCCGCGAAGGGTTTCACATCTAGATCCAAGAACCAAGATTGACCCTTTATTCATCCCCCCTTCAGGCCATCCTCAAGAATAAATGCCCTTTTGCCCTGACCACCTTACCCGACAATTACAGCAAAACAAAGACTAGTATCTAAAGAATCTCACCAAGAGGATCTCTGGTCCCAATGATGCCATATTAAACCTCAGCAAAAAGACTCGCTCTACTCAGTTGCATTCTACCTGAAGTGCCTGACATACACTATGCCGACAAATCTAAAATGGATGGACTCCAAAGCCATCCACATGCTCCAATCCCTTAGAGGAGCCACCCTTAGAGCCACAACTCGTGGGGGAAAAACAATAGAAAATTGGAACCCCACAGGCTGAGGGACAGCTCAACCCATGGAGGAATCTCTTCAGGCCTCGAATAGAACTGAATTTCATCCTGAATCTTCAAGTCTCATCTACCTCTTCGGATAGAATCTGATAAGTGGAGGGGAGGATTGAGAAGTCCAGGGATTAGACAGAAGCACAGAGGAGACTAAACACTAAACCTTAAAACTAAACTAACCAGTAAAAAAGGGGGGTGGTATGGCCATAAGAATCCCGGGCTAGGCTTATAATTGCCCCAGGGCAGATAGCCTAGTATGAACCTATGAACCTATGAACCTATTGTATGTGCAATAAATGCAAAACAATGTAGTAATAATAACTACATAGGTAGGGGTTTGAATCTCACTCCTGGCAAGTGTTTGTAGGTATACATATGTATGTCCATACCTCAAATATTTTGGCCCCATTTACACCCAGTACACATCTCTAAGCCTGACTTTAGCAGTCCTGCAGATATCATCCACCTTAGAAGTACCTGTTGGCAACCCTAAACTATGTAAAGTCAGTGTTCTGTGTGGTAAATGCATAACCATAATGGCCTGAAAAGATCTTTAGATAGAGGTTTGAACCTCACCCCCGACAAATGTAAATCTGCGTGTAGGGTAAAATATTTTGTGGAATCTCTCACCCACTACATCACCCAATGCCAGTATTTACAAGGGCTGGTGATGTTCCTTACCTTAGAAGTACCTAGGGACAACATTCATCGTATAAGCTGCGTGGCTTGTGCGATAAATGTGGTACACTGTAGTAGCAATACATAGCTAGGTAGGGGTTTGAAGCTCAGCACTGACAAGTGTGTGTGTGTGTGTGTGTGTGTGTGTGTGTGTGTGTGTGTGTGTGTGTGTGTGTGTGTGTGTGTGTGTGTCATCAGTATCAAGTGTGGGGGTTGGTGTGATTGTGTAGGATCCATTGGGGGTGGGTTTTCCTAAATTGTTATGTTGAAGGCCTAGTATATGTCACAATGTTCACATTACAAGACCAACAGTTGTCAAACACTGTAGAAGATGGTGTAGACAATCCACAGTCCTAAATGTCTAGTGCCATGTGCAATGACTATGTGACAGTATGGATTAGTAAACAATATAGGCAGCCCTTCTAATACTCAGAGACCATTCCCCACCCACATATCATACACAAACACACTTGGCTAGGCAACAGCCATGATATCAGTAGCTCCCCTGCATATTACCTCACAGATAGTACCCATGGTGTGATTGCTGTGAACTACATGCCTGTTAATCACAACAGTGCCACTGACATCAGAAAGTACTTTGATGTGTCACATCTCCTGACTGAGTGTGTGTTATCCAGCAAGTAAAAGGACATGGCACCCTGTTCCTTCCCCTCAACAGCCCAAGCAATGTGCACAGTGGCCCTTTTGCCATTTTCCCCACTGGACACCTGTAACAACTGTACAGTCTGAAAACGTACCCCACAAAGGGAATACTATGCCTTATACACATGCCCTGTATGGACAGATGCCACTAACTCCACTGAATACCCATATCATACTGTCAATGTAGGTGCAATCACTACCTCAGTTACATAGCCAGGTCTCACCAAATGAGGTCAGGAATGCTACATCAGAAGATACCAATCTGTCCAGACAACATGCCTCAGGGACCTCAAGCACACTTCCACACATCAAAGAACATACATGTGGGACATGTTCATAACACAGACACTGTCCATGTTATGGAATATAGATCACATACATGGGAAGCAGTGCATATCACTGGCCACCCACAATAGAAATCTGAATGAGTGGATGGGGAACACAGTATCCACTCCTGGGGAGCACTCCAGTTAAAATACTCCTGAGCCACACTGGGGACTATTGGCATGTGGTCGGATGCCAGGTATTCCCTTGGACTAGCCTTGTAGAGCCTTCAGGCCCATTCACCTACTACACAACTATGAAGCAATGAACCTATGTATCTCAGTACTGGCAAATGTGTGTGTGTGTGTGTGTGTGTGTGTGTGTGTGTGTGTGTGTGTGTGTGTGTGTGTGTGTGTGTGTGTGTGTGTGTGTGTGTGAATAGTAATCCCAGTGTGTTTGGTTGATGAATATCCCCTGTGGCTGTGTAGCAATCAGAGGTGTGTCCAAACCAGAACATGTACCATTCTCCAGTCTACGACAGATGTATATCAACATATACCTATGTACAACCCTCAGCCCTATAATCTGTGAGACATATGCAGTCACTGTGTTACAGACCGGGATTATCATGCACATACTTTACCCTGCCTATGACATGGTGGATGTGTCACCACACTGCCATACCTTGTGGCTTGCTGCAGGGTCACATCCTGGTGACACTCAGATGCCTATAACAGAAATGGGATGCAGCATGTGAGAACACATTCACTCAGCACTTCACTTGTGGGGAGAAAGAATGGTAAAGCTGGCACTGAATGTGTTGCCAAGACTGTGGCCAATAGCTTTGTGCAGTAACTCGCAGCACTTGCGTTTAATGCTGTGGCAGTTGCTGATGTAACTATCAAAGGCTGTTGTGAGTGTCGTCAGTGTCTGCTGCATCTCTGCTGCCATAGATGCCTGTCAGAGATTCCATGAGGGATCCAAAGTTGTTTGAGGCTAATAAGGGAGTTCAACAGTCATGGCCACCACCTTTCCCTGCAACAGTGTCCACTATCTATCTTGCTGTTTTAAAAATAGTGACTCTCCACTAAAACTTAACTTTTAGACAGGTAAAACCTAAGTTACCTACTTTCACATCTAACTCCTCTAGTGCACACTGCAGTGCTTAGGATAAACCATTTTTTTCATCTTGCCTTTAAGCATCTATTGCAAGACCATCAGTTATTGTAGAGCCTACATTCTGTCTCTCAGTAGTCTTCTTGGGATAAGTGCTTCTGTTTTCTCCTGGTGAGAGAAGGAGTTCAGTTACATTATTTCCTGGAGACTGATGATCACCAGAAAGCTTAATAACTGCTTTATAGGTGACAGCTTAGAATCTGTACTTATATTCTGATCCTGGTGAGAGTAGGAGCAGAGTGCATTGATTCCTGACTCTTTCTGGTTGGAGAGTTTGTGTCTGTGCTTAACATACCTGACTGGTCTGGTTGCTATTCAAGGCATCTACAAGAAAAAGGCTACAAGCCTGCAGACCCTTGCATCATCTGGGACAAAACTGTGGATCACCAAACAGGCCATGGCCTGCTTCTCTTCTTGGGAATGGTGCTAAAACTAGCTAGTTTTAGCTAGAACTAGCCATTTTTTTTAGTTTCATCACTCAAAGCTGTTTCCTTATGCTCAGTACTTGCTCAGAAATCATTGTAAGCACTAAATAAACTAGAAATTACTACAGCACTCAACTTTCCTCACTTGTCAAGAGGAAAATAGTTCTTAGTACTTAAATTAATAAGCACCTATCCATGCATGTCCATGGGTCAGCTCCCAGTGTTTTCTCCTGTCCACCTGATGAATCTGGGCATCTTGGGGCAATGTAGCAATTGCCTCATGTACACTGGCAACTCTCTCCTCCTACCACAAAACATATGACCTGTGAGAGATGCACTTATATAGCCAAACCGGAAGACAAGCTCTCTCCAGCCAAGACTGGACTAGACGGTCAAGAGGAAAAGGTTAACACCTACATCACACCACACTCAATACACAGTCCTTCAAAACCCACACTACCAAAACTGACACATAGAAATACAAAGCACACACCCACATTCACGAAGGCTCTCAATAAAAATCTGCCCAAGCAACAGAGACCTCCCAAGCTGAAACGCAGACAACCACCACCCCCCCAACACTACCCAAATGACACATAGCCCACAAAATCAGTGTGCTACTCAACCTCAGCCCATAATGCAAAACAACGTACCCAACACACTAGTCATAGGTGACCCTGTAGTTAGGCAAACTGATGTCACACTCACCAAGCTAAACAAGGAGAAAGTTACTGTCAGCTGCCAGGATCCACCACATAATGCATGCACTCAGGTCACTCCACAACAAGTACAAATATGACTCTGTCATTGTCCATGTTGGTGTGAATGACCAGAGGTGTACCTCCCTGGCCTACATGAAAAGAGACATGGAGGAGCTTTCAGATCTTGTAGCCCAGGCAGGTATGATCCTAGCCCTGAGTAGCATCCTGCCATCATCCAGAATGATACCACAGTACAAGGACAAAATGATTGACTTCAACAATTGGCTAAACTTCTAGTGTCATTCTAAGGGGATCCAGTATCTGTTTGCCTGGGATGACATGGTCAACAAACCAAGATGCTTTGCCAGTGATGGCCTGCACCTGTCGTCCCTGGGATTCCAGATACTGGCTAAGGCTCTTGCCATGCCTATAGTGCCTTTTTTAGGCAAGGTTCAAATCCTAAATTCACCACTGTAACAGGTACAAGCAAGCAAACTCTGAGGGTAATGCTACTGAGTGCTAAAAGTCTAAACCTCAAAATGCACTCACTCGAGGCACTCCTTAAAATGGAGAACTTTGACATCTGTGCAGTGACAGAGACGTGGTTAGAGGCTTCAGAGAGCAGCCCTGCATTACCAGGCTATAATTCATACCACACCTTTCGGCCACCTAACCTGGACTGAAACACTAAAGGCAGAGGCATGTTCATATTCATTAAGGATATCTACACCTCCAGGCTAGTTGCTCAACATAATGCATCCGAAATTATCCAAGTGCAACTAACAACGGGTAAGACTGCAATCCAGGTTGTAGCTTGTTACACATCCCCCACCATGCCCCAGGATTCCCACTCTTTATTTCTTAAGATACTGGAAAGTATTAAGGTACAACCCACTACCTTAATAATGGGTGATTTTAACTACCCCACCATTAACTGGGAAAACTTCTCATGTACCAACTCATTCGCTCAACGTTTTCTGGAATTCATAAATTACAACACCTTAGATCAGCTTGTCCACACCCCCACCAGGGGCAGCAATATCCTGGACCTGGTCATTAACAATATGGGTAACCGGTGTTCCACACCAGAGGTCAACTCCTCGCTGGTCAGATCCGACCACAAGCTAATCACCCTAGACATCCATATCCCACCCCCACCCCCCATGAAGAAAACCACCACCAAAAACTACTCCAAAGCCAACTTCATGCTTCTTAAGACAGAAGTGAAAAACTTCATGACATCCATGCAGATGGAAAATAGAGGAATGACTGCTGAATCTTACACAAATATACTGTATAAGCACATATACAATTGCATGGATCGTGCCATCCCCAACAGAACCAAGACGCTATCCTCCAAAAAAAGGAAGCCAGTCTGGTGGTCCCCTGCCATAAACAAACTGTACAACAGAAGGAAGAAGCTGTTGCAAAAAATAGTAAAATCCCAAGATTGGAGGAACTCCCTGGTCAGCCTCAGCAAGAAAATGAGATCCCTCATAAAATCCTCCAAAGCCAGTTATGAAAATAAAATCACCACTGATTCCAAAGACAACCACAAAGCATTCTACAGCTATGTCAGGAAGCTCAATGGCAACACTCAGATCTGCTCTGAGCTACAGCACAAAGGCACTAAATATACAGAACTAACCAATATTGCCAACATCCTGGTAGATAGGTTCAGTGCTAACTTTACCCCCCCCCCTCCAATGGCCCATCTTAATACTAGAAGAATGCAAACCCCTGTAATCTTGGCTGAACAAGTAAAGACTGCACTCTCCAAAGCCACAAACACAGCATCCATGGGACCAGACAACATCCCAGGCTGCATACTGCATGAACTATTGAATTAACTGGCACCCCACCTAACTACCATGTTCAATCATAGCCTCACCTCAGGCTATGTGCCTACTGAATGGCACACAGTGACGGTTATCCCACTCCACAAAGGGGGTGCCACAATGGACCCTGGAAACTACCACCCCATTAGCCCGATGAGCCTGGTCTACAAGGTCATGGAACACATCATCTTGGAGCTTATAAACAAAGACATAGGTAACCTCCAAACCCTGGACCCCACTCAGTTTGGGTTTGTAAAAGGTAGATCATGTCTACTAAACATGACTGACTTCTTTGAAACCATCACTAGAGCCATAGATGAGGGCAAGGTAGTGCACACAGCTTATCTTGACCTTGCCAAGCCTTTTGACACCATCCCCTACTTTGGAATTATAGATAAACTCACTAAACTGGGCATAAATCTCTATGTCACAAGAGAGGTGGCCAACTGGCTCACATACAGAACCCACACAGTAAAAGTAGTCGACTCCAAGTCCGACTTCAGACCAGTAATGAGTGGAGTACCACAGGGTTCGGTCCTGGGTCCTCTCCTGTTTGGCATCTACTTCTCTGAAGTGCAGGCCAACACAGAAGGTCTTTGGCTAACAAAGTTCGCAGATGACTGCAAACTGGGATCCATAATAGAATCACTTAATAATGTAGACATTCTACAAAAGGGCCTCACAGAGACAGATGCTTGGTGTCAAAGTCATGGCCTCAAGCTCAATGCCAAGAAGTGCATTGTTATCCCCTTTGGGAAAAACTCGGTACCCATGAACTACCACATAGGCAGTAACTCACTAAACAATGAAAGTGTGATAAGAGACTTTGGGCCACAGGTAGACAGTAGTCTCTCCTTTGCTAACCACATCACCACTGTAGTCAGGAAAAATTTCTATGATTCTGGAAGAAATTGTCATGTGATATATTTTAAAGCAGTAGTATAGACATACAAGATACAGATGGCTTTTTTTACAATAATGCAAGTGTTTCTGAGAATTTGCATAACTATGCAGTATGATTTATAACAATTTCTATAAATATAATATTTTATTCTATTGACAATAATGAGTATGAGTAAAATGCTCATATACAAGCAATTCAAGGTTTTTTTTGGAAGCTGTTGACTGCATTTACATGACAGAAAATAGATGCATCTTAATATATGTAATGTCTGAACTATATTAGCCAAAGTTTTTGATTTAAATGAATGTTAGAGCTTATTTTACATACTTTGAATAAATTAATATGTAAATATGCCTTCCTTTTTTTTCATTTATTTTCCTCCTCTTGGTTCCTAATATCAAGATTATGTGAATGCTATTTGAATACAAGTGCATTATATTACATAGATGTATATAGTAGTATGAATAGTTTAAAAAAAAAAAAAGTTTATTTTAGTTTATATGATGCTGTTTTATCAAATGTGTAGTCTTGTCTTGCTAGATAATTGAATTGAAAGCTGTTAATTTAAGTTAAATATAACCAGTATTAAATTGATAAGGTGGTAGCTGAGGTACTGCTGCTTAGGGGGTTAACTTGAGTGAGTAAATACTACTGTTAACTTTTGGTGTAAAATACTACTCTAAGTTGGAGTTTTTAACTCCAGGCTGGATGCAAGGTTTAATCCTTACATTATTTTCACTTGTTCATTGTTATATGTATATAGTTTTGACATCCACAATATATTTTGTACATTCATTGTCACTACAAACAAAATTGAATCCTATACAAAATCCCATAAGAGATTCAATAAATACAGCTATATTTAAAGGTACACCTAAAGGAGGAGATGAGATGTAACATTACTTATGTTGTTATTTGTTATTTTGATCATAAGATTCTTAAGTTTTAAAAATGCCAAATGACATCTTTAAAAGGAATTTCTTTAAACATTAATGGATTGAATAATCCGTGTAAAAGGGCAAGCCTAATAAGATACATTAATTTACATAAGGCCAACTTAGTCTTCCTGCAAGAAACCCATCTCTTGAAAAAAGATATTGATAAACTAGCCACAAACAAATATACAGTATTGGTTAGTTCAGAGCACACTCAGAAAAAAAAGAGGAGTGGCTATTTTATGGAATAAAAGTATGCCCATTCCTAAAACCATTAAGTCTTATCAGGATGACAAAGGAATGTTTTGTATGGTTACAATACAAATTAATGGGAAGACTTACACTTTAATTAATGTATATTGGATACCTGGAATTGGTATTAATAGAGTGAAACATCATCTTGATAAGATCATATCATTCTCTATAGGAGATATTATTTTAGCTGGTGACTTTAATTGTATACTACATGAAAGTGATACTACCACTATAGGAAAAAGAAGAATTACATCTAATGCAAAACATTTAAATGATTTGAATGATATTAATAATCAGATAGATTCAAATCATTACCATACACCTTTTTTTCTAACAGATACAAAACTTATTCAAAAATAGATAGGGTCTTTATTTCTAACCAGATGGTAACAGATTTAATTAATTCCAAAATCATTTCATGCCCTATATCTGATCATAATTCAATTGTTTTGAATTCATGATAAAAATACGCAATGTTCAGATCAAAAGGATACCAGCATACTTAACTCAACTAAAAGACTATAAAGAATATATACTTTCAGAAGTAAAACATTTTTAGACATAAATAATACTCCTGAAGTCTCCATTGTCTATGTTTGGGATGCCTTAAAATCATATCTATATGGACAAATTATCAGATGGTATAATAATAAAAGGAAATCTTGGGATAAGGAATTGTTAGATATTCAAAGTAAATTAGACTCTTATAAACATAATAATAAAGAAAATATTATGGACAAGAAAGTTATTGAAGAAATAAACAAACTAAATGAGAAATACAAAGAAATTTTAACTCATAAAGTTAAAATAACTTTAGAGAATACAAGTTTTTGTCTTATTCAATAAGCCCCAAATACTTACATAGACTTAAAAATAAAACAAAAAGGTTGAATAAACAAAACCATATCAAAGAAATCTTTTCTAAGGAAAAAGAAGAATGTTTTAGATGAATTTAGAAATCACTTTCACAAAATTAACCATAATAACATTAACATGAAACCTAAAGATAAAATAAAGGAGTTTATAACCACAAACATGAATAAAAAGCTTAATAAACAACAGATTAAACTATTGGACAAAAGTATTTCATATACAGAGGTTATTACACAAATAAATAAGCTTAAATCAAACAAAGCACCTGGTATTATACCAGAGATATATAAAATCCTTTCTAAAAGTACATATTCATTAATACATAAGGTTTTTAGCAAACTGAGTTAATAACCCCATCTTGGCAATATACATTTATTTTGCCAATTTTAAAAATAAAGATCCAACTAGATGTACTCTATATCGCCCATCTCATTACTTAATGTTGATTATAAAATGTTTATGAGTATTTTTCCTGATAGATTGAAGACAATCATCGGTATTATAGATATAGATCAGACAGGCTTCATTGTAAATAGAAATACTTTTGATAATATAAGAAGAACTTTAACATTAATTGATTTTGCAAATAGGAAAAAGAAAGATTTAATGCTTATTAGTCTTGATATAAGTTCAGCATTTGATTCAGTAGTTTGGGACTACTGTTTACCTTACTGAAGTGCACAAACTTCTAAGATGCATTTGTAAATCTAATTGAGCATTTATACAAAGGAACATTGGCTTATATTAGAGTAGGAACATATGTTTCAAAAAGTACCCATTTTAAAGGTACAAAACAAGGATGTCCACTTTCTCCACTATTATTCACTTTAGTAATGGAGCCTTGGGCTAATTTGATCAGAAACAGTACTGACATAGAGGGTTTTGAAATAGATGAAAATACAGCATCCAAAATTCAACTTTTGCAGATGATGTTCTAATTACATCAGCAGGATCTAATTCTTCTATGCAGTCTCTATTTGATAAAATGATGAATTTTAAAAGTATTTCTGGTTTAATATTCAATGAAGAAAAATTAAAATACTACCTATATACACGAAAAAATATTCTCATTAGTGATTTTACTAAATATGTACCCAATTCAGGTCAGATAACTTATTTAGGTATAATACTATCTAAAGATATTAAATCTATTATATATAATAATTATAATACCTGTTTTCTTAATATACAAAATCTTTTAATACCTGGAATAATATGTTTTTTACTATGGAGGAGAGACTTACAATTATTAAAATGATAATATTCCCCAAGATTTTTTACTTAATACAATCAATAATACTTCCACCTACAAAAATAATTATCAAGAAACTGAATACACTAATGTTAAATTTCCTATGGGCACCTAATAGACCTAGGATTGCATTAAAGAAACATACTAATAGCTGGTCTCAAGGGGTATTTCTTTTCCAGACTTTAATTTATATACTATCTCTTCTATTGTAAAAGTTATTACTTTATTAATAGATCAGTCATATGTCGCAAAATGGAAAGATTATTGCGAGCTAATTAGTATGCACTTCATGAAAATCTCCTTAACACATAAAAATATGATTGTAAATAACTCCATGTTATGGTTACTAAAGGAATTTTGTACTTTACCTATTACACCTAAACATATGGTTTGTTACCCATTAAATATTATTATTAGCTATCGTAACTTTATATTCATGCACCCTAAGTATAGGGAATGGAATTTTATTATGTTCCTATAATGTATACTCAGGGTATGCTTTTGTCATCTACTTCTGAAGGAACTCATTTAGCTATAGATAATGATCTAAAGTACTGGTATCAGTTGATATCTGATAATAAAGTTAAAAATCTAGATTTCTTAAAACAAGAATTTGATCTAAGAGAAACTTGCTGGTTAGAGGTTCAGACCTTTAGACAACATCTCATTAATAAAATAGATCTAATGTCTATAACAGTTAAAGAATCTATTCCAACACTGATTGATTACTTGATATTAAATTTACAACATAAAGTTTCTGATAAAGGTAAACTTTCATACATACATAAAATTATCAGACAAGAAACTTTTTACAGTGTAGATACATACTGGAATTATTTCACTTCTATTAATGGGGACCCACCAAATCAACAAGATAAGCAATATATATTGGAATCTGCCTATAGAACTATGTCTTCCATTGTCTGGAGACTTTATAGATGGAAATTTTTACATAGATCTTTTTATACACCTTTGATGATGAATAAAATAAATAATAAAGATAATCTATGTAAGAGATGTAATGTAGAAATTAATGCTGACTGGGCTCATATGTTTTATGACTGTATAAAATTGAAAGAATACTGGAAGTCAATTAATGAATTTTTGCAGGCTCTTTTACAGATAATTTCATTATTTCTAAATCTCTTATATTATTCAACACACCTGTACCTCAAAGTGTTAAAAGGTTAAGCTTCCCTTGTTATGGTCTATTCTAGCAGTGGCTAGGAAAATAATAACCAGAAATTAGATTTCAGATACACCTCCTTCGTTCAATGAATTTAAAAATGTTATGAATATAGTGTGCCATATGGAAATAAACACAATTAGGTGAAGAACAACTAGAAAAACATCTTATTATATTGTATGGGATAATTTACAAAATTTGTTAAAAAAATCCTAATTTCAATAGCATGGTATTTTAGTTTAATTAATTGATCTGATTGTAGTGGATGTCTTTGTAAATACTTTAGTTGTTTTGTTGAATGTTATAATCATATCTATTTTTAATTACTTGTATAAAATTGTTATGATATTTCTCTTGTATGTTAAAATAATAAACCTGTTTTGAAAAAAAAAAGGAAATACTTCTATGTAGCACACCTCATCACAAAAGGGTTCCCCTCTAGAAAAAACTCATTCCTCATCAGACCCATTTTAGAGTACAATGCCCCATCTGGCATGTAATCTCACAAGACACCTACAACAATTGGAAAGACCACAGAAATACCTTACTAAGAAGATTACTGGCCTCAAACAGATGCCATATGCAGACCTCCTCAAAAAACTCCAGCTCTACTCCATTGCATATTGCCTACTCAGAGGCAATCTCTGCCTAACATACAAAGCTATGTCAAACCCAGAGCTGTTGGACATGCTACACTTAAAGAAATCCCAATCTCTCAAAACAACATGCTCCAGGGACCTAAACCTTGTCACCACAATAAACAGAACATGCTGGATGGATAGATTCCTGTCCCAGAGACTTCCCATACTCTGGAACAAACTACCCATTCATGTCAAGCAAGACTCCTCATTGGCCCTCTTTAAGAAAAATCTTGACAACTGGATGGAAAATAGAAAATTCACCCTGGGGATCACTTCTGTGGCACTGCTTGACAGGGGCACAGGAAAATAATTTTCTTGGGTGGAGAAAGCCAGCGAACCTTTTTGGCTAGGCTTATATAGGCCCCCGTGCCGATAGCCTAGTACCTGCCTATGAACTTATGAACCTATAAACCTTTTGATGTACACTTTAGTAATAGCAGAGACCATCACATTGTCTCTCAGTGTTTGTGGAACAGTGTCTGGGTTCTGTTGGCTCTGGCTATACCATGCATTCATGTACCTGTTTGTACAGTGCCTATGTCTATAATTCCACAGTCATGCAGCTACTTTCCATTGCCATGGGTGCAGTGAAGACATCCACCCCTGTTTTCATGGCTGCAAAGTCAGCTTTGGAGAGGTTTTTTCAGGTGGTTAACTTTGTGGGGGGTGTGGCTGACATGCTGAGTTCCATAAACAAAAACTCAAAGGCAAGGTTCATCCAAAAAGGCATTATGTACATTCAAGGTAAGCGCTTTCACACAAAACATATGTATGAACTACATCAGGCAATTCAAAGAATAAAAAGCCAGTTTAAATAGTTCAAAAAGATTATGACATCATGTCCCCTATTAAATACTTAAAGGCATATACTCACTAAAACAAGTATTCAATTACTTCTGTTAAACTGACTTATTGTTAATATACATATAATAAATTAGCAGAGAAGACATTCAATATAAATCATCACACATATTTAAAAATATATATAATGTGATAATATATGACAGGTACATCATCTCTGTAAGGATTTCAGATGCAAAATACATTTCAGAGAGCACTGGTCATTCAAACCAGGGTTAGCAAATGCATTAACCTTAAGCTACCAATAAAGCTCTCTTTCTTCCAATCGAAGGGCCCAAGGTCCCCACCCCTGGTGTTTTTGTTAACATTATCAATAATCAAATAGTTGAAGAAATGGCCTGGGTTTTCAGAGACATGTTTTGCCAAAGCATTTGTAATATTGAGTCTCCCTGTATTATATTGGTGTTCGTAAATTATCTGCTTAAAATGTCTGACTTTTTAAACTGGCTTTTTAGTCTTTGAATTGTCTGATGAAGTTCATACATCTGTTTTGGACGAATGCACTTACCTTGAATGTACATAAAGCCTTTTTGGATGAATATAAAATCTTTGGATGAACCTTGCCTTTGAATCTTTGTTTTTAGTATTTTGGTTTTTATTTGGTTGTATGTTGACTTTCACGTTGATTACAGCCTGTGTGAATCTCACCATTCAGGCATTGACATCTGAGGATGAGCAACAGTCCCATATTTAAGTGGTCAACACAGGTCAAGATTGTTACATCCTCTACCAGGGGTCAGTATGAGCTTGTGTAGGACAATGGAAATTATGAATCCCAGAAGTGTTGGGCCACTGTACTAGTGATTGGCTACATTCCCCAGGTGATGGAGGGGTAGTTGTAGATTGTACTATGTCAGTGTTACATTGGACCATCGTAGATGGCAGGGTGTTGAGGAATGTGCATTGACAGTCTAAGGACATAGATGTGGACCCATAGCAAGCTATGGTCTGGATTGCACTATTACCCAAGGCAGTTGTACCAGATGTATCTTCAATGCATTATGATGGGATACTAGTCTGGAGGTGTTCCTATCCATAATGAATATGTGGAGGTGTGGTGTGGTCCATGTTTGGGGGCTGACAGCTGTGGAATTCATCATAGCCTGATACAGCAGGCCTGCTGTCTGCTGCTGTGAGACACCTCTCCATTACAGCAGACATGTGTCCTCCACTTCAACGACTGCTATGAGTGACTGCATCCTGACAATTTGATGACCACTGTTGAGCAGCATGACCCTCGGATTACATACATGTGTAGCTGTTATGGTGGTAATAACATTAGGAACACTGCCTAATAAGGCACCATAGGGGTGGCAAGACACTTAGCCAGTACCTGACAACCCAGTGGTGACAGATGTAGGACATCCATGGCAAGTCATTGGCTTCTGTCAGTCATGTCATCCCAAGCAGAAAAGTTCTGGATCCCCTGATAATGACACATAATGCATAAGCCAATGTTACAGTCAACCATCTGTTGATAGTACCACAGCATCATTCTGGGTGACAGCAGTACAATGCCCAGGGCTACTGCCACACCTGCCTGGACAGCATAATCAGAGAGTTCAACCATGTCTTTTGTCATGTATTCCAGGCAGTTGTGTCCCAAGTCATTCACACCCACATGGATATGGAGTAATACTCGTAGTTGCTGTGGAGTGACATGACTGGCTGTGTCATGTTTTAGATGCTGGCATGTGATTGATATTTGGCTGTTATCTGCTCCATATTCAACTTAGTGAGTGGGATGTATGTGCCTCACTATTGAATTACCCATGATCACTTTTTTTGTGCAAGGTGGTTAGCCTTAGGGGCTTAGGTTGGGGGCACACTGTTTAGGAGAAATATGTGTCCCTTCGCATGTGCCATGTCACGGTGTCTGTGTAGGTGTCTGCCTTGCTGGTTTGTGGTGTTTGGGTAGATGTCCATTGAGTGCTTCTGAGAAGGCGGGTGTTGTGGCTTTTCACTTTATGTCATGGCTGTCAAAGTAGGTGTCATGGTGAGCTACGTATTCCACATGTTGTGGTGCAGGTGTTGATCTTATCCTCTTGACCTGCTAGTCCAGTCTTTGCTGGAAAGTGCATATGTCCACATTGGGTGATATATGGGTAACCTTCACAGGTTTAGAGGGGAGGGTTGTCTGTGTACATGCGGCAGTTGCAACAGTGCTCCAGAATGGACAAGTGCACCGGGTTAATGGGTGAAAGCACAGATAACCACCCTTCAAACATGCCAGGAGGGGTGGACATAACTAGTAAGTACTGGGGTGACATCTGTGATGAACTAGTACTGCTGATGGTTCACAAGTGTGCCACACTCCTTGATACAATAACCTGGTGAAGTGCGAAGCCATAATGCTAGTTGAAGTGCAAGGCAGAAAGAACTATCATGATGCACGGGTGGAACAGAAGGCAGACTGTCTGCCACCTGTAATATTTCACCACAGCTGTGCAGTTATCAGCAGCTTTGGCCATATAAAAGTTCAGTAAGCTCTGTACCATGTGGGAAAACTGTGTACCACTATAGTAGACATACCTAGATAGGCAGGAGTTCTAACCCCAATACTAGCAAGTGTGCGTGAGAATGTATGTGTGTGTGAAGCATGTACTGTCTCTTTTGACCTGTGTACTACCCTTTACACTTCCCTTCACTCCAGTTTTGTTGACCTGTTGATGTCATCCACCTCAGAAGTACCTTTGGTAGAGTTGGAATAGTATAAGCTTTGTGGCGCTTCTCATAACTGGATAGCACTATAGTAGAAATACATAGAGAGGCAGGAGTTCTAATCCCAGTACTGGCAAGTTTGTGTGTGTGAATCATGTACTGGCTGGCTCTTACCATTTTTAACCTGTATACTACCCTTTACACTTCCCTTCACTCCAATTTAGTAGACCTGTTGATGTCATCCACCTTAGAAGTACCTTTGGAAGAACTGGAAATGTATAAGCTCTGTGGCACATCTCATAACTGTGTAGCACTATAGTAAGAATACCTAGATAGGCAGGTGTTCTAGTCCCCCTGTGTACTACCCTTTACACTTCCCTTCACTCTAATTTAGTAGATCTGTGGATGTCATCCACCTTAGAAGTACATTTGGAAGCACTGGAAATGTATTAGCTCTGTTGCACATCTCATAACTGCATTGCCTTGTAGTAGAACTACCTAGATAGGCAGGAGTTCTAATCCCAATACTGGCAAGTATGTAGGTATGTGTGTGTGAATCATGTGCTGTCTGGCTCATACCATTTTTGATCTGTGTACTACCCTTTACCCTTCCTTTCACTCCAATTTAGTAGACCTGTTGATGTCATCCACCTTAGAAGTACCTTTGGAAGAGGTGGACATGTACAAGCTCTGTGGCGCATCTCATAACTGCATACAACTATATTAGGAATACCTAGACAGGCAGTTGTTCTAATTCTAATGCTGACAACTGTGTGTGTGTGTGTGTGTGTGTGTGTGTGTGTGTGTGTGTGTGTGTGTGTGTGAGGATCATATCTTTTGTGCCTTATACCATTTTGATGTGTATACCATACACGACTGGTGACCACCTCCCACTGCCATTACTTTATATAGTGTGGTAACAGCATCTGCCTCACATGCAGCAGATTTAACCATTGTACAGTCCTCTGTACAGATGTGTCTGGAATATCTATATGTTTGAAATCTATACATGGTTGGAAGTGGTCTGTGTGCCTTAACAATGCCCATGTATGTGATATTATAGCCAAATAGGCAGCATGGGGTATCATACCTGACTGAAACATCATGCTGATAGGACGTGTACCACCCTCACTGGTAGCCAGCCTTGTAGGTGCAATACATGAGTCCAGATGCTTGGTTTTACAAGTGAACTGTACCTGTTATGGGTCACATAAAAGGCTGGAAGAGGTGTGGACTGTCATATTATGGTTCTAATTAGTATGTAACAGGAGCACATTGCATCTTAAGAGGGGTGTGTACACAATTTATATCCACTGTACACCAGTAATGTGTCACACATGACCCTACCTTAGGCCATTTGTCCAGCACAATATGCTGGCCTCTGTCCAGATGTCTTGGCACTGACAAGTTGTGAGGTATGCTACAGGAATGTTGAATTCATGTCAGATAGGTCCCAGTGGTGATCACTGTGATGCAATACAGTTAACCCCAACACAAGTGAACATGCACAACAAGCAATATAGCTATTACATAAAGCAATATTGCTATTACTGATGGTTGTGTGCATGCTAAATTGCATGCACTTCACATGCCTGGGGTATTGCCAGGCAATAACAGAAAAATGTCATACTCACCAGCTTCAGGCTGTTGTCTCATATGCAGACCAGGGGGTCCTAGGTAGTTGTGAGAGGGAGTTATTGTCAGCAGACACACATGTGGCCTTGGTACAGGATGGATGCAGCATGTCTGCACATCTACAGTACTAACCACAATAATACACAATGTCCTGCTGTCTACCAAAGGGAATTATTCTACCTTGGTGGGGGCTGGATATACAGATCAGGTACTGCTGTGTCCATATAGCTATAGTGGATATGAAGGGTACATTCCCCTGATACGCCTGGTATTTGTGCACCACAATAACTCATTTCATAACAATTCCCACCTGTAGTGTGACCTATAGCATGTATAATTCAATTGAAAACATAACAATCGGGTCAGTGAAAACATATGAAATAATACTCAGTACAATAAGCCAGTTGAATTAGTGTGCACACCCTTAAACTGATATGTTGTGTATGCACCTCTTGAGATGGTTACAGCATTCATCCATCTTGGTCTGGACTCTAACATCCTGGCACATCTTCACTTGGCAATAGTTGGTCACCTTCCTAGAAACACCTTTGATTGTATTTCAATGGCATTGTGCAGGTTAGGGGTCATATAAAGATGAAAAACATTATGAACTTATCTTCTGTAGTCTGATTGTCATACAGCACACATACCTGGCATTCTAACAGGGGTGTGTACACTTGTGATATCCACTGTATATAGCTGTGGATCTAGCAGGTAGTGGTAAGCATGGACAGAGGGTCATAACAGAGATGGACACTTCTCTGATTAATAGCTGAATATCATGCCTATTCTAGTACCCATATCAGTGTCAGGGCACTGCAACCACCAATAGCTGTACACATTTCTGTCTGTTGTATGCACTGACACCAATATTACACACATGTGCAACATGCACAGACTCTGTACCTGAATGCTTGAAACCCATGTGATTTAGTATTGTGCCTTCCAGCTGAACATAAGCATATATACATGTGCTCAGGGGATACCTGGTATACATTTATGTTTTATGTTAGTATGACACACTGTAGTTACAGTCTTGCCGCTCAATCATACATCTCAACCTATTACAGCAATATGTCTGGACAATGGCACACATAAATGGGTGTCAAAGGGAACATCAATATTGATACTGTATTAATATAGCTGCACCATACATTAGTATGTTGATTGCACAGTAGGGTTTGACATCACTGTGATAACCTGGAAGATGTCCAACAGTTATAAGTAGGCTGTTATGTTACAGTGTCATTGCTCACAGATCTGCCAATGGTTTGGCTGACATAACACAAGTATATGTGTATGTGACTACAGATATCAGTCACAAATGTGCTTATTGTCCAGCAGAACACTGTACATTTGAATGTTATTAATTCAAGATATCACATGCAGTTCAACACAGAAGTTTGCAACAGTACTTTACTATACACATGCCATCTATAGGTCTCTTAGCTTTACAAGGCAAACGTGTTCTACTCATAATGACAGGTAACATGGATATGGAAAACATCCCATTAACTGTCCTAGCAGTGGCACAGTCACAACTGTTTGACAGACAACCCTGCAGTTGTCATATATGAGCTGTTCTTTCCCAGGATGAGTCAGGTTCTTGAGATGTGATCCTACCTCACAACCTCTCAGAGCATCACATCTGAACAATGCCTAAAATGATGGGGGGATAAATAGGGACAGATCTGAAATATTCCTGTTACAAACATAGGCTGTTTGTAGAATGATACTTTTAACATTATGGTGAATATTGTTAAGTATCTTCTTCTTCTTCTTCTTTTGGCTGCTCCCGTTAGGGGTCACCACAATAGATCAACTGTTTCCATTTCTTCATGTCCTCTGCATCTTGCTCTGTCACACCAACCACCTGCATGCCCTCTCTCACCACATCCATAAACCTTATCTTAGGCCTTCCTCTTTTCCTGTTATCTGGCAGCTTCATCCTTAGCATCTTTTTCCCAATATATTCTGCATCCCTCCTCAGCACATGTCCAAACCAACATAATCTTGCCTCTATGGCTTTGTCTCTAAACCTCGTCCACGCAAATCAAAACATCATCTCTTCAACTCTTCAAAGCTTGAACCTGCCCTTTTGTCAATGCCACTGTCTCCCAACCCATATAACATATATGGTCTCACTACCCTCCTCTGGTCTTCCTTCCCTTTTCACTCTTACTGTACTCGCCTGTCAAAAATTACTCCTGACACTCTTCTCCACCCACTCCATTCTGCCTGTACTCTCTTCATCACCTCTCTTCCACACTCACCATTACTCTGAACTGTTGATCCCAAAGTATTTAAACCCATCCACCTTCACCACCTCAACTCCCTGCATCCTCACCATTCCTCTATCCTCCCTCTCATTCACACACATATATTCTGTTTTAGTCCTGCTGACCTTCATTCTTCTTCTCTCTAGAGCATATCTCCACCTCTCCAGGGTCTCCTCCACCTGTTCCCTACTCTCACTACAGATCACAATGTCATCTGCAAACATCATAATCCACGGGGACTCCTGTCTGATCTTGTCTGTCAACCTGTCTATCACCACTGCAAATAAGAAAGGGCTCAGAGCTGATCCTTGATGTAATCCCACCTCCACCTTAAAAGCATCCATCACTCCCACCACAGACCTCACCGCTGTCACACTACCCTTGTACATATCCTGTACCACTCTTGCATACTTCTCTGACACTCCCAAATCCTCATACAGTACCACAACTCCTCTCTAGGCACCCTGTCATATGCTTTCTCTAAATCCACAAAGACACAATGCAACTTCTTCTGACCTTCTCTGTACGTCTCCATCAACACTCTTAGAGCAAACATCACATCTGTAGTGTTCTTTCCTGGCATAAAACCATACTGCTGATCACTAATCATCACCTCCCTTCTTACCCTAGCTTCCACTACTCTTTCCCATAACTTCATGCTGTGACTGATCAATTTAATCCCTCTGTAGTTACTACAGCTCTGCACATCACCCTTATTCTTAAAAATCAGTACCAAAACACTTCTCCATTCCTCAAGCATCCTCTCACTTTCCAAGATTTCATTAAACAATCTAGTTAAAAACTCCACTGCCATTTCACCTAACCACCTCCATGCTTCCACAGGCTATCCTTACTTCCTCCTTGCTAATCCACTGCACTTCATGATTCACTATCTGCACATCATCCAACCTTCACTCCCTCTCATTCTCTTCATTCATCAGCCCCTCAAAGTACTCTTTCCATCTGCTCAACACAGTCTCCTCACTTGTGAGTACTTTCCCCTCATTATCCTTTATCACCCTTACCTGCTGCACATCTTTACTAGCTCAGTCCCTCTGTCTAGCCAATCGGTACAGGTCCTTTTCTCCCTCCTTAGTGTCCAACCTTTTATACAACTCTTCATACGCCTTATCCTTAGCCTTTTCCACCTCTCTCTTTGCCATGCACCTCATCTCCTTATACTCTTGTCTACTTTCTTCATCTCTCTGACAATCCCACTTCTTCCTCGCCATCCTCTTTCTCTGCATACTCTCCTGTACTTCTTTATTCTACCACCAGGTCTCCTTGTCCTTCTTCCTCTTTCCAGATGTCACACCAATCACCTTTCTAGCCATCTCTCTTACTAGCTCTGCTGTAGTTACCCAGCTATTCAGTAACTCTTCACTGCCACCCAGTGCCTGTCTTAACTCTTCCCTGAACATCACCTCACAATTACCCTTTTTCAGTTTCCACCATTTGATCCTTGATGCTGCCCTCACACTCATCCTCCTCTTCTTGATCACCAATGTCATCCTACAAACCACCATCCTATGCTGCCTAACTACACTTTCCCCTGCCACCACTTTACAGTCTCCAATCTCCTTCAGACTGGCCCTTCTACATAAGATATAATCCACCTGTGTGCATCTTCCTCCACTCTTGTATGTCACCCTATGCTCCTCCCTCTTGTTAAATATGTATTCATCACAACCATGTCCATCCTTTTCACAAAATCCACTACCATCTGACCTTCTGCATTTCTTTGCTTAATACCATACCTACCCATCACTTCCTCATCCCCTCTGTTCCCTTCACCAACATGCCATTGAAATCTGCTCCAATCACTAGTCTATCACTTTTGAGTACGGTCATCACCACTTCATCCAACTCACTCCAAAATCTTTCTTTCTCATCCATCGCACACCCAACTTGTGGAGCATATGCACTAACAACATTTATCATTACACCATCAATTTCCAGCTTCATAAACATCACTCTATTCAACACTCTTTTCACCTCCAAAACACTGTTAGTATACTGTTCCTTCAGGATAATGCCTACGCCATTTCTCCTCCCATCCACACCATGATAAAACAATTTGAACCCACCTCCGATACACCTAGCCTTGCTCCCCTTCCATCGGGTCTCTTGCACACACAATATACCAACCTTCCTTTGGTCCATCATATCAGCTAGCTCTCTCCCTATACCAGGCATACTGCCAACATTCAAAGTTCTGATCCTCACTATCACAGTCCTAGCCTTTACCATGTCTTCCACCTCTTCTCCTCCTTCGGCCAACAGTAGCCCAATTTCCACCAGCACCCTGTTGGCCAACAGTACTGGTGGCAATCATTGTTAACCTGGGCCTCGACCGATCCAGTATGTATATATGTACTGTTGTCTGCATGCATGATTTGACAAAATTTTACACCGGATGCCCTTCCTGATGCAACCCTTCCCATTTATCCGGGCTTGGGACCGGAACAAAG